>NC_048446.1:0-309982 GCF_004353265.1 Vitis riparia
TCATGATTTGATTAATGTTCTTTTGATTTTTTTTTTTTTTTTCATTAGAAAAAATGAATTTCAAATCAAGTAAGACTTTTTATTGAATTTATTAGTAAGCTTAATAATTATAAAAAATAATTTAAATTTTTATACATAATGACTATAAAAAAAATAATAGATCGACATAATTAATACTTTAAATTCTTTAATAAATCTTATAATTTTTAAGAATAATTTGAAATTTAAAAAATTGATTAATTTATTATAGATTAAATAAAACAATTTAGAATAAATCCATGCATATAATGAAAATTTTGGCTCCTTTATGCCTTAAAAAATTAAATTTTATTTGTTTTAATATTCATTTAAAATAGAATAGCTTTAACAATTATTAATTTTGAATAATCGTTCTCTATTTTTAACAAATATAAGATTTCTGGGCGGTGGCAGAAAACCAGAATTCATATAACAAGTTGATGCAGAAGATGGCCATGATAATGAAAGCAACCACTATGAGATGATATATAAGATTTTTAGGTAGTGGCAGAAAGCCAAAATTCATACCACAAGTACCACAATGAGAAGATATATATGTAAGATTTTTGGGTAGTGGCAGAAAGACAAAATTCATATAACAAGTTGATGCAGAATCCCCTTATCTCCAAGTAATGGTTATTAGATGGAGTAAATTCTCTATTACATTGTTGTTGGAAGTGAAATAGACTGGCATCATAATTCTCTTTCTTCTACCTTTTACTACCAGTCCCAGTTGTGGCCACATAGGACCTAAGAGAAGGGGACTGTGTAAGGCCATCTGGAGCGATTGTTGTTGTCTGGTTTCCATTCTTCTGCTGCATTCTTCTCCTTGCTATGTAACCTCTCACCCAGGGGGTCACATCCTCATTGATCTTGATCATGATGAAGAATATGATGCGGTATACCACAATCATGCTGAAGATAACGCTCAGATCTATCCATTTTGATCGCTTCACATTAATCTGGAACACGTTCTCCAGAATATAGTCTCCAGGAATCTTGGGAAGACCATTCGGTGTCTGGTTATCGAACATCAGCCCCTTCAAATCATTTTGGTATTGTCCCTGTCCATTCCATATCCTCATTTCAATCACACTGAACTCTACCGCTTAGAAAGCGCAAATATTCATGATTAAGTTACATTACTGTAGTCTCCTTTAATTAATTACCTGTAGAGCCCAGAAATGAAAGCTGATGTAAGACATGGGATAACGCCACACAGGCTTCGGGATGTCGTTAGGCAGCCTAAAGTAGCCAGAAACAAGCATGAATATTCCCTGATAATTATGCAGGATAGAGCCATTAATATTTCATCCATACGAAATTAATCAAGAATGAAAACTATATCAATACAATATATATACACACACGCACACAAATCTCCTGACAACTCTGGTTGGATATCTTGGCATGAAGTTATGGTAACAAACCTGAATTCCAGCTCCTATGATGATACCCATGAGGAAGTTGGGGATAACACTGGCTATTGCCATCATCAAGCTTTCAACTACAGTGACACTCGCATAAAGGCACAACACGAAAAATAGATAATGTAAGAAGCCCGGGTGGAGGTGGACCATGAAGTAGCAAACAGTTCCAGATATAAAGGTGATCAAAATCAAGAACGGCATTGCAGAGATTGTGTTGCTGATGACAAATGCTGTAACGCCATAATGACCATTCAGTCTCTCCCTTTGGAAAACCTTCAAAATTAGCAGACCCAAATCAATCATAACTATTCGAGTGTTTAACATTTATGGCTTTAGTTAATTTCCTGACGAGTCGATTATGAGACTCACCTTCATATCTTCTACAAAGGATGGAAACCCACCAATAGACATGAACGTGACGAAACCAAAGACAAAAGACGCACATGAACCCCTTGCCTGTCTCATAACAATTGGAAATATTAGTGAGTCAAACATAATTTAGTTATGGGCTTGAGAAAAGAAAAAAAAAAATCAGCTTAAAATTGTCTCGGGCATTCTCTCTTTCAGAATTCTCTACTGTCTCTTCCAGATTATAGCTACTTTCTGTGTCAGGTTTGGAGGGATTTTGTCCAACTATAATCATATTATCATAAAATAGAGTTAGATGCATTTACAACTTTAGACCAGTGCAGGAGGGGATTAATATACCAGAATGGAATTGTAACTCGTCCCCACGTCCAAGTAAATGGTTCCAATGCAAATAGTGACCACAATGTAGATTACTAGCCTCAGCCAGTAATACCCAAAGTCCCTGGACATGTTGATGAACGAACGCTTGGTTAAGGTAAAGGCCTGCATCAAGAAACTAGCCTGACTGCCTCCTGAATCTAGCACTGTTCCTTTCTGTAATAAACAGGAGGCAAATCTCAATAATTTCTCCCAAACTAACTAATAGCATATAATGAAGGTGAATAGCACAAAAACTAGGGCATCTTATAGAAGAACTTACAACTTTGGATATCTCTTCAACTTTTTCTTTTGCTGCATAAGAGTACTGAGAAGTGCGATAGAAATCAATGAGAGTTCGGATAGCTTCAGCTGTGGTTACCTTCTCTAGAGGATCATCACTTATCTCAAACTGATCGACAATTAAGTTGAAAGGAACATTAGTTAGCCAGAAAAATATTAAACTAGCATTTGATATCAATGGTCTATACTTGGTAAAATAAACCTTGCCTTAAAAGAACAGAAGGAAATGAAAGAAGTGAATAAGAGAAGATAAGATCGGTACCCTTAGTTTCATGGATCCTTTCAGAGTGGCCTTAACTTTGTCAAAATCAGAATTTATGCACCGAAGAAAATGATCAGATGGATTTCTCAGAGTAGGGCAGGGAAAGCCAGCTTGTGCGAAGAACTGCAGACACCAACTGAATGAGAACTCCATTCCCTAAAATCAAATATCGTTAAAAAGTATGAAGGGTGGGGGTTCTCACCTCATATGCTTCTGAAGCCTGACCAAAATAAACAGTTTTGCCTCCAGAAAGCAAGTACAACCGATCAAACAGCTCAAAAACTTCACTGCTAGGCTGGTGGATTGAAGCTATGACAGTCCTCCCATCCCTAGATAAGCCACGTAAAGTCTGGGTTACAAAGAAGGCCGATGCGCTGCCACGGAATTGCAATTACCCAGGTAAGAACATTAGAACTCAGTATAAAAGAAATAATTTCATTGAAAAATTAATAGGAGAGAACAGAATGACATGCAATCAACTATAGGATATGAACAAAAAATCCAGCATCTCAACCTATCAAGTCCACTTGTTGGCTCATCAAGGAAAAGTAGTCTCGGCCTCATCAGGATTTCAAGAGCAATGCTGACCCTTCTCTTCTCCCCTCCACTTATCCCACGCAAATGCCAATTGCCAATAACTGTATCCGCGCAGTCTTGAAGACCCATTTCTATTATAGTACTCTCCACCAATGCACGCTTCTCTGACCAACGCATCTTATCAGGGAGGCGTAGTCTAGCTGAATATGAGATTGTCTCCCTTACTGTGAGAGTACCAATCAAGTTGTCATCTTGAGTCACGTAGGCCTGAGATTGCAGCACATAATATCAGTATAACCCTGCCTTCAAAGCATGCACCATTCAGCAAGACAACCACAAAAAGCAGAACCAATTACAAGGAAAACGTAGGACTTAATTATCACTGTCACAAAAACAAAGAGCAAATCTAGTGCAATTGGATTAGAAAAAATGAATTAGTATTCTTGTTAACTCTATATCACATCTCTAAATTTGGGAAGTTGAACTTAAGGCCTTATTTGACATTTGGGAATAATTTACACACTCAAAATATTGGAAAATGGCTTCCTTGTCTATTTTATGGATGCCAATTTCCAGGAAATGAGATTTCTATGAAATTGCCGGGAGATGAAACCTTCAGTCAGCTCAGGTTATGTACTATATATGCAAATCTTACAATCTCAACAATGAGCAGCCATATCCATGAGCATGAAAAGGCTTTTTTTTTTTCTTCCTGATTTCACTTTATCCAAAACAGGTGAAGCCTAGGCCTTTCCCCCTTTTCCGGAAGAAAAGAACTTGAGAATCACAAATATTAGAAATGAAACACTCACTGCAGTCCCAAAGGAGAGCTTTGTCTTTCGACCATTGAGGAGGATGGAGCCAGAGAGGAATGCATTGGCAGCAAGTCGACTGGATAAAGCATCAAGAAGCGTCGATTTTCCTGAACCAGAAGGACCCATGAGTGCAGTAAAGGTCCCGGGCTCTGCATAACCAGTTAGTCCTTCCAAAACCTTTTGGGTCTCTCCATTGCTGAGCGTTACCATCACAGTCAGATCCTTCCAAGTGAGCCTTGCTGACACGTCCCCTACAAATTCTGTATCAGTCCTCTCCTTCCACAGAGTTTCACTCAGAGGGCTCAAGCCCCCTGCAACATACCCCATCGCCGGTGGTTTGCTTGCTTCTATCTCCATCATTGCATTATTTGCAGAGTTCCTCATTTATAATTTCTCTTTTTCAGCCCTTATACTCGGAAAGAAAAGATTTAGAAAAGTCAAAAACAAAAATAAAAGATGAGGAAAAATCAAACCGAAGAAATGAAAATTTATAGAAGAAAACAGAACATGATATATGTGAGGCAAAGATGTGGCTTGGCGGAGAAGGTTATGGAAGATCTGAACAAGGACGATGAGGAGGAGTGGAAGAGGTTATGAGAAACAGAAAATGGAGAAAATGGATATTGTATGAGGAGCAAGTATGTGAAATGAGAGATTGTGAATTTGACTGTGGAAGTTGAACCGATATTACAAATCTCATGCAAAATGAGCCTCAACTTGGGTCGCTTTTGGTGTGATCAACTCATCAGCAACACCACCTTCTTCTCCAAAACCTCCTCTCACACTCTTCTTCATTCTCTAACAACTGCCCACCCTTTGAGTCCAGAAAATACACATACCAAATCATATGAATATCATTTTCCCATTTTTCGTTGCCATTAAAACGCATTAATAGCTTCTGGTAGATGTTGGTAGGAGCATTCAATGCAAAACCGACCCTCCATAAACTTTTGGCCCCCCCATGTTGTCTTAAGTTGATCAGCCACTTTCCGCCTCTTTCATTTCAGTAGGCCCACATCATCATCCATAATAAATCAACACCCATTACCCAATCTCAACTGGGTGACATGAATCTAACACTAGCATTCGTTGTTCTACTTTGAATGGTCTATCCACCAGCTGGTAGTTCAAAAGTTGGGTCATCCCATTCCATGGCATATATGCAGCCATAATGATTTCTCTTTGTTGAACGTTGAATCACATACCTCAAATTTCTCTTTATCTTTTGGAGGGGATAGTAAAATAAAAAATAAAAATAAAATTCTGGATCCTCTAACTCTTCAATTACTTGTCAAACATCCCGCGGTTAAAAATACTCCAAAATATCCTTGGATTTTTGGAAAAAATATCTAATCAAAATTGTCTTAATCAAATTACGCCAAACCTGCCAAATTTATGCAAACCTAACTCCTCATGCCATAATAATGACAAAGCTTAATTGAAATGAAGTATCTGCCAACGCCCATGGTCGTGGACCCCATTTTGACCCAGACCCATCAGCCTTTGTAGTTTTCTCATCACAAGCCACAACACGCCCACTCTACACCACTTATCCACAATTTTATTTTAAATATGATTTATTTTTAATTCTAAATTAAGCACGAGTGCATTTTATAATTCTAGAGATTAATGATAAGCTTATTAGTTATAAATATATATATTAAGGTTAATGAGTTTTGGAAGTCATTAAAAAATTATTACTTAAATTATGGAGTTATTTACTTTATTTAATTTAATAATGACATTTAGTAATAGCACTGTTATTTATATTATTCAATATAGGAATACTATTATATATAAAAGGTTTGAAATCTAAAATTTAATTTTGGTTCTAATACCTTACCATGAAAGATAATAATCATATAGTTTAGCGTTGGAAGTTAAACTAAATTCTAAACTTATATATAATTTATTATATTGTTATTAAAGTGGTATTATTTTTAATATTCAGTTTATCCACCTATATAAAACATCTTAACCGTCTCAAAATACCTTTAAATCAAATTACTAAAAACACCTTATTAGAAGCTTTTAATATTCCTTCACATTTTTTCGCTTTTAATATTCCTTCACATTTTTTATGTTATAAAAGTTTGATAGTGACTTATAGAGGGTGGGAATGATAGGTTGTGGATGATTTATAGGAACTGAGAATGATTTAGAGAAGTTGTGAGAGACCCGAATGGTTATGTTTTAGGTGGTGATAAGAAATGAAAGGAAGGGGTACTCTAATGAAATGGATTGGGGTGATGAGAAAAGTAATGGATGAAGTTAAGGTTAGAAATAGAGAAGATTGAAGGTGAGTAAATTAAGAAGGTAGGTGTAAATAGAGCCGTGATAAGCATAATAGCAACACTGTTGTCATTAATTTATATAATTTGAAAATCTTTATGCAATTATAGAAAACTATTTTTACATAAAGATTTTCAAATTATATAAATTAATGACAACAATATTGCTATTATGTGTTGAGATATTAGGGATGTTTTACTTATATCATTCTTTCCTTATATCATTTAGTGTTGAGATATTAGGAATGTTTAGATATTAAGAAAGTTGAGATATTATGAATATTGAGATATTAGGAAAGTTAAGATATTAGGAAATTAGTTGTTATTTACTTATATCATTCTTTCCTTGTATTATTCTTTCCTATTCTTAGAATGGTGATTACCCTCTATATATACTCTGTACATGAACGAATGAAAGAATGAATGAAAAAACTATCATTTATCAATTTGAAGATGGTATCAGAGCCATGGAACTGAAATCCTGGATATTTTGTCGTTATGGTAGTCCAACAGCAATCAACCATCCTAAGACAAGTCCTAATATTGATAAGTCAACCAATAAATGCATTCACTGCAATAAGACTGATCTCACCAGTCTGCATATCCCACAATTTCAAAGCAACGACTCTTGGTATGACCAGGAAAACAATGAGGAACCGAGGGTTTGAACCATGGACCTTTAGATCATGTTTAGGCTATCAACACTTTGTTATTAATGATAATAATCGTGATCAAAGGAAGAAGGATTCCAAGAAAACCTCGACTTCAATTGTTGCCGAAATAAAAATAGAGGTCAATGTTGCTAAGAAAGCCTCTACATTGGTAGCCGCTACAGATCATGGTGGTAAGTTTCTAAATACTTTTACACCTGTTATTAATAGTACACGGATAATTGATTCTGGTGCTACAGATCATATGACTTTTGATTCTAGACAGGTTTCACCCCTTAGAACCTTCCTCACAAAAAATTGTTTCCACAGCCAATGGTAACACAACCCAAGTCATTGGGGAAGGATCCTTAACTCTTACTGATACTTTGAATTTGGATTCGGTTTTAGTTGTTCCATCTTTAGATTACAATCTTTTGTCAGTTTCTCAAATCACTGCATCCTTATCTTGTATTGTCATTTTTTGGCCTGAATTTTGTGTGATTAAGGACATCCAAACAAGACAAACGATTGGTTGTGGTATTAAGCAGGGAAAACTCTATTACTTGGACTTGTAGTCAAAGGATTCAAATAAGTTGCAACAAGCCTTGATGACAGATGGATCTGAGGGGGAGAAGAAAAAGTTTGAAATTTGGTTGTGGCATTGACGTCTGGGACATGCTTCATTTGGTTATTTAAAAAAATTGTTTCCTAGTTTGTTTGCAAAGAGTGATATTTCTAGTTTCCATTGTGATATTTGTGAATTGGTTAAAAGCCATCGTGCTTCGTTTCCGTTAATTTTGAATAGAAGTTTGTTTCCTTTTATGGTTATACATTCTGATGTTTGGGGCTCATCCAAAGTCCTAACTTTGAGTGGCTCACGTTGGTTTGTTACTTTTATTGATGATTGTACCAAAATGACATGGTTATACTTGATGAAGACCAAAGATGAAGTGAACTTGTTGTTTCAAAATTTTCATAAAATGATTGAAACTTAGTACAATGCAAAGGTTCGGGTTCTGCGTAGTGATAATGGTGGAGAATATCAAAGTTCTGATCTTCAAAAGTATTTGGAAGGACATGACATCATTCATCAAACTACTTGTTCCAATACACCCCAACAAAATGGAGTCGCTGAACGAAAAAATCGGCACTTATTAGAGATTGTTCGCGCTTCCTTGATAACAGCAAAAACACCGATATCTTATTGGGGAGAAGCAATCACATCTACCGCATACTTGATCAATCGGGTACCTTCCAGCTCAATTAACTTCCAAACACCTTCAAGCTCTTACTAATGTCGTAGTTGCCCCAACCGTCCCAAATCTACCTCCTCGTGTTTTTGGTTGCGTGGTATTTGTGCATCTACACAAACACCAACGCACCAAGTTAACTTCCCATGCATTGCAATGTGTGTTTGTTGGATATGCATTGCACAAAAAGGGATATCGTTGTTACCATCTTCCAACTCGACAAATGTATATTACAATGGATGTGGTGTTTCATGAAGATTCGATGTATTTTTCATCTGAGTCTGAACTTCAAGGGGAGTACCATAAGGAAATTCAAACTCTCGATTATGATTATCATATCTCTGAGGATGATGAATTTGGACAATCTGAACTAGTGAACCAAGAAACGGGTGAGTTGGATATGAGTGGTCAACAATTTAGGTCCGAAGATGTCTTCACTGAAATACCAAACCAATCGTCATCTGTTGAGGGTGTTCTTAATTTGGAACCTGATCCATTCATGAAACGGTTACTACACCGTCATAATAGAGGTATTCCTAAACCCACATATGAACCTGAATTGTTTACCAAAGTCAAATATCCCATGAGCAACTATGTGTCTAACCATCGTTTGTCTGAATCAAATAAGTCATTTGTAAATCAATTATCTACTGTAGTTATTCCTAACAATGTGCAGGAAGCCTTAGCTGATCCAACGTGGAAAGCAGCCATGAATGAAGAGATGAAATCATTGCAGAAGAATGAAACATGGGAACTCGTAGAATGTCCACCAGAAAAGAAGCCAGTTGGGTGTCGTTGGATCTATACTGTGAAGTATAAGGCAGATGGTAGTATTGAACGATTTAAAGCAAGACTGGTAGCAAAAGGGTACACTCAAACTTATAGAATTGACTACACAGAGACATTTGCACCTGTAGCTAAGATCAACACAGTTCGAGTATTACTGTCTTTAGCTGCAAACCTAGATTGGCCATTACAACAGTTCGATATGAAAAATGCATTTCTGCATGGCGAGTTATCTGAAAAAGTATATATGGATCTTCCACCATGATGCATGGTGTCAGAAAAGCAATGTCAGAAAGTGTGCAAATTGAAGAAGTCATTGTATGGGTTGAAGCAATCCCCGAGAGCATGGTTTGGAAGGTTCACAAAGTCAATGAGAGCTTTTGGCTATCGTCAAAGTAATTCAGATCACACTTTGTTCCTAAAAAAGCAACATGGTAAGATTACGACACTCATCGTATATGTGGATGACATGGTAATTATAGGAAATGATCCTGAAGAAAGAAAAGCTCTGCAAAATTATCTATCTAGAGAATTCGAAATGAAATATCTAGGTCCTCTGAAATAATTTCTTGGGATTGAAGTTTCTCGATTAAGTGAAGGAATTTTTCCGTCTCAAAGAAAGTATGTCTTAGATCTTTTACAGGAGACTGGAATGTTGGGATGTCAACCTGTTAATACACCAATAGAAGAAGGTCTGAAATTGTGTGTTGAGCCTAATCAAGTATCAACCGATAAGGGAAGATACCAGAGACTTGTGGGGAGATTAATATACTTAGCTCATACAAGACCAGATCTTGCTTATGCATTGAGTGTAGTGAGTTAATACAAACATAATCCTGGAAAGCAACATATGAATGCAGTCATGCGTATTTTGAGGTATTTGAAGAATGCTCCTAGGAAGGGAATTTTGTTCGCTAAAAATGTTGATCATCAGAGTATAGAAGTATATATTGATGCTAATTGGGCCGGTGCAGTGGATGATAGGCGATCTACATCTGGTTACTTTACATTTGTAGGTGGTAATCTTGTGACATGGAAAAGTAAGAAACAGAATATCGTCGCTCGTTCAAGTGCAGAAGCGAAATTTAGAGGTATGACTCTAGGACTTTGTGAGGCATTATGGCTAAGACTCCTCTTACAAGATTTAGGTTACCTATCTAGGCAACCAATCCGATTGTTTTGTGACAATAAAGCCGCATGTGACATTGTTCATAATCCAGTACAACATGATTGTACAAAACATGTTGAGGTGGATAGATTCTTCATTAAGGAAAAGTTGGATGATAAGATTGTGAAATTGCCTAAGATTCGATCAGAAGATCAATTGGCCGATATCCTCACCAAAGCTGTCTCAAGTCAAGTGTTCTCAAAATTTTTAGACAAGTTGGGCATGTGTGACATCTATGCACCAACTTGAGGGGGAGTGTTAAGATATTAGGAATGCTTTCCTTATATCATTTAGTGTTGAGATATTAGGAATGTTTAGATATTAGGAAAGTTGAGATATTATGAATATTAAGATATTAAGAATATTGAGATATTAGGAAAGTTGAGATATTAGAATATTAGTTGTTATTTTCTTATATCATTCTTTCCTTGTATCATTCTTTCCCATTCTCAGAATGGTGATTACCCTCTATATATACTCTGTACATAAACGAATGAAAGAATGAATGAAAAAAACTACCATTTATCATTTTAAAGATTATGCTTATCACGACTCTATTTTCACCTACCTTCTTAATTTACTCACCTTTAATCTTCTCCATTTGAAATCCTAACTTCACTCATTACTTTTCTCATTACCCCAATCTATTTCATTACAGTACCTCTTCATTTCATTTCTTATCACCACCTAAAACATAACCATTCGAGTCTCTCACAACTTCTCTAAATCATTCTCAATTAAAAAAAAATCCAAAAACAATTAATGATATTTCAAAAATCATAAAATTCTTGAATCTTGGGCTTGTTGGATTCTTCTTGTTGCTTAGGAGGCTAAAAAATTTAAGTAAGGGAAGCTTGGAAGGGCTTAGTTCATGTTTTGGAAACTAAGTTCAAAACCTGGATATTGAGTTCAAAACTCAGATACTGAGTTCAAAATTTTAAAACTCTACTTCTACTCCTTAAAGTTTAGTTTGAAATTCTCTTGAATATCAAATTTAGCTTTTGTCAATTTTGTACAATTGTTTTCAAATAATTATATCTCACTCGTTTCAACTTCAATTTATACACCATTTGAAGCTTTGGACTCCTAACTTCGTAAACTTCAAAATAATATATATGCTTTCCTTAAAAACCTTCTAAAAATTGGCCCAAAATTTAGTGAAAAAACAGGTGTGCTGTAATTGATTTTGTTTGAGTTGAATCTTTAGTTGAACTTGGAAATGTGACCTTAAAACTTTTTCCTTCATGGTTGCTTGCTTTATAAGCCTCTCCATAACATTCATTATTAGTATTTCATATTTATGACTTATCTTTTTTTGTTTTTCTTAGGATTTAGATAAAACTCTTAAAAGTAAGACATAATGTAACAAAGTTGCATTTTAGTTTCCATTTTTCTATTCACTTTTGGATTGATTTTGATTTGAATATTAAGGTTCATATCACTTGTATTATACATGATTTATGTGCATTAGGAGTTGCACAAAAGATATAAGTCATAAATTCTTTACAAGATGATAAATAGTTCATAGTCAATTTATGGATTTAGGTAATCCAAGAGAGATTATAGTGTATTACTTCCTAATTATAATAATGATTTGTTATGACCGTTAAGATAAGGTTCGCATAGTGAATATACATTAGACATTAGACATGATCCAAGAGAGATTATATGGTTACACATTAGACAAAACTTATAATGAGTCATAACCTAAAATTATTAGGTTGCCATGACTTTAACAAACTGCTATATTACGTGGATTCTCAATCTTCAAAGGATATTGAACTTGTATTGAAATCATCAAAAGGTTTTAAGTTATGGATAAAACCCCAATGTGGTGATATATTCCTATATATGGATTATATCACTATTGATAGAGGTTGGTAGTAGTAGGATTTTAAGTTCATAAAAATATTATTATTAAAAATACTTTTTAGTAACTTTTAATTTTTAGCTTTAATTTTTTAATCCTTATTAATTATATTATTTAATTTTTAATTATAATATATTTTTAACGTAGAACACAAATTATACTAATTAACATAATTATGACAAGAACATAACTTATATTTGACTAAACCGTTAAAATTGGAATGGTTGTTTGTTGATATCGTTGGATCATGTCAAAATTGTCACCTAAATTGTAAAACTAAAAGAAAACAATATTATAAAATTTATTATTATTATTATTTTTATCACATATTGAGACTTGCGATGATAAGTTGACTAGTTGATTTTCCATATGATAGCGAAATGGAGATAAAAAGTTAAAAACTCTTACATATAAGTCAGTAAATTAGAATTTTAATTTTCTATCATTTCTATATTTTATAGTGAAGTAAATAGGAAAAACAATGGATTAGTATTAAATTTTCAATGTGATTATAAAATTAAAGGTTATTTAATTAAAATGATGAAATAATCCCAATTTTATAAATTCAATCCTTCATAATTTTTAACCTTAAAAAAATCATATTTTTAATAAAAATGAACTTATTATTATTACCCTTTAAAAAATATTTTTTTCTTTTAAAATTTATATGAAAATAATAAAAATATTACAAGAAATGGTTACTGATTTAAGACTTTCACTTTCACTCATTTCATCTCTTCTCTTCGGACCTCGGAAGGGAAATCCCGGCTTAGTTGTCAACTCATGCTTCTGTCTCTCTTTTTGTCTGGTGTCCACAGGCCACAGCTGAGCAGTTGAACGAAAATTCGAGGAAGAAGCATCTGATTCTAAAATTTTGTGCCATTCAATCCCAGAATATTTCGATAGATGGCTCTCAATTCACCGCTTTAATTCGTGAGGCCATTCTCTGGCCCATTTTGCCAAATGATGTTCACTCTCTTTGTTGGGTTTCTCCTGGGGGCATTCACCGTTCTCCTGGTTCAAGTTCTAGGCCTCCTCCTTCTCATAGGCCGATTGGGTCATGGCAGAAAGCAAGATTCAGAGTCTCCACTACTCACCCGTGATCTTGATCTCCATCAGTCTCTCGATTCGGCTTACAAGAAGCAGGTCACCCTTTCCTTCTTTTTCTTTATTTCTTGTTGAGAAATGCTGAAGAATCTTATCAAACTTTCAGTGAAGTTTTCAGCTATTATTAAAATTTGGTAATGTTTAGGTTCAATAGAACGTGGGATTGTTTATTGACTTATCTTTTGTTCCGAAAAAAGATTTATAATTGATTGGGTATACTTTCCCTTGCTTGAAGGGATATTTAGGAATAAAATTAGGGTTTGTGGTTTGTTCCACATAGTGTATCAAATTCTGCATGAAGAAGAAGATATTCTCCCACTTCAAACCTTAGATTTGGAGATTCTTGATTGAACATTCCTTAACGAGATGGTTATAAATCCTTTTGATCGATTTAAAGTTATTCACTTAAAGTGGTTATTGCAAACTCCTTGTATAGATTTAAAGGTATAGTAACCATCAATCTTTAATTCTTGGCCATGAAGATTGCATTCTAAGAAATTGGCAAAATTCGCAACATGGTTGAAACTTCTTCTCCACCCCGACCATATCTACAAGAAATAGCCTACCCCTTAAAAGAATTGCTTGCACCTCAAGTAGATGGATAAAACCAGCAGCCAAATCCAAGCGCCACTTCTCTAATTGTTCATGCCATTTGAGAAATTGAGGCTTGCCTTTCAGGAGAATGTCAACGCCTGCAATAGCCTTCTCTGCTGGGTACAGAAAGAAGAAAAGGGTTCCACACTTGGATACTCACCATGTTCTTTTTTGGTCTATCCATATATTACCACTCTCTTTACTAAACCTATCATAATTACTCATTTGAGTTGTTATGGTCAATTAATTGTTATATGTGTTGTGGTCAATTAATTCTTAGATTTCAGACTCACCAGCCTGATTACTAGCTTGTACAAGATCATAGTTAAGGTTTTATTAGAACAAATCCGAAGAATACTCCATGAAACCATCAACATTTCTTAGGGACCTTTTGTTAAGGGGTAAGCAAGTTTTGAATGTTGTTATGATTGTCAATGAAATGGTGGATGAGAAAAGGAGATCAGGAGAGGGAGCGACAATATTCAAAATTAATTTTGAAAAGGCCTATGACCATGTGGATAAGGGTTTTCTGGACCATGCACCAAAGAGAAAAGGATTTGGCACAAGATGGAGGTCTTGGATATAGGGTTGCTTGTCTTGGTAAGTTTTGTGATCTTGGTGAATGGAACTGCCAAAGGATGGGTTAAGGCAACCATAGGTTTAAGACAAGGAGATCTTCTTTCGCAATTCCTTTTCACCATTACAATTGATATTTTAAGTGGGATGACACTGAGAGCGAAAAAGAGCAAATTATCTGATGATTTCCTAATGGGTAGAAATAGGACTAGAGTGTCTTATTTACAATTTGCAAATGATGTGTTGACTCAATGACTTGCTTCAATTTGGGACCTGATTCTTGATAAGATTTCCAATAGATTGGATGGTTGGAAAAAGCCTTCTTGTCCCTAAGGAATAGCATAACCCTTCGCATAGTCTTACTTATCTCTCTTGCCCATTTATTTCCTATCAATTTTTAAGATGCCTTCTAAAGTAGCATTTAGGATTGAGAAATTACAAAGGAATTTTCTTTGGTTAGGGATTGGAGAAGGAAAAAAGATCCTAAGTTGGGACTAAGTGTGTGCGTCTAAAGGAGTAGGGACTTTGGGTTTAGGAAGGATATCTTTGAGGAAAAAGCCTTCTTAGGGAAGTGGTAACGGGGGTTCCTTATGTTGGAAAGTATCCCAAATTCCTAGTTGGTGTAGATTCCTTACACAAACATGGGCCACCGGTTTGTTGTGTTAGCGGAAGCTTTAATACAAACATGTTAGTTCAAGAACACAAAGATAAAATAATCAACACAAAGGTGCATAAGGTTTTAATGTGGTTCGGTTAACCATGCCTACGTCCATGGATGACAAATAATCATTCCACTATACAATATAGATGACAAAACCAGATACAACTATTGAGTTTCCAAAACATTTTATGTTTCCCTACTCTTCGTATCCACACCTTGAACCATGAACCCCCTTGCTCCATCGAGTATCTCCCGTTCTTCCTGACATCTCTATCCACCTCGTATAGTCTCTATAGGGCCATCTTCATCTCACAAACTTTTCCTCTCATGACCTAGAATATTCATAGAGATATTTCCAACAACCTTCCTTATTATATAAGGAAATCTAATATTACAAAATATATGAACTTAGGGAATATTTTATACAATATTCTTTACAAAAAGGAATCTACACTAATTAGGAAATTGAGACACTTTCCAACAATTTCCATCTTGGACCAAATTCCATTAAGTCAATCTTTTATCTTTCCATGACACAAACTTTTTGTATCATATCTCCATGAGAGAGTAATTGACTCTACCTTCAATTGAAATTCCTTTTGTCTTCATCTTGTGTATTTTGTGATTTTTTTCTCTTCTAGAAATCTTCAACCCGAGCCCTGATACCAGTTTGTCATGCTAGCGGAAACTTCAATACAAACATATTAATTTAAGAACACAAAGATAAAATAATCAACACAAAGGTGCACAAGGTTTTAACATGGTTTGACCAACCATGCCTGGACGCAAATGAGAGAGAATCATTTCACTATACAATAAAAAATATTATAAAGGATAGAACTAGATACAACTATTGGGTTCTTGAAACATCCCATATTTCCCCATTCCTTGTATTCACACCCTGAACCATGAGCCCCCTCGCTTCCTCGCTCCACTAGGCATCTCGTGTTCTTCCTCACATCTCTATCCCCCTCGTATAGTCTCTACAAGCCCATTTTCATCTCACAACCTTTTCCTTTCATGACCTAGAATATTTATAGAGATATTCCTAATAATAATTTTCCCTTTTCAACAAGGAAATATAATATTACAATGATAAATCAACTTAGAAAATACTCTATACAATATTCTTTACAAAAAGGAATTAATACTAATTAGGAATTTAGAACGCATTCCAACACCCTAGTGAGAGTTATGCTTTATTGCATAGGGTCATTTTGAGCATCTATGGGTTACAACACTTTAATGGTTTCAGTGGTCACATTGTTGGCCTTAGAAATCCATTTGTTTTTATTTTTCCAGTCATAACTGTTTTTCTATTGGTGATGACACAAAGGTTCTCTTTTGGGAAAGGAGGGGGTGTTTGATTATGAATAGATGCTATATGTGCAAAAAAGAAGAAATGGTGGATCATATCCTTCTCCATTGCTCGAAAGAGGTAATCTTGTACTGGTTGATTTTCGCTCTATTTGTAGTAGGGTGGGTATTAAACTCTTAGTAGAGAAGGTCCTTCTGGATTGGAATGGAATTTTTGTCAGGAGCAAGAGGAAGAAAGCTTGGAGAACTGCTCCCTTATGCCTTTTTTTGGACCATATGGAATGAGAGAAATAGGCGATTGTTTGAGAATTCTCAAAAACAGATCAAGCACTTAAATAATCCTTTTTGTATAATTTTATGTGCATCCCACCACTTAGTTATGTGGTGCCTTTGTATTACACTGTGTATACTTTAATGCGCTCTTTTGTTAGGCACTATTAATACAATGAATATTTACCTATAAAAAAAAAAATTCCATTTTTGATGGGAAAACCAACCACTTAGTACTTGGTTTCCTAACCCTTTTAGAATTGTGAGAGTGAAAAGTTCCTCTATTTCATCTATTATTGATTCTTCTTCTTCTTCTTTGAGTTGGAATTTTAGTTTTCATCGAAACCTTATTGATCCATCTTCTTCTAGTGGTGTAATTTGTAAAGTGGAAATTGAAAAGGCATACAACCATGTTAATTGGCTTTTTGTGATGACTCCCAAGATCAAATGGTTTACTTAAGTTGGTTGCTTATGCGTTTGAAGCAATCTTAGGATTGAAGATAAAGTTGAAGGAAAGTGAATTGATCCCAATTCGAGGAGTTGGCAATGGAGTTAGGTTCTGAGGCGGGGGAAATTCCATCTTCATACTTAGGTTTGTTGCTAGGCAAACCTATCAGATCAACAACAGTATGGGATGCTGTGGAAGAGAGGTTTCATAGAAGATAGCCAATGTGGAAGAGGCAATATATCTCTAAAAGGGGGAAAACTTACCTTGATTCAAAGTTCATTATCTAGCTTGCCAATCTATTGCATGTCCTTGTTTGTAATTCCTAGAAAGGTCAGGTTAAGGTTAGAGGAGATTCAAAGGGATTTTCTATGGGAAGGTGGAGCTTTGGAGAAAAAGCCTCATTTAGTAAGGTGGCCAGTTGTTTGCATGGGTAGGAGTCGGGGGGATTTGGCATTAGAGGTTTAGCTTCTTTTAATCAAGCTCTCCTTGGAAAAGTGGGGTCAGAGATTTGTTGTTGAAGGGAAAAATTTTTGGAAGCAAATCATAGTGAGGAAAGAAGGGGGGTGACGTTTTTATGAAGTGAGAGATGGTTACAAGGTTGGAGTTTGGAAGGCAATAATGAAGGAATGAGGTCTTTTTTTAGTTAAACATCTTTTGAAGTGGGTGATGGTAGGAGGGTTAAGTTTTGGAAGGATAAATGGCATGGGGAGGAGCTCTTGTGTAATTCTTTTCCCTTCTTTTGTGCTTTGACTTCATCTAAAGAGGCTTGGGTGGTGGATTTATGAGGAAGAGACAGGAGTTGGGGGTTATTTCTACGCTTCTCAAGGAACTTAAACAATTGGAAGTTGAGCATCGTTGAGACTTTTCTTACAAGATTGCTAAAAAAGTCGGTTATGAGGAAAGTTACAAAGTGATTTGGAAGGATTCAAAGAATCGTGTTTTTTCAATCAAATCTTTCCATTTGTTCTTGGAACCTAGGAGACCTTTCCCCTTTCTAATGGATATTATTTGGAATCCTTGGGTAATGTCCAAAGTGAGTTTTTTGTGTGGGAGGCTAGCTAAGGTAAAGTGTTGACATTAAATTAGCTTCTCAAAAGAAAGACTTGCTGTTGGTGAATTATTGTTTTCTTTCTAAACTTGAGGGGGAATCTATTGACCACATTCTCCTTCATTGTACAAAAGCAAAGGTTCTCTGACAATTGTTGTTCTCCTTATCTGGCCTAGTTTTGGGTGCTTCCACCCATGGTAAAACATGTTCTTTCAAGTTGGCATGACTCCTTTGTAGGAAGGAAAAGGATGAGGGTGTGGAGGGCTGCTCCTCTCTGCTTGTTTTGCTTTATTTGACAAGAACAAAGTCAAAGAGTGTTTGAAAATGAGGAATAAACTGATCAAAAGTTGAAACATTCGTTCCTTTGTGGCCTTTTAGCTTGGGTTAGCATGTACATAAAAGATGACTCAAATAATAGACTAACAATGTATAGTTCTTTGTAAGTGATGGCAAAGATTTGCATATTCTCTGAACATAAACTGAAGGTTTAGAAAGCAAAGATGATTTGAAATTAGTTGTTTGAAGTGGAGAGAAAGGCTTTCCAGGTAAAGTTTGAAGGCTTCAATGGGGGAACGTGGATTTCAATAACAGAGAGAAGTCGGGGTTTTGTGGTTTTGTTAGGTTTTGGAGAGGAGGAGTCGGGTTGGTTGGTGGAGCATTTGAAGAAAGCTGTGGATTTGGAGGCTTCCAGGGGTTTCATTCGAAAGATGAGGGGCAAGACTAGGACTCATCTAATGGAGATATGTTTTAATAGCAAAGGGAGATATATGAAAATCACAGAATTTGTTGCAAAGAGAAAACCTTTAGTTTTAGTTGTTCCTGAAGGTGTTAAAGGCTATGGGTGGGAAAATCTTAGGAAGGCGATTGTTTCAGTCCAAGACTTGTCTATTCAAGCTGAAAGAGCCTCGAAGGAGAAGCTAAAAAAGCCTCAAGTGAGCAAAGGAATGTACAAAGGTGAGTGGTCCTATGCTGATGTGGTTGCAGAGAAAGGACCTAGGAATGGTGCAGTGATGCCAGTTGGAAAATGGGCAAGAGTTGTAGTTTGTGAAAGCAAAGGAAAAATACAAGACTGGTGTGATGTTGGAAAAGCTATAGCGAGAAGGGTGGGTATGAAAGGAATGGTGTTTGTAACCCCCATTTCTGCTTACAAGGGGTGTTTTTTTTTGTGGATTCTGCAAGGAGAGCTTAGTGGATTCAAGAGCAAGGGAGCTTAACAGCGAGAGGAGAGGTTATTGCTCTGAGAAGATGGTCGCCAAAAGAAAACTCAGTAGTTAAAGGAAAATTTAGACGGGGGTGGATGGAACTAAGAGGCCTTCCCTTCCATCTGTGGGATGAGGTGCAGCTAAGACACATTTTGCAAAAGTGGGGGAAGGTAACGAAGGTGGCGAGGGAATCGTTGAAGCTTGTTGATTTGACAAAGGTAAAATTGTGGGTGGAGATGCTTGCAAATGTCGTGCTTCCAGCGCTACTAGAGGTAGAAGATGGAGATTGGACATACACGGTTGTAGTTACAGTCATCGGAGAAGATGATGGAGAAGACTCTCTCAACCCTGAGTCAAATCGCAGCAAGGACGAGCTGAGGTCAGCGGGGGGTTGCGTCTTTCAGAAGCCACAGATCGCTGAGGGGCTACGAGCTACTGCTAGGGACAATGAGTGCCATAGCTGGAGGCCTCGTCATCGCTCCCATTCTCATTCTCCAGATTCAAAATCGTCTAAGGGGGAGAAAGGAAAGGATAATTTAGAGGGAGAGGAATGTAATAATTTTTTTAGGATAAATGGGGGACCTTAGAATCTATTTGGGACCTAATACATTTCTATTCATCCCTCTAGGTTTCTTTCTGGTCAACTTTTGAAAGAACTCTATTGAATATTCTATAGCTTGATTGGAATATGGTTTGCAAGTCAAAGAGGGTAGGTTGTAAGATGCTCTTAGTATGGACTATACCTCCATTGTGTTTGATTAAGTTAAACTTTGATGGTTGTGCTCTAGGTAATGCAAGTGAGTTGGGAATTGGAGGTGTGATTAGAGATCGCCATGGTACAGTGTTGAGAGCTTTTTCTAAATTGATAGGAGTAGGTTTGGCTATTGCGGCAGATATCTTAGCTCTTTTGGACGGGTTTATTGCAAGCCAAGGCTTTGGATCTTTCTAGTTTCTCTCTCTCTCTCTCTCTCTCTCTCTCTCTCTTTTTAGGTGGAGGGAGATTTTGCTATAGTGATTTCGTGGGTGTCTAAGTTAGAGAGAGGTCTTTGGAAATACAATACATGGTTTCATCAGATCCTAGATTTTGCCAACAGCTTGGACTGGTCTATCTCTTGGTCCCCTTTAGCTAATCAGATTGCTGATCTTTTAGCTGAATGTGGAGCCGAGCGAATGGTTTCTTTTATAGGGGATTTTTTACTCCCTTGAATTGTACGTAGTTGCATGTTTTGTATATGTTCTTGTCTCATACTTGTTCAGTGTAGTTATTTTGCCTCTGTTGTTAGGTTCTCTTTTGATCATTCTTTGTATTTTGGAAGGATTTCTCATCCTTTGCTTGTATTTAACATTGATATCAATGATGAGTTAATTTCTCATAAAAAAAGGGCTGCAAAGACCATTGGTACCATCTACTACTACTTATTATTATTATTTTTCTGATAGGAAACGACAAAGGGATATATTGATAAAAAAAGAAGTACAAGAGAAGGATGAAGAATCCTCCCACCAAAAAAAAACTAAACTACAAGGAAACAAATACAAGAAAATACAAAGTAAAAACAAGCAAACTCTCTAGGTTATTGTGCTTATTAAGTTCAATACAATGAATTATCTTGTTTCTGATAAAACAAAACTAATTATGATGGGCAAAGGAATCCATTACAAGTTGTGAAAATTTGTAAATAGTTGAAAATCCATATTGAGACATTAATGAATGAATAAATTGTTCACTACATATAACATCATTCAAAAGTTAACCGTGTGCTATGGTACTGCATGATATTTGGCTAATATGATCAAATGCATGATTGTCTGCTTTTTCTTTATGATGATTGAAATTTTAAAATCTGAAGATCATCAGCATTTAACAAAATCATCACACGCCAGCATAAAAAAATTTGTGATGTGGCAGCTGTTCTATTTGTGGATAAATGTTCATGCTATTCTTCTCATTTAATGTCTATTTTTATTTATTAGTTTGTCTGTCTGTCTCTCAGGGGGTAATTTGGATTTTAGAACCTGAAAAGGTTCCAACATTTCCCCAAATTGGAAAAATACAAAGAGATGCAAAGAAAAAGAAAGAGATCTTGGAAGTTTTCCCCATGCGAAAATATGCAAGAATCAAGGACAGGTCACTTATTCTAACAGAATCAGATGGTTCCTACACAGCAATTCCACTAAAGGGTTGTACAATAGTAGCTGTTTCAGCTACAGACTTACCCTCAAAAAAATGGTAATGTGGCCTTCTCGATAGATTCTTAATTTGGTTTTATTGCCTTCAGAATTATTGTTTGATGATAAATGATCCTAGGTTATTCTGGTAGGGTTGGGAATGATTACTTACCTGGACTGAAAAAAAATAAAATAATAAGTACAAGGTGAGAGTTGGTTGTCTTATCCTATGATATGGCTAAAGGTGAGGGTTGCCTCTAGCACTATCGATGAGTATACGAAACCAAATTTATTATTATTAATCAATTCCCTAATTTGAAGATGATGGTCCATGCCCAGTTTATAGAGGATCCTTAATTTCCATTGCAACCATGACACACAAGACAATCAATGGAAATGAGATATATTTCTCCAAAAATTGACTGAGAAGAAAACCCTGAAACCTTTATTGAATACAACAGAGTTGAACCTCAAATTATATATGGACTTTCTTTTTGAAGATATCAACCTACCCTGTTGAATGGATTTGGCTAAATTACCCTTTAAATTTCTGTTTTTATATAATTTCATTCCTTTAAAAATGATCCTTGCTCTTCCATCTTCTTAGAGCAATATTAAAGTAGGCAGAGTCAAAATTCATGTTACCTTTGAAATGACACAGCATTACTATGGCTTAATCCCAGATATTGTCTATTTCTCTTTTCTGTTTTAACTTCTAATACCCCGAGATTGTTTCACTGGACAAAGCAATAACATTTTTTAAATCTTGCATATAGTTTTTGAGTGCTTAAGAATTTTGAACTTTCAATGGTTAGATTATGCATAGCAGACTTTGTTTTTTCAGATTTAGAAAATGAGCTGTTTCCCTCAACTGCCATCTAACTTGCTTAATAATATAACCTATCAACTCGAGTTTGTTATCAAAATGTTATCTACTTATATTGAACTACACCACTTGAAAAATAAAAGAGATTCTAACTAGTCTATGTACCCAAAACCAATATTCCTCTTAGCTCATTAACTAATTACTCAAGTCTTTGTGTTTAGCTTCTACCATCCTGTAGTCACTCTCCTTGTGATTCCGGTTTGTATTTCTTAGACTGGATCCAAATACGAGTATCATTAACTGAATGAATAATGTAAGGAAAAGGAGACCAGGGCAGGATCAAAGAAGAAGCAACTTGCTAAGACATCCAACATTCTGTGGCAAGTTTGTTGTACAAGGAGCAAAACCTAATTTCCAATGGATCCTTGAATCAGTATAATGTTGTCAAAAAGTCAGATGAGAATGTGCAAAGATTGTGATCAAGTTATTTTAATATGAAAAATCAAGCTTCAGTCCTACCAATAAAAAATATGCAGATCATATTTAATGTTCTGCTCATGTTTGCTTTAAATAGAGTTAACTTTGACAGCTCAAAGAGTGATTTAAGTTATAGAGGTATGATAGCTATTACTAGGATGAAAATGGTAAACCAACAACTACTATTTTAGCTTGGTGTCAGAAGGATTACCACATTCCTATTTGGAAACTGTAGCATTCGAGAATGGTCTTGTTCTAGTTGCTCAACAAGGAACTAATACACTTTAAATAAGAGATGCAGGAGGATACTTCAGAGTCTGAGGGTATTGCAAAATGACTTTTGACAATAATTAGTTTATTAGTGGATTTTAAGAATATTGAAATTAGTCAGCTTAGATATTGAGATGTCAAATGTGATTGCAAAACTTTGTTTGAAACACATTGAACAGTTGCTCCATGAAAATATTCCCCTCTGGAGGCTTTTGTAGGGACATGCTCCACGGATTGTACCTTTTTAGGTTCCTTTGTTGAGCCTTTTTGGCTTGTTGCATTATGGTCTTCTTTCCATATATTACACTGGTTCTGTACACTTTACTAGAAGGATAGCACATTCTTATTATGCCTTTGATTCATTTTTATTTAACTGTTTGTTTCGATGTATGTCTCTGTGTGTGATACAACAAGGAAATCCATTTATTCACTCTGCCAACAAGGGAAAAAGGTAAATTTAGTTGACATACCAATAAAGTCTTGCCTTCTGAGGTGTTGATCCTTCTTAGAAAAGTTCAATGCCAGGGCATGAAGTAGACAAATGCATTGGGTTGATTAAGCACTGGTTAGAGGATCTTCTTGGTGAGATTCAACATTTCACATGGAGGCCTGTCATGTGTGTAAGAGACATGTCATGGAAGACAGCTCTTTCTCTTTCTCTCTCTCTCTCTCTCTCTCTCTCTCTCTCTCACACACACACACACACACACACACACACACACACTGTTGCATCATTAATAGTTTCCTTACTGTGTCAAATTATCCTTTTTCAGTGTGTGGTGCCATTATGGGTTTCACAGAATAATGACATTGGACACTTATGTCTTTTGCCCTTATCCAAACTATTTGTACAGCTGTTTAAATAAAGACATGAATTCTTTTAGAGAAAATCATGAAATCTTGGAGTCATTATTATTCATTTTCTGATGGTAACTACAGGGCAAAAAAATATCCCATTAAAGTGGAAAGCAAGACCTTGGAGATATACAATGGAAGTAAAACCTTTTATCTTTATCTTGAGACCTCTTGGGAGAAGGAATCATGGTGTAAGGCTCTCCGTCTTGCTTCCAGTAATGACAAGGACAGGCTTAGCTGGCATTTCAAGTTGAGTGAAGATTTCAGCGGTTATCTGACATCCTTAAATGGCGGATATGCTTCATTTATGAAAACCTCTATCGGATTTTGTGCTGAGCCAATAGATAGGGAGAGCAGGCAAGATGGTTCTTCATCAAAGGTTCGCCACTTTTTGAAAAAGCTTACAAAGAAGGCTTCTCGGACTAATGTAGAAAATAAGGCAAGTTGGGCTTCATTATCAGCCCGTGAAGATAGAAAGATTAGTGAGAGATCTCGCTCACTCCAACATTCAGTTTCAGCCTCTAGCTCTTCACAGGGAGCTATAACAGGGAAAACACTTAACAGTTCCTCAGAAGAAAATATGGTTCCACCATCATCATCAACTGTTACACACTCAGGAAGCCAAAATCATATGTCTATTAACTCTGACACAGATCCTGAAGACAAGTTTAGTGTTGATGAAGGAATGCTATGTTGGAACTTGTTGATTTCTCGGCTATTTTTTGATGCTAAAAGAAGTGAGGAGATAAAAAGTTTCTTGCAAGCTCGAATTCAGGTTTTAAATGTCATTTATTTTCATTATGATATTTGCTTTTAGTGCTTGTGGGCATTGGTGGTGGTGTGTGTCAACACAGTTTGGAGATGGTCCAATTCTACCATTCTTATTGCTGCTATTTGGTACTGTTGTTTATCAATATAGACCACTTAAATAGTTGCTCTTACTAATGAGATAAACTTATTCAGAAGTTCATCACTAGATATGGGTTCCAGGAGTATATATACATATATTTGTTTCCTTTACTAGAAAAAGTACCTTTGGATATTCAGGTTGTTTTTAGTTAACCAGCCTTTCATCACGAATTCAACTGAACTTACCGGATTACATCACATCTGATGAATGGGAAGTAAAAACTCGTAGGGTTTCAAGAATTAGCGGGATGGTGAAATTATTTGCATGTGAAGTATATTTTATGTTAATCTACTTATGTAGGTATGTTTTCTGAGTATGCACATATAATTCTGATACTTCTATATTTGGTGTGGCAGAGTACGCTGTCAAATATGAGGACCCCCAGTTACATAGGTGAAATAACCTGTACTAACATAAGGCCTGGGAATCTCCCACCTTATATTCATGGTATAAGGGTTCTTCCCATGGACATGACTGAGGCATGGGCTTTTGAAATTGACATTGAGTACTCTGGTGGTCTGGTATTGGATATTGAAACGAAACTTGAAGTTCATGAACTAGATTTACAGAAAGGCCTAGTGGATTCAAATTTAGAATCAAGCTCTGTTGAGGAGGTTACATCAGATCTTCTTGAAGGTTTTGAGCACTATGGAAAGCAGTTAAACCTTTCTGAAGGAACAGTCAATGTGACAGAACATAAGGATGAAGGGGATCCTAAACTAGGTACGAATACCCTTTTGTCTGGATTTTTATTATTTTCTCTCATGTTATTCGACAGCCTTGAATGGAATGTGCAGAATGCAGCTTTAATACTTGGCATTTATTGACATTGTAGCTCTAGTTGATGAATTTATTTGTCCACTTTCTTCTTCATGCAAACATTCAAAGGATGAGAACATGATATATTTTGGCATAAAAATCAAACTAACCTATGAATTTTGTGTCCCCTAGAGTGATCCAACAATGAACATTTAAGGAACTCCTTCCTCATTTGACGTCTTAAAGCATGAATCTATCTTGGCTCCAAACCCTCCCTTTTTTTCTTCTTTTTTTTTGTGGGTGATAAAAAACGAAAGATGTATTAATTATAGTTAAAAAAACATGAGAAGGATGAAGAGTTCTCCCCGCAATAAAAAAAAAAGATTGAACACCTCCACTATAAAAGGAGATCTATACCAAAAGGTTAAATCCATTTAAGAATATACATGGATGTCATTTCCTTAAACCTTGACTAAGCTCCCCTCAATGTTACCTTATACCTTTTTATCTACACGTCGGATGCCAATTAAGTTGGATTCAAAGTTTTTTCATAAGATGGCTAATACTAACAGAAGAAGAAACTTCCTAGCTAAAATTAAAGTAAATGGGGAGTGGCTTACAAGAGATAGGGAGCTGAGGGGATTGAGACAAGGGAACCTTATCTCCTCCTCCCCGTTTGTGATTGCTGTGGAAGCCCTTAGTAGGTTGCTCTTGAAAGCTTAGGATAGTGGTTTTATTTCAAGGTTCAAGGTTGGGGGAAGAGCGTGTGGGGGTGAGGAGATCTCTCATCTCCTTTTTGCTGATGGCACCATTGTTTTTTGTGAGGCCTCTTAAGAGCAAGTCATTTTCTTGTGTTGCTTGGTCCTATGGTTCGAAACCATATCAGGGTTGAAGATTAACTTAGAGAAAAGCGAGATGATTCCAATAGGGGAGGTGGATAATTTGGAAGATTTGGCTTGTGAAATTGGGTGCAAGGTGGGAAAGTTGCCTTCTTCTTACCTAGGGCTTCCCTTGGAGGCCTTATACAAGTCTATGGCGGTTTGGGATGGGATAGAAGAATGGTTTCATAAGAGGCTTTCATTATGGAAGACATAACGACTCTCAAAAGGGGGAAGACTCACTTTACTTTGCAATACCCTAGCTAGTTTACCAATTTATTTTATGTCTTTATTCACTATCCTAAGAATTGTAAGGTTGAGATTTGAGAAGATTCAAAGGGATTTTTTTGTGGGGAGGAGGGGTCTTAAAGAACAAAATACACTTAGTCAAGCGGTTGTGGAAGAGATTTGTTGTGGAAGAAAATCATAAAGGGAAAGTTTGGGAGGAAGAAGGGAGTTGGAGGTTAGGAGTGGTGAGAGATTCCTATAGGGTTGGGGTTTGGAAAGATATTGGGAAGGTATGAGATTTTTTTAATATGAAGATTTCCTTTGCAGTGGGTAATAGGAGTAGGATGAAGTTTTGGAAAGATAGATGGTGCAGTGATGAGCCCCTTATGTGGGACTTTCTTGTCCTTGTTTGCCCTTTCTAATTTGAAAGAGGCATGGGTAGCTGATTTTTTGGAGCAACTTGGAGAAGGAGGTAATTGGAACTGTTATTTTGTTAGGAACTTGAATGATTGGGAGTTGGGTGTCATGGAGTAGTTCCTTTCTAAGATCCAAGGTCAAACAATGAAGAAGGAGGAGGATAGAGTAGTGTGGAAGGAAGATAGCATAGGGGTCTTCTTTATAAGAGGGCTTTACTCTTTGTTGGAGACAAATTATACCAGCCCTTTCCCTTTAAAGATAATTTGGAACTCATGGATTCTTTCGAAGGTGGGTTTCTTTACTTAGGAGGCTTGCTGGGAAAAGGTACTAACTTCGGATCAACTTTAAATAAGAAGGTGGATGTTGACTAATAGGTGTGCATTGTGTAAAGAGGAGTTGAAATCCATTGATCATATTATTCTTCATTGTGACAAGACGAAAATTTTATGATAGTTGGTGTTCTCTATTTTTGGTATTCAGTGGGTTTTATCTTAGTCGATTAGGGAGACTCTCTTAGGGTGGCATGACTCTTGTGTAGATAGAAGATAGATTAAGGCTTGGAGAGCCACTCCTCCTTGTATTTTCTAGATGATCTGGAAGGAAAGAAATATGAGATTTTTTTATTATGAGGAAGTGTCAGATCAAAGGGTAAAAAACATTTTCCTTAACAATCTTTCTATGTGGGTTATGGTGTATATAAGCAGTGGGTATACACATATGGTTAATTTCTTAGATTGATTCGGGCTTGAATGAGGGAGGGAGTATTTTTTTTGTGTTCCCTCTTTTCTGTTTTTTGTGTAGTGCTCTTTGTATACGTCCTATATAATCTTGTGTGCTTTAAGCACCTTTTAATGCATTCTCTTATCAAAATACATTGAGAGGTACAAGAGGCTTAAAAAAAGGAATTAAAGTGACATATATCCCATGTCTCTAATGACCTTTACTTATCCTCAAAGATTCTAGCATTTCTCTCTCCACATAATTCAAAGCAAAGTTAGAAAAACAATTTGCCATAGGGTCTTGCCTTTAGTGGATCTTCCCAAACCCTTATATGAAGTAATCGTCATGTTGCATATAGGGGGTGTAAATAAGGTCGGTTTGGTAGGTTTTTTGATAAAAAAATGAAATGAATCGATAGAGTCAGTTTTATATGTGATAAAAACCGAATTGACCAGATTTGGAGTGAAAAAACTAAACCAAACCAAGCTTTTTGAGGTTGGTTTGGTTCAGTTCGGTTTTTGTGGATTGGTTTTGACTCAACTTAATCACCTTTCTTAGTCCTAAACCTAGTTGGGGATTTGTGTTTGTTTTGAGCCCAAATCCCATTAATTTGAATTTATTATATGCCTCAAGTCTAATTTGTTTTTAAAATTAATTGAAACCAACTTGGATTTGATGTTAAAAATATATTAAATGCATTTAGAATTATTTTGACCATAATATAAAAACAAGGAATTACTTTAAATAGAATCTAATATAAAAAAATTTATCAAATATCAAACAATTATATATATGTATTAGAATATCAGTTTGGTTCGGTTTTTATTGGTTAGGAGACAAGAAAATCGAAAATTGAAAACCGAATTGACTAGATCGGTTTTCAAAATTCTCAAGCTGAATCGACCTTTTTTAGTTTGGAAAACCGAACCAATATGATTGGTTTTGGTTAGTTTATCAGTTTTTTCGGTTTTGCTTACACCCCTGGTTGCATATACTCCTTGGTGGAACCCAATCCAACCCAATTTGTCTAAATAGCCTTTGCTAAAGCTCCAAAGTAAGTAGACAATGTTAAGAGATCGTAAATTGTTTCTCCACTCATGCATAAAACACACTAATAAGGATTAAGGGATTTCTAAGGTCATCTCAACTGTAGCATATTGTTAGTATTTACCTTCTTATGTGCCACTAGGCAAATAAAGGCCTTGACCTTAGGTGGAGTTTTAAATTTCCAAATGAAATTAGCTAGAGAGAAAAGGATTGGATGTACTGGACAAAGCCATTAAGCATGATTTGATTGTGAATGAACTTGAATAGGTCAATGACCAGGCTCTAGTACCTAGATGGATGATGACAAGTTAACACCATTAAGAGATGGTATGAGTCTTTTTAGGTCCCTAGTCTCCATGTAAATGAAGTTGCGATTTTTCAATCTTTGATGCTATTGATGTTGGGATCTTGAAAAGAGACAAGACATGGCTAGGGATGTGGGACAAGCATGACTGAATAAGAGTTGTTCTCCCCTTGGCGACAAAATTTTTTGTTCCATCCATCAAATCTCCTTGAAATTCTTTCAATCATTGGGTCCCAAAATGTGCTTGCCTTCAAGTTAACCCCTAAAGGAAGACCTAGGAAAGTTAAAGACTGATTTGACACTTTACATCCAAGCAATGAAGACAACTTGGTGATCAAATCCTGAATTGTGCTGATACCAACAATAGTACTTTTGTTTATATTGATCTTAAGCTCTAATATGCACTTGAACACTAAAAGGATGAGTTTGAGGTGTTGAAAATCATCCATAGAAGCTCTAGAGAAAAAGATAGTACCATTTTCAAATTGTAAACGATACTCTAGTTCTATGCCTGTCCACTAAGAAACTCTCTAATAATTTGCTCTATTCCTCTCTCCACATCAGCCTACTTAAAATATCAATTGTAATGGTGGAAAAGAATTGGGAAAGAGGATATTCTTGCCTTAAATCTCTAGTTGCCTTAACCCATCCTATGACTTTTCCATTTACCAAGATCGCAAAACTTACCTAAGACAACAATCCCTTATCTAAGATCTCTATTTTGTGCTAAACCCCTTTCTCTCTAGTGCATGGTTCAGAAAACCCTAATTCACATGGTCGTAGGCCTTTTCAAAAAATCAATTTTGAATACTACCCCTTTCTTGTCTTTTCTTGGTTGTGGTCACCCTTGCCTTAACCAAATGGAATTGTACCATGATCTATTAAATGTCTTGTAGCTCCTGAAGGAGCACCACACTCTCTCTCCTCCCCACTAGACCTCTCAATCTCCATTGCTTGATTGATCTTGTGAATTGGGCCAGCTCTTAACTCCTTGTCACTGCAAATTGCGGTGGACCCATCTTCTCTTATATCCCTTTCAGACATAGGAAAGCACTTTTTGACCAAAATTGAAGCTTTGGATTTTTTACATTATTTTAAGAGGTATTAACAAAATTCCTTAAGCAAGGAGCATTAATAGTACCTCATACCCTTGACTTAGGAAAGTCTTAGAACATTAAACCTGTAAGTGACAAAAATTCACTGTCATTGATATCAATGTGTTAACAACCCTTTGTGCCATCTGACAAAGTCATAGCACACCATTGAGCCCATGTTTTGAGTGGCACTTTTTAATGAACTATGGTTTTCCTATCTTAAAAGGAAAAATTATTTATGGGGTTAACATCCTGATAGGTATCTAATGAAGAAAAAATTATTAATGATATTATCGAATTTCAAGAATTTCAAGAAAAGGGCCAAACTGATACAAAGATATCTATTTGAGAGGCTAGCACTCTCACACCAGCCTCACAGAACAACCAGCTACCCAACTAATTCCATCTTTTTCCTATTTAAGCTATTCCAGCCTGTACCAAGACTGTTACACAGCCTGTACTATGACTGTTACAACTAACTGCCAGGTGGCATTACACTCCTCTTCCCTTTTCTAGAATACACATAATGTATAGGAGGCCTATCACATCCTAGACTAAATCATCTAACACAAATAATACTTATTGATCTGGTAACTATATAAACTGAATATGGTGACTTACCTTTTGATAAAGAGCAACTCAATTCAATGAAACCTTATTCTTCCTTTTTGTTATTCTAGTAAAATGTTTGTTTCCCATTTTCTTCTTTTTTTCTCTTTAATGTAAAAGTGGATTGCTATTTGTTATGGTTTTTATCCTCCAAATGCAATTTATTGTATTACAAGGGATATATTAATTAACCATAATTTAATTTTAATTGTTTTCTTGAATATATGTATGTTTCTGCTAGTTAAGCTATAATGGTTATGTATATAGTTGAGTTTTTTTTTTCCTGCTTATACATGAGAATATTCTAGTTTATTTTTTAATTTAAAAAATTCTATAGGACTTTTTATGTAGATTTTTGGCTAAGAACTCTTTCAGGGAACTTTTAAGTTAATTTTCACTTTTCATTGTAAACTAAATGTTTACACCCTGTGAAACACATCGCCTGATTACTATATGTTCCACATATCTTATACTATGCTTTGATGCCTTTACTCCATTCCTTGATCACTGTATATATTCTATGAGAAGAGTTTTACCATTTCCATTTCCTTTTTAGTCCAAGCATCTTTCTGAAAAACTAATTAACTTGTGCAAAACTATTTTTGCATATTTTGAAGATATTTCTCTTATCTAGATTTACTTCTTGCTTCCACTTCCTCTCACAAAGAGAATAATTATGCAGTTTTTCAAACCATTGATTTAGGTCAAAGAAGAAAAACAGTCTTACACTATTTGGTAAACATTCCACGAATATTGATGGCAAAATTTCAACTTGTCTTTTCTAGTTGTAGAGGGTATAAAAAGTTCTCGGAGCACTACAAGGACATCGATTCCCGTATCCAGGTGGAAGTCTATAGTAAATGCTGTTGCTAGACATGTTCCGCAGGTTTGTAAACAATTTCTCTTCATATGTAGGTTTTTTCCCTGGCATATATATCTATTGAAATTCCTCTTACTCCATTGGAGATGACCTTCCACCTAAGCTTCTAAAATATTTGTAAATACTGTACCAAAGTTGAAAAAGGTGTACCAAAGTTCACACAGAGTATGCAAATAGTGTCAAGAGGCAAGCAAAAGGAAAAAAGCAACAACAAACCACCATCCAATACAAAACTGCAAACAGAATAGGAAATGAATATATTTTTTTTTATTCTATTCTATATTTAAAACTATATACACGACATCCTCTTTATAGAGGATTTTTCTCAACACAAAAATAGGAAACAACTTAACAACTTAGCAATATACAACTGTCTAATAGATTACAAAAAAATAAATCTCCTAATATCTTGCTAATTATCTCAGCCGATTCTATCTTTTTCAATACTCCCCCTCAAGCTAACTTAAATATATCTTCCATAGCCAACTTGCCAATTAGTTTGTCAAACTGCTTTATAGGAATTCCTTTTGTAAGCACATCAGCCACTTGCTTAGTAGTAGGAATATACGACATACATATCAGTCCATTCTCAAGTTTTTCCTTAATAAAGTACTAGTCTACCTCCACATGCTTTGTTTGGTCGTGAAGTACTGGATTATGAGCTATTAAAATAGTTGCTTTGTTGTCCCAGTACAATTTCGGTACTTAAGATCTTCAATTCTTCCAATAGTCGTCTAATCCACAACACCTCACAGATTCCAAGAGCAACTGATCTGAACTCAGCCTCTGCACTACTCCTAGCCACCACATTCTGTTTTTTGCTTCGCCAAGTGACAAGGTTACCTCCAACAAAGGTGCAGTAACCAGAGGTTGAACGCCTATCTACTATACTCCCAGCCCAATTTGCATCTGTAAATGCTTCAACCTGTAGGTGCCCACAACCTTTAAACAATAAATCCCTTCCTGGTGACCCTTTTAGATATCTAAGGATTCTATAAACAATATCAAAGTGTTGTTGTCCACATGCATGCATGAACTGGCTCACCATGCTTACTGCAAAAGCAATATCCGGATGCGTATGTGACAAGTAAATCAGCCTCCCAACTAGCCTTTGATACCGTTCTTTATCCTTCACTTCATTATCTTTAGAGGGCCACAATTTTATGTTGGGTACAATAGGTGTCTCGACTGGTTTACAACCTAGTTGTCCTGTTTCACCAAGTAAATCAAGGACATATTTACGTTGGTTTACAAATATACCTTCTTTCGATCTAGCAAACTCCATTCCAAGGAAGTACTTTAAGGTTCCCAAATCCTTGATTTCAAATTCTGCTCCAGGTCTTCTTTTCAACTCTCCAACTCTTCTTTGTCACTACCAATCAAATTATATCATCCACATAAACAATCAGAATAGCAATCTTACCATCTTTACTGTGTTTGTAGAACATAGTATGGTTAGCTTGGCTATGACAGTAGCCACAATTCTTTACAACTTTTCCAAATCTCTCAAACCAAGCTCTAGGAGATTGTTTGAGACCATATAGGGATTTTTTTAATTTGCAAACTTTATTTGATCTAAGCTTCTCCTCGAATCCAGGTGGTAGGTTCATAAATACTTCCTCCTCCAGATCTCCATTTAGGAAGACATTTTTTATGTCTAACTGGTGTAAAGGCTAGTTGAAATTTACAACCAAAGATAACAAAATTCTGATTGAGTTTATATTGGCTACATGAGCAAAAGTTTCTTGGTAATCAGTACCATAGGTTTGAGTAAATCCTTTTGCTACTAGTCTCGCCTTGTATCATTCTATGCTCCCATCAGCTTTACATTTCACAGTAAAGACCCACTTACAACCTACAATTCTTTTCTTCTTAGGTAAATCCACTAACTCCCAAGTACCACTTCTTTTAAGAGCATTCATCTCCTCCATCACTGCTACTTTCTAATTTGGATCAACAAGGGCTTCCTGAATGTTTGTTGGAACCAACATGTGTGAGATTTTTTAGGCAAAGGCTTTATGAGTTTTAGAGAGTTTTTTACAGGATAGATATTTGGCAATGGGATATTTAGTGCAGGTTCGTGTACCTTTTCTAAGGGCTATAGGAATATCAAGGTTTGAAGAAGAAATGAAAGGAATTGAAGGTAGTTTAGGAGTAGGACTACCTGTGATATCGGGAGCTTCAGTTCCCGAAGGTCAAGATTGGTCATTACCAAGAGGAACATGTTGACTTTGACTCTTTTGATGAGTCTTTCTCCAAGTATAAACTAGACGCTCAGTATTTGGTTGTACTGATTCTTTCCCTATTTTAGATACAATAATGTTTGGCACTATATGATTAGAATTTTTGTCAGTCTTATCACATTGTTCCTCAGGATTATAAATAAGAGGTGGAGGAGTAGTTAAAATTGTATTTGGTAATGGAGTGGGAGATAAATCCCAAAAATTTTCTTCCATTACATCATTCTCCCCCTGAAGAGAATTTTTGTTAAAAAAAGATTTATCTTTAATGAAAGAGACATCCATACTCACATACATTTTTTTGGTTTAGGGATTATAGCATTTATACCCTTTTTTTATTAGAGGCATACCCAATGATAACACATTTTTTTGCAGCCAAAACAATGCAGCCAAAAACTTTTTGGTCAAGTTTAGACCGATTATGATTAGGTAGGTGAACGAAAACAATGCAGCCAAAAACTTTTAGGGGTAAGTCAGAGTACATTCTAGATAAAGGAAAGATTTTTTGAAAACATTCTAGTGGTGTGCTATACTTAAGAATTTTGGTAGGCATTTGGTTAATGAGATAGAAGGCTGTCAAAACAGCTTCCACCCAAAAGTATCTTGGAACATTCATGGAAAACATAATAGCACGAGCCACTTCAAGTAAATGTTTATTTTTTCTTTCAGCAATTCCATTTTGTTGAGGGGTATTCACACAAGTAGATTGATGGTGGATACCTTTTTCTTTCAAAAAACTACCCAAAAATTTATTAAAATACTTAGTTCCGTTATCAATGTGAAAAATGCTAATTTTTACTTAGAATTGAGTTTCAATCATGTTATAAAAAGTTTGGAAAAGTTTTCCAACTTTTGATTTTTCCTTCATCAAATAAACCCAACATAAACGTGTATGATCATCTATGAAGGTAACAAACCATTTTTTTCCAGAAATAGTTGTAATTTTTTAAGGTCCCCACGCATCACTATGTATTAAATTAAATGGTTTTGAGGGAACATAAGGTTTTGGATAATAAGTAGTACGATGACTCTTAGATAAATAACAACGTTCACAATAAAAAGATGAATAATCCAATCCTTTAAACAAAGTAGGAAACAAATGTTTAAGATATAGAAAACCAGGGTGTCCTAGTCTTAAGTGTCAAAGCATTATTTGTTCATAAACAGAAAGAGAACTAGCACTACTAAGGCCATGAGCCCATTTATTGGAGAAAACACCATCAAGGTAATAAAGGCCATCTATCAACTTAGCACTGCCAATCTTCTTTCCTGAGTTCTGGTCCTAAAATTCATAGTGAGAATTATAGAAAAAAACACGATATTAGAGTTTTTGGTAAGTTTACTCACAGACAAAAGATTACATGCTAGTTTTGGAACATGGAGGACAGATTTAAGATCTATGTTCTCAGATAATTTTACCAAGCCTTTTCTGACTATAGGTGAGAAACTACCATCTACAACCCTAATTTTTTCACTGCCAGAACATGGTGAATAAGTGCTGAACAGATTTGAAAAACTAGTCATATGGTCAAAAGCTTCAGAATCAATTATCCATGGAGTAGAATAGAAACAACATGAAAAGGCATTAGGTGTACTACCTGTTTGTGCTAGAGAAACACTAGGAATACTCGATGGAGAATTGGATTTTAGTAGTTTCAGAAGGTGATCCTTCTGCTCCTTGCTGAAAGGACATGACTCTGATTCATTGATAGTAGCATTGGCCTTGGGATTTGAACGATTGCTTCTCTCTTCGGGCTTGCTGTTCTGCCAACTTTCTGGTTTTCCATGGATTTTCCAATAGGTTTCTCGAGTGTGGCGCGGTTTGTTACAATAATCGCACCAGACCCGTGGCCTCTCTCCAGGGCCTCGTTGAAAACTAGTTGTTTTATTGGCAGAACCTTCAGCAACACTAAGAGCAGAACTTTCAACAGTTCCGCTATTAGATTTCTTTCCCAACATTACGTGTTGGCAGCTTTCTTCCCTTCGAACTTCAGCAAAGACTTCGCTGATTTTAGGATGAGGAACTCTGCCAAGAATCCGTCCTCTAACCTCATCAAACTCTACATTGAGTCCAACAAGAAACTTATAAATCCTATGAGCCTCCATAGTATGTTTGTAATGATTAGCATCATCAGTGGACTTCCATTCATAGTCATTGAACATATCCAAATCATGCCAAAGAAGCTTCAATGAACTGAAGGACTTGGTGACAGATTCTTCTCCCTGCCGAATCTCACCAAGTTTAAGGGTCAATTCATACACTTAGGATTGATTACCCAAATCAGAGTACATCTGATTCACATTATCCCACAATTCTTTGGCTGTGGAGTAGCACATATAATTGGAGTCAGTCTCCTCATTCATGGAGGTCACGAGCCATGTCATCACCATTGAATTTTCTGCATCCCAGGTTGTGTACAGAGGATCCTCCGATGCCAGTGCCACCTTGTCTCCAGTCAAGTACTCGATCTTCCCTCTCCCTCTAAGATACATGCGAACTGATTGAGACCATCTTAAAAAATTTTCACCATTGAGGCGAATGGTGGTAATCTGAACAGGATGGGATTCGGTATTATGGGTTTGGGTTGTAGGTTTAGTTGTTGGGCTGGAAGAGGAAACAAGTGGGTTTGACTCGAAGGAAACGTCAGACATGGCTATTGGTTAGGAAAAGAAATATACAGAAAAAAAAAATTGCGAGGGTTTTTTGGGTGAATTAGGGCGGCTCTGATACCATGCAAACAGAATATGAAATGAATATATATATATTTTTTATTCTATTCTATATTTAAAATTGTATACACGGCATCCTCTTTATAGAGGATTTTTCTCAACACAAAAATAGGAAACAACTTAACAACCTAACAATATACAACTGTCTAATAGATTAAAAAAAAAAAAATCTCCTAATATCTTGTACATTTAAATCTCCTAATATCTTGCTAATTATCTTAGTTGATCCTATCTTTTTCAACAAAAACCAACACCTTAAGTAGTTCCAACTTCTTTAATTCCCTCTCAAAATTTGAGGAGGATGTAATCTTCCCCTCCCGACTCCTCACATCTTTTCTAGCCTTCATATATCTAAGTAGAGCCAAAATCTTCACCTCTTAACCTACTGTCAGAAGTCCAAAATTCCAAAACTTCATTCACATATAAGCTATTTCCCAAACACACTTCTGGTTCCTCATCTCTTTTCTGCTTGATTAGTTGTAATTAACTAAGTATTCCAACTTCCATAGCTACCTATCAAAACGAGCACTTGTATAAAGGACTCGTTTGTCTGTCACACTTTTTTATGGCTTTTCAATCCCTTATTCAATCACGGTTCAAGTTATAATTTTTTATTGACCCTAATGCCCCTTCATATTGTCTTTGTTTGGCTTCATTTCCTTTAACTCACTCTCTATCATTGCTTTGCCTTTGTTCCTAATTTTCTTCTTTGCTGAATCTTTTTCAATGGTGAAAAAATCAACAATATTGCTTATATTTTCATTGAAATATCTAAAATTTTGGAGTAACAATATATAAAGAGATTAAAGGAAATCTATAGTATTTCCTCATGATATTGGAATATTGCAAAATTTTCCTTGAAATATCAATATAGCTGAAATGAGGGAAATCCAACATTGTGGTCGAAATATTGTTGATATTTTCCAATACTTTGGTGATATTTTGAGAAAAATATTGAAATTTTCCAAAATGACTAATGGAGTTGTTTCCAATGGGAACAATATATGTAATGACCATCTTCCTCTTATGTAGATATTGTCTATTGTAGGTCTAATATGCCCTTATGGTTTTAAAATGTGTCTACATAGTTAAAAGGAGCCAATGTATGCATAGTGCCAAAAACTTATTCTCTTATCCGATGTGGGATATCACAATCACTCCTCATGCAGACACAACATCCTTGTTAAATCTCACGAGATTGCAGGTAAAAAAGATAGACACCTCATGGAAAATCGTGAGGATTCATTAGACCTAGAGTAAACAATATCTACATGGGAGGGAGTGGGCCTATATAATATAGGTCATCATTTTAGTATTCAATGTATTTACTATTAGTTTGGGCATGAGCCGACTTCAAGTTGATTAAGGGAATTTTTTTTTTAATAGGCAAAAAAGAAAATATATTAAAAGTGCCAAAAGAACTAGCACACTAGAGTACACCAAAAGTAGGTTAGGGGAGCTTCTCACTATAACCTCACTTTGATCTTCGACCATCAAGTAGGATAGAAGAGTTGGGCATGTAATTACATCCCTTATGTTATTGGTCTCTTGATGGATATAGTGGTCAAAGGAACATTAAGTCTCCCAAATGCATGAAAGTATGCCTCCCTTATCCTTGATGCTTTGAATAAGGGAGACAAAAAATGAAAAATAAAAAATCTATATGGTCAAGGAATGAGCTAATGATGTTTATCAAGTTGGCTAATTGATACAAATAACTCATTTCAAGTCTATTCTAGATGTAGACATAGAAGATGATAAGGATTCCTATTTGCATTCAAATTAGGATTCCCATGTCCTTTAAAATTAGGTTTTCTATTCTTATTAAAGTCAACCTTTTAATTTAGTTCTAACTCTTATCACTCTACCTTAGTCTTTCCAACTAGGATTAAAATTGGGCATTTTGAAAAGAGCTTGAATGCTACTTTTTTGGTTTTAATCCCAAAAAAGGATGATGTAGATGACCTAAGGGATTTTAGGCCTATTAACTTAGTTGGGAGTTTGTACAAATTATTGGCTAAGGTTCTAACAAATAAGCTAAAAAAAGTGGTAGGAAAGGTAATCCCTTCTTCTCAGAATGCTAGATGCTGTATAGGAAAGCAAATACATACAAAGACATCTTGTACATTGTTGAATGTTAGGGGAATAAAAAAAGGAAAGAGAAAAGGCCCCGTGTTCATAATATTGATTCCAACTGCTTCATATCTGGGTCCAAGTTTTCAGGATCCGCATCTTCGTCTGGGGTCCTATAGGCATCAGCTACGGCCTTCCCTTTGTCTAGAATGTCAGAAGGGACAGTTTGGAGAAGGTTGTAGAAGAAGTAAAGTTTCTCAATAATCTTATTGAATTATTGAGGAACATGGCATGACATTAAGAAATATGCTTGAACAAGAAGTATGGTGAAAGCATTACCTGTCCAATGCATCAAGGGCAACACCAATCTTTGCCTTCATTGTTTCAACTGAGGCTCCCGGATTGCTTCTTGACGCTTGCAGAAGCAAGGAATCAAGTTCCTCCAGCGCTCTTCAAAATTAGAAAAACTTGCTGGTTACTGGTGTTAGAAGCTGGAAAGAAATGACTTTGAACTAGCTATCAGGAGTTTGCAATAATCCCCAAACAGCCCTTAATGTGGGTCATCCCCTACTCTCATCGAATCATGGTGCTTCTCACAGCATACTGTCATCAATAAACAGATCTGGTTTCCTAGGAAGAATGAAAGATCGCTTTTGTTGAAGGGAGACAAATTCTTGATGTAGTCCTTATTGCTAATTAAGCCATTGGCTCTAGGTTAAAGAGTGGTTCTAATGGCATTCTTTGTAAGCTAGACATAGAAAAGACCTACAATCATGGAAATTGAAACTTATTGGCAATTCTAGACAAGATGGGTTTTTGACCATAAGTGGACTGGGTGGATTAATTGGTGTATTTTTACAGTCAAATTTTTTGTTTTAATCAATGGGACCTCTGTTAGTTTTTTCCATATCTCTAGAGGGTTCAAGCAAGGAGACCCTTTGTCTCCTTATTTATTTGTTTTAGCTATGGAGGCTCTTAGCTTTCTTCTTAAGAAAGCTAGGGATAGAGTTTTATTTTAGGTTTCAAGGTGGAAGGTAGAGGTGGCGAGGGAGTGGAGGTGTCTCACCTTTTGTTTGCAGATGAGACACTAATTTTCTATAAGGCTTCTAAGGACTAGTTGTTGCATCTTCATTGGGTTTTGATGTGGTTTGAAGCAATTTTGGGGCTTAAGATCAACCTAGAAAAAAGTGAGTTAATTTCAGTTGGAAGGGTTCTTATTATGGAGGACTTGGTGGACATTCTTAAGTGTAAGGTGAGGTCGTTACCTCTGAAATATCTTGGGTTTTCTTTGGGTGCTACTTTTAAATCAACAACAACTTGAGACTTGGTGGAAAAGAGGGTGCAAAGAAAGCTGGCAAGGTGGAATAGACAATACCTGTCCAAGGGGGGACAATTGACTCTTATCAACAGCTTTGTCTAGCCTTCCCATTTATTTCATGTCCATGTTTTACTATTTCAAAAAGGGTGTGTTGTAGATTGGAAAAACTTCAAAGGGACTTTCTATGAGGAGGGGGGTCTCTTGAAAATAAGCCTCACTTGGGGAGTTGGCTCAAAGTTTGTAAGCCAAAGGTGGAAGGAGGGTTGGGCATTCATAATCTTTCTGTTTTGAACAAGGCTCTCTTAGGTAAGTAGAGTTGGAGGTGCAGGTCAGAAGTAGAACCCTTTTGGAAGAAAGTAATCATTAGGAAGTATGGAGTAGAAGAAGGGGGTTGGTGCTCTTTAAAGGCAAGGGAAGATTGTGGCGTAGGGTTGTGTAAGGCTATAAGAAAACGGTGGGATGCTTTCGGAAGCAAGATCTCTTATGTCATGGACGATGAAAGAAAGATAAGATTTTGGAAGGACATTTGATATGGGGACACCCTTTTGAGGACCTTTTTCCCATCTTTGTTCGCTATAGCCACCTCAAAGGATGCTTGGGTTTGTGATGCCTGGGATCATGTTCACAATGAGGGGCTATGGAACCCTTGTTTCACAAGGAATTTCCAAGACTGGGAGTTAGGTTGTGTTGAAGCATTTTTTTTTTTACGTTTGCAAGGTAATTTAGTGAATAGGGAGGTAGATGACAAGGCAATGTGGATGGCCACGAAGGGTGGCAAGTTTTTTGTTAAATCTTTCTATGATGGGATGGTTTAGAATCTTTCTCGACAACGATCACTTAGAATTCTTGGGCTCCAACAAAAGTGAGTTTTTTCGGTTGGGAAGCAACATGATTCTAACATTGGACATTTTGAAAAGAAGGGGATGGACTTTAGTGAACTGATGTTTTCTATGCAAAGACAAGAAGGAATCTAGCAATCACATCCTTCTTCATTGTTTGAAGTAGTATGGGTATTGCATACCTTAGTCTAAGGAACGCTTCTTGGTTGGCACAACTGCTCTGTTGGAACGAGGAGAAAGAAGGCATGGAATGTTGCTCTTCTTTGTTTGTTTTGGACTATTTGGAAAGAGGGGAATAGAAAGATTTTTTTAAATGTTAAGCTCTCAGATCAAGAGTTAAAGTTTTTTTTTTTTTTTTTTTTTTTGTGTGACTTTTTAGATTGGTCTAAAGGGGGTCTAGGGTAAGAGTCCTTCTCTGTGATTGATTTTATTGATTGGTTAGGTTTCCTATAAGAGGAGGGATTTCTTGTTTTTTCTTTGGAGTGCACATGCATACTTCCTGTGTGCTTGGTGTAGCCTTTTTTGGCTCTTTATTCTATATTGCTCTTTTGCCTATCAAAAAAGTTAATCATAACAATGTGGATTGTTATTAATTTTGAGAACAATTAAGAAAATTTGTGTCTTTTCTCTATAATTTCTCATTTAATTCCTTCTTTTCTTCTAATCTAATTCCTTTGTAGTCAAATCTTTTCTATGTAAGAAAAAAAGTGCGTCAATTGTTCTACATCACTAACGCTTGACATTCAACCTAGTGTGTAGCCACCTCTAGCACATATGTCCAACAAAGGATCACACTTGGCACCTCTCCTTATGTAAATTCTATCACAAAGGGGATTCAACAAAGCGAAGATAAAATAGAAAAAGAGATTCAAATCCATGACATCATTGAATCAAAGGTTTGATAAAATTTAAGGATAAATGGTGGTTTAACATGGTATCAAAGCTTTGATTTATGGAGGTGTTGGATTTGAACCTTTTTAGTTGTTTATTCCTCCATTTTTAGACCCATGTGGACGATGAGGTCGTGTGTGAAGCAAGGTGTTGAGTTCAATCAACTTGACATATTTTTTAGCTTATTACTAAACAACTTTAGTCTTTCAAAAGAGAGAGAGAGAGAAGCAAGAGGCTTGGAGAGTGTGTCACTAATCCTATACAAGAATTCACACATGGTACCATCTCAAATTTAGAGAATCTAGAGAATTTAGGAGAATAAGTTTATTAGTCTTTCTTCTTTTCTTATAGGAAATGGAGCCTTTTGTAGTGCTTCTAAATGTAACTCCCCATTGTTTGCATATGCTAACTTGCAAAGTTTTGGTGGTGAACGGGTCTAATAAACACTGGAAAATCCCCTTAACTCTAATTTGGACCAAAATAGGCTCGATACTTATTAATCCTATCTTGTTGAACTATTAACTTTAGTTTCCAAACTAAAATCCTCAAATTAGTTCCAAAGTGCTTATTGGTAGGATAGTCAACCCCACCACTAATATGCACTAAGTCCACATTGTGACTTCCTAAGCCCTGCTTCTAACTTGAGTAGGTAATTAGCATTTGGATATCACGGATGATGCCCTCAAGGATAAGTAGAAAATTTGTTAGTAATGACCATTTTAGGGTGAATAATGATGCTTTTGTTGATAACAAGAATGAACTACATCAATTCCCTTTTAAGTGCATATGGTGTCACCTTCATTTGGAGGTAAGTAGGATAACCTCTTTGGTAACCACCATTTGTGGGCATCCATGTCATGGGCATTGGAATTACTTCTATACCTACCATTTGGAGGTAGATATCAATTTCTAGGTATTGTTATATTGTAGCAGAGGAAAAAATTAAAACATCATGAAAGCATGGAGGTGGCAATGGGATGCTTGCCAAAATATAAATGAAATGGAGGTGACGATGAGATGCGCGATCCTAGACAAGAAACATGTGGTGCCATGCTAGTGAAGAATTATCCTAGTGACATGTAATTAAGTTTGAGGTACATGATGTTCTATGATTGGCCAAGTCTAATGATGCCTATGTTATGGACTAGATATGGCCGACAATCATCAGGTCATGTGGAATTAGCATATAGGACATGAACACATGTTAAACTACCGCTCTCCCCTCATCTACTTGTTTGGACATGTTGGACATGACCCTCTATATATATATTGATAGGTAAAAACCAATAGTAATGAAAAATGCCAAAAAAGAGGTGCACCAAAGTACACACGATGTATATAATGATTGCCAAGTAGCGCAAAAAAAAAAAAAAAAAAGGGACAAAAAAACGAAAAAAATACTCCTTCCCTCAATTTGCACCCATCTAATCAATGAAGTTAAACAAGGACAATAATCTTTCTCCTATAAATAGCTTGGACTAAGAAAACAAGCTACAAAAAAAAAAAATTCAGTCTATGATCAAAGAGCTCCACATTCTCAAAAGATCTTCTATTTCGCTCATTCCAAATTATCCAAAAAACAAAGGCATAAAGGAACAACTTCCCAAACCTTTTTCGACTTTCTTGACAAAAGAGCCATGCCAACCTAACAATCTCTTTGATAGCAGAGTGAATCACCCAAGAGAGAACAGAAATTGCCACAACACCCTTGCCTTGCTACAATGCAAAAGAATGTGGTCAATTGACTCCTCATGAATGTGACACAAGAAACATCTATTGGCTAAAGACTAACCTCTCCGTTGTAACTAATCAAGAGTCAAAGTTTTTCCCCAAGTTGCCTCCTAAGCAAAAAAGGTCACCTTAGGTAGAACCTAAGCCATTCCACACAATACCTGTTGGGAATGACTTTGATCTCCCCTCCTCTAGGCTAGAGACCTAACAGAGAAAGTTCCACATTTTGTCTTCAACCAACACACCTTGTCTTCTCCTCTCTCAACTACCACCTTAAAAAGAAACCTTGCCAAGAAGTGCTCCACAATCTCAATCTCCCAATCGTTTAGATTCCTAGTGAATCTGTGTCCAAACACCTCTTCCATTAGAGTAAGACCACAAGTTTGCCACCCAAATCTCCTTTGAAGTAGCTAAGGCAAAAAGGGATGGAAAAGAAACGCTCAAGGGTTCGTCACCATACCATTTATCCCTCCAAAACTTTGCCCTACTCTCATTGCCCACAAAGAAGGAAATTCTACTATTAACTATCTTCTACTACTTTCTTATGGCCTTCCATAACCCAACACCATAATTTCTTATGGCCTTCAACTTTCCCATACTTACTACTTATACTTTGTCTCCAATACACCTCCCTTTATGTTGCAAAGCTCCAATTCCACTTGCATAATTGGGCCTTGTTCAACGAAGAAAGACATCTAACTCCTACACCCCCTTTCCTCTTATTTAAACAAACAGTGACCCACTTCACTAGATGAGGTTTTCTCTCTAAGGTCCCTCCTCCCCAAAGAAAGTTCCATTGAATTTGCTCCAACCTTAACCTCACAAACCTTAGCATTCAGAACAAAGACATAAAGTAGGCCGACAAGCTAGATATAGTATTCCTAATCAATGTTAGTCTCCCTCTTTTGGAAATATATTGTCGTTTCGACATTGTCCATATTTTATAGTACCCTTCTTCCACTTCATCCCAAGCAGCCAAAGAATTATGAGGGGCACCTAAAGGAAGGCCCAAATAAGAGATCGGGATCACACCCACTCTGCAACTTAACACAAAAGCCAACTCCTCCAAATTCGTCACCTGACAACCAAAATGAGCTTACTCTTGATTAGGTTAATTTTCAAACCTGAAATGGCCTCAAATCACATAACTAACCAACTTAAGTAGGTCAAATGGGCAATTGATGCCTCACAAAACACCAAAGTGTCATCAACGAACAAGAAATGAGAAACCTACAAACCTTCTCCGACTCTACCATTCACCTTGAAGCTTGATAGAAAACCACCCTTCTTAGCCCTCCTAAGGAGGCAACTAAGATGCTTTCATTGTGATGTCCCACATCGGATAGGGGAGAATGTTCCTGGTGCTATATATGTAGAGGCTCGTCTTAACCCTATAGACGCGTTTTAAAGCCGTGAGGGCCCCCTTGGGCCCAAAGCGGACAATATCTACATGGTTGGGTGCGGGTCGTTACAAATGGTATCAGAGCCGATCCCCGACCCCGGTGTAGGGGTTTGTTTGGCCCCGTAAGGGGTGTTTGTTTGTTTGGCACCGTAATCCCATGGGACACAACGAGGACGTTGTGTCTGCATGGGGGGGTGCTTGTGATGTCCCACATCGGATAGGGAAGAATGTTCCTGGCGCTATATATGTAGAGGCTCGTCTTAACCCTGTAGACGCGTTTTAAAGTCGTGAGGGCCCCCTTGGGCCCAAAGCGGACAATATCTACATGGTTGGGTGCGGGTCGTTACAAATTATTATTAATTAATTAACTAATTAAATTAATTAATAATAATTAAATTAATTAGTTAATTAATTAATAATAAAAATGGTATCAGAGCCGATCCCCGACCCCGGTGTGGGGGTTTGTTTGGCTCTGTAAGGGGTGTTTGTCTGTTTGGCCCTACAATCCCATGGGACACAACGAGGACGTTGTGTCTGCATGGGAGGGTGTTTGTGATGTCCCACATCGGATAGGGGAGAATGTTCCTAGCGCTATATATGTAGAGACTCCTCTTAACCAAGTAGATGCGTTTTAAAGCCGTGAAGGCCCTCTTGGGCCTAAAGCGGACAATATCTACATGGTTGGGTGCGGGTCGTTACATTCATGGCTAACACAAATAAGTACGATGAGAGTAGGTCCCCTTGCCTCAATCCCCTGGAGCTCTGAAAAAAACCCTGAAGGGGTACCATTCACAATAACAGAGAATTTTGGTGAAGAAATAGAACACAAAGGGAACTTCAATATTACCACACCATGGTTGTGGCCACATCACCACCACCACCAACACTCCACTACTTTGGCTCATGAATAAACCCTTCAAAGTATGTGAACTATCCGTATTGGATGTGACATAGCAAGGGTTTGGATATGTAACTAGTGAGTATGTCCAACAATGAAAAGAACAAATTCCCATAGCAGTGTTAACTAATCTAAGACTCAATGTTTAACATTCTTTCGTAGTTATACTCTTCCATTTGACCTAGAATAGAATGAGAGGAAATTAAAATTAGATTAGTTGTATCCTTTGCGCTAAGATCCAGAACTTAAATGAATCTGACACTTAAGACACACTTTAGTACCCAACTTGTCTCATGTAACAATTAACATAGGTAGGCACCACCACCGTAATAATTGCCACTAGTGGTCCCAATGGCTGCCATCAGTGCCAATGTGATGGCACACCATCACTGTGACTGCCTCAACACAGCCATTGCCACTATTATGACCACTATTACTAAAGTTGTCATCACCTCCTTTATCACCATGATCACCATGAGCACCTCCTTTTCTTTAATTGGAATTCAAAATACCACATCTTTCACTGTATCTATTCTTTTAAATACAACATCATGAAGAGACTTTTCAAAGTGAAAATACAGCAGAAACAGCTTGATGGTTTAATGTTTATACATATAAAGAGCATGAAATTGAAAACAATTATAAATGGGCCCTTATCAGTTGAACAAAACTACTGAAGTTAGTGGAGAAAAAGGCTAACACAAACACACATGCACATAAAGAAAGAGAACCACACAAATTCATCATGTAAAATAGAACTGTCAACATCACAAAATTTCATAAAATTTGGAAAGTGTTTATTAATTGAATATGAAATTTAACCCTTTCAGCTAAGATTCTAACCAGGAAATGATGGAAGAAAATTAAACCGGACTGAACTTACATGATATCAGGTATCAGTTTGAAACATTTGAAATGGTGAGGAAAAAAAATGGGTCTTCCATCTTCATGTGATTGTCAAATGCCTATAGTCATGTTTATCCTTGAAGTTCTACATTATACACAGGCAAGTGGCTACTCGTTTAAGTTTGACTCTACATTATATAAGTTGCCATTGCTACTGATTTCCTTAACATGAACAGGACTATAGCTTTTGTTGTTCTTAAACTAATTGATCTTCTTCAATTTGAAGGTGCCTCTTGCTATGGCAATAAGGGTAACATCCTTGCGAGGAACAGTGCGGTTACATATAAAGCCACCTCCATCTGATCGGTTATGGTTTGGGTTTTCATCAATGCCTGATATAGATTTCCACTTGGAATCTTCAATTGGGGAACACAAGATTACTATCAGCCACATCGTTTTGTTCCTAACCAATCGATTTAAGGTCAGGAAATACTCTTTTGCCACTTGATATCCTTCTTTGACATCAAAATGATGGTACTTCTGTTCTAATACCAATTTTCTTAAAAGTTTAAGTTTGTAGGATTTGGATTCACAATGTATTTTATACTCTCCAACACTTTCTCTCACGTGTAGCCTCTTTTTTTGGGCTTACACTAATAAATTGAGGAAATAAATATACAGTGGTGAGGTTCACAATGTATATCATATTCTCCAACTCCAAAAAAAGAAATCAATATTTTAAGGTGTTACATGATAACTATCTTGTATGCCAACATGGTAACCATCTTATGTGATGATATTCTCATCTAACTTTAGCACTTCTTTCTCTTCTACTTTTAAAATTTACCTTAGCTAATATTATGAAAACTATGATATTTCTTTATAATTTTACTTTTTCTTGTATTGAATGGGGGGAAAACCCAGCTGGATGCATCCAACTTCATATCTTAAATTCAGAAGTCACATAGTGGAAATTAAAAAGGTCATTTCAGATAACATTTTTTGGCTTGTATAAGCCATGCTGGTCTTCTGTTGAACAAAGCTCCTTAGAATTGCCTGTGTTACTTTCATGATAAATTCCACATTTACTTAGTAGTGATAGAATCAGAAGATGGGAAAGAAACATTCTTCCCTGCCTAGTAATACATGAGACTTATACAGCCTAGACTGCTCTTAGGTGGTCCCTCAAGAAGACGATCTTGGTCCAATATTAGATTTTCCTCTTACCAGCTAATTTCTCTCTCTGTCTCTCAATTTTTATTTATTTTTCATTTTCTTGATCAGAAACTATACTTGTATAATGATAGATAAAAAGTAATAAAATATACAAAAGAAAGTAGGATGTCAAATTCTTTATAAAAAAATGTAGGGGATTCTAAAACAACTGTGATGGTTTGAATCCTAAATCATATACTCTTTTCCTATAAGAGATTATGCAATGATCCAGTACAGGGCATTTGATTGCATTTTATTTTTAATTATCTTATTTAGAAGATATAAAATGTTTCTGCAATTAAAAGATAATAAAAGCTGCATCTTTTCATTTGCCAAGAGCTTGGAAAAATTGAATTTGTCAGAATGAAAATTGCCAAAGGGGTGTATGCTAATGCTAGTGTCCTTTCTACAGGCAGCCATCCGGGATACCCTAGTACTTCCAAACTGTGAAAGTGTATGCATACCATGGATGTTAGCAGAAAAGGATGACTGGGTTCAACGTAATGTTGCACCATTCATATGGATTAATCAAGAAGCTGTTACTGATGCCAACACGATGCGCAATGTTCCCAGTTCCCAACCTGTTGAAGTAAAAACAAAGAATGAATCTAGTAGAGGAACCACCAAAGATCATCCAGAAAGCAAGTATGAAAAGCCAAAGAGTGGTGAATATGTTACTAAACAAGTCAGTGAACCTTCAGATGCCTTATCATCTTTGAATTCTGATGATCTATCTACTCTAAGAAGCAGGTCTTTGCAAGAATCACAAACCGCTTTGTTAAGGAATGATGAGCCACAAGAGACTTGCCAATCAAGCAGATGGGAGAACCTAGATTGTCAATCATTATCTGGTTCAGAGTTTTCAGCTGAGGAACAGAATCATACAATTGAAGAGTCTGACACCAGACCAAAGAGAATGGGAAGAAAAGCAAGGATGCTTGATTTGGGAAAGAAGATGGGGGAGAAACTTGAAGAAAAAAGGCGTAACATTGAAGAGAAAGGCAGGAACATTGTTGAGAGGATGCGAGGACCATGAAACAGCCAAAAAGGAGGAAAGAAAAAGACTGATGAACTCTAGTGGAATCAAGAATAAACATCAAATATAGAGAAATCAGTTGTCTGTTGCACATAGATCTCACAGGGTGTTGAGCTTTTATTAATTCAATCAACTGACATGAATTCATAAATTGCACAATAAAATGGAAACATATTAGAGAGAAGCTCTATACAGAAATCAGTTTTTACATTGCAAGTAATAGTTGTATCTGTTAGTTTTATGGCCTAGTTCCAATGATTTTAAAGTCCAAATAGAATTATTGATGAAGATGTTTGAGTTGAGATTTTTCAGCAGTTGAATTTTATCACCATGTGTCAGAATTTTATTACCATGTAACAACTCTCCTATGTTGTATTACCTCTTCTATGGAGTCTGCACCTGAATTCATCTCTTATTTACATGGATACATTACATTACTTTGCTCAGAGGAAAGTAAATACAGAGCAAGCATTTTAGTGTCTTCTGTCTTCTAGTTTTCCCTTAGAATATAAGTCTAAAGTCTAGTTTTCCCTTAAAGAATGTACAACTCAAAGTGATTCCCTTGTCTTGTTTTGATTCAGAATGATCACTCAGAGCAAGTGCGCAAATAGTTGACACAAACAGATTTAGATGTAAAATTATCTGAAATTCTTCCATGACGAGTTGTTAAATGATGTCTCCTGATTCAAAATGGTTAAGAGATGACCATAGCTCGATTATACACACAGAGCAGTGGCACCAGCTTAATTAGCGGGTTCTTTTAGCAAAGAGGCCAAATGCAATAGCTGCACACTCAGCCTCGACCTTCAATGCATCCTCTTCCTTTTCCAACTTGTGGATCACCACCTTTGTCTCTGCAACATTCCCAGCGTCAGAAAGTTTCTATCTCATGGATATCAGTTGGCTCTAGGTGGGATTGGCCTTCTGCAGCAAGAACATGGACAGCACCATCAATCTCAATATGGCTCCAACCAGGCTCCTTAAACAATTCCCTAGCATCTATTAAACTTCTTGCATTAGCTGCCTCCTTCCACATCCTGACAGATGTATACAGATTAGTCATCAATACAAAATTGCGAGTGCTTCTCGGTTCCAAATCGAACAACTTAGCCGCAAACTCTCCAAGCTCAGGGTTATGATGCGTGTAGCAAGCATTAAGGAATGGAGCCCAAACTCAAGCTTGAACTTAGACATCTCTTGGATAGTTCTCAAGGCCAATTCCACATAAACAGCTCGACCAAGAAGATCCGCCAAACAAGAATAATATTGTATATTGGCTTCTATTCCAAAATCCTTCTACATGCTTCTAAAATACTTCAATCCATCTTCTATCAATCCTGAATGGCTGCAAGCCAATAATACGATGGAGTAAACAATGTCATCTGGCTTAATTCCTTCTTCATTTTGCATCTTGTGGAAGAGACTCAGAGCCTCGTTTCCCATCCCATGCACCGCTTGACCATTTATCATGGCACTCCAAACAGCCACGTCTTCATTGGGTATCCTCTCAAACACTGCTTGTGCCTTTACGCTTCCACATTTACATAACATGTGCATTAATGAGGTCCGAACCCTAAGATCTGATATAAAAACAAAAAGTAAAGGTAATATTATTAAAACGAGGTAAATATATAAATAATTAAAATTTACAATTTGGGTTTAATAAACTTTCTAATTTTAGTGGGATTTGATTAAACCTCAAAAATAACCCTTTTGGTATAAAAAAAAAAAAAACCCTTCAGTCCATGAAATTAATCCAAGAGACCGGAGACAGCAACTCAGCTGATTTTCTTTCCTTTCTCTGCTCCTTCGTCCTTGTCTTTTCCAGCACAAACACAGCAGCTCGCTCTCTTCACGGTTCACGGTTCACGGTTCACGGTTCAACCAACCCTGAGAATCCAAAACACAATTCCTTGGTTTCCCCACTTTTTCTCCTCTTTTTAAAGGGAATCAAGAAGGGCGTCAAGATTTTCTCAAAACCTAAAGTCAAAGCTTTCAAACCCCTCTTCTTTACTCTTTTCTTCGCTGTACAGCCCTCCCAAATATCAGAGAGAAAACTCCTCAAAAACCCACAACTTATTCGTTTACCAGTTTCCCCCTCCCTTCATACCACATTCACTCCTCAACACCTCTTCCTTCAAAGCCCTGGCGAAAAAAGAAAGTTACAAAAACCCTTGAAAAGAGAAACCTCTGTAAAAAAACCATTTCAAAGAGAACACTCAAAACCCTAGCCGAAAGAGAACGAAGCTTCGGGCCCCTCAAATACAGCCCTTTTTCAGCCAGAAAATCCTAAGGAATGTACTAAAGGGTAGTTTTGTCCAAATAGGTTATTTTTTTAGGCTAAAAGAAGTGGGACGTTAGGTTTGCAATTTAGGGTCCGATCCGATGTTTTTTGGCTGATGAGGTTGGTGATTGGTGGATAAAAAGCGATTCAGTATTTGAAATTAAAGCAGAAAGAAAGGCGAGAAGAGAAGCTTTTGCGGAGAAGGTTTTACAGGTTCTAAAGAAATAGACTGTTGGGTTGGTTGGTAACTTTCAATGGGCGAATTGGGAGTGAAAGAGGACATGAATTAATCCATTTTTCTTGCAACAATTCACTCTGTCAACCCTCGTCATAATCCTCTAAAATCACGAAAGAAAGAGGTAAATTTTCATGCATGTCATTCTCAATTTCCACTTTTGTGAACTTCCCATTTGGTCTCCACCTGATTCAATTTCTTCACTTCATGCAATTCTCAAGTTTCGTTTAGGATTTCCGTTGCCCCCATGCCTTGGATTATTTGCAGCTTTTGATGTGGAATATTTCCATTTTGTTTCCCAATGGAGCCTTGCCAACAATTCGTTGTAGCCAAACCATTTGTTGGATTCCCAAGATGCTCTTCATTTAAGCACTCCTTCACAAAATTGATCAATTCTGCAGAATGCACATTCAATGCTATCACAAACAAACCCAATGATTAAAACATTTCAATGCTGTTTTCCCTTTTTGTGGGCGTGGGCAAAGGGGGTTTTTAGACTTCCACCCCCCTTTGTGGATTTTGTAGATTGGTTAGGTTCTGTGTAAGGGGGTGTTGTTTTTTGTTGATCCCCGTTTCTCTTTGAGGCATTCTTTAGCCTCTTTTGTTTACCTCCTTTACACTTTGAGGCGCTTCCTTGATGTGCCTTTTATTATTAATATATTACTGTTTATTCATCAAAAAAAAAAAGAAAGAAAAGGAAAGAAAAAAACATTTTAATGCTGTTTTCTGTTTGAATGATGTTTTTACTGGGTCATTGTAGATCACAACCTTTTGGGGAGCTCTCACTCAATTTACCCATGGTACTGGCAATTGTACCTTCTTGCCTTGGCTTATCTCAAAAACATTCTCATTCAATCCATCTCTCCAAACAAATTGCGTCTAGAGAGTATGAAAGAGACGTAAAGAACAGCTGCATTATAAGGCCTCAGATAATGCCTTCTAGTAATCATGCAGAAGCAGTGGGCCCACGGGTTTTTATGATCTCAGACTTGCATGCTGACTACTCTGAGAACATGACGTGGATGAAGGACTTATCAACTATGAGACACAAGAAAGATGTGCTTCTTGTTGCAGGTGATGTAGCAGAAACGTATCACAACTTTGTTTTAACCATGTCTCTTTTGACAGATAAATTCGAATATGTCTTCTATGTCCCTGGAAACCATGATCTTTGGTGCCGTCGGGAGGAAGAGGATTCTGTAAGGAACATTCCTTGTTTTCAGGATTTTGTACTGCATTTAGTACAATATCATCTAATAAATCATATTTGGATCTCTTATAGCTAGAACAGTGTTACCACAGACATAAGTACATGTGCATATTCAAGGGCATATGTTTTCCCTATTTGTAAGAGAATTCTCATGTTCTACCATAGTCTTTTTATTTAAGTGTGTCATAGAGGGGAATCATCCTTGCAGGTTAAAATGCGTTTTCTCTAGTTCAGTTTGGTTGAATTTAAATTGATTGTCAGCTTAACTTGAGCTTAAACTTGTTCACGAGTGTAATTTAGTTTGTTCACTAATCCAATTCAGTGCCATACTCATATCAGATTCATAACTCCTACCTTTAAACAATGCAAATTAACAAAAAGCTTAATTAACTATTTATCACGACTCTTTAATGACTAACATTCTTAAGACAATTGGAAATAAAAATACTTTTGACTTTTTAGTGAACTCTTGCTATACTGAGAATCTTGACCTAACTATAACCTCTCGAGCCTCAAAAATCTTCTCGTTACTCTAGTAGTTAATTCTTTAGACTCTCGTCAATATAATAACTAATACTTTACCGATCAAAAGAAAATATTAAGACTCAAAATAAGCCTAATTTCCAGATTGCAATCTCAATCAGATTCTCTTTGTTGGCTTTTCCAGAGCTGCATCACATACCCAACTTGTTAAGAATGGAGTGAAAATGAGGATATTTTTTCACACCTTTGCCAAAAGATATCCAGCTCATCTTTGTCTTGCAAGGAGTCCAGATCAAGTTAAACTTTACTTCGTGATGAAGTATTGATCTACCTCCGATGTGCCTGGTCTTGTCATGCTGAATTTGATTATATTGTTTTGTTATGAAAGCATAGCCTCATAGGTTCTTTAGCCAAAAAAATCCATTTCTCTGCTACAGGGGGCAACAACTAATAAGCTCTGTATTTTATAAGATTAACAAGTTAATATGGTAACCAGAAGTGAAACTCTTATTAGTTATGAGATATCTTAGTTTGCATCTGTTTACAACCATCTCCAAATGATACCATTGACTAAACAAGAGACCTCCAAATGACACCATTGACAAAACAAGAGACCTTTTTCTGGAGCTGACTCCAATTGTCTCCATATTCTGGATGTTGCCTCCAGTGTACAACTCTTGGTACGTGTGCAAACTGACCAACCCACAATAAATGCATAACTAATATATGGACATATGTGAAAGAGGATATCGGTTTTTCCCCAAGCCTCTAGTATCATCCCATATCAATAAGATCTCTATTACTACTTTCAAACAATCTCTTTGATAAGGAAAATTGGCAAGGTCACTCTGTAGCATTCCTGCCTCGAAGTGGTCTGACATGCTTTATATGAGATAAATCTGCCTTTCCTAGACTTTGTGTCTTCAATTCTAAAGAAATACCATAAGCTACCAAATTCTTGACCTTGAAATCCTTTGCCAAATTGAGCCCCAAAGTTCTCTATATTTACATCTAGACTCTTTCTGAACAAGACAATGTCATTCAAGTAGTCTTCTCTGAAGAGCACTGATGCATAAGGTACAATTTCCACAACCTACTTATACCAGCATAGTATTGTTGCCTTTCTAAAACATTCAGACCATGCTTCAGAAAATTTCCATTGACCATGTGAGACTGTCTTTAACATGAAACTTTGCCTATGGTTGGTGGTAATGGACCCATAATAAGGAGATGGGCTCATGTATAAGTTAACCCCCTTTTGTAGGTTACCCACATGCAAGAATACATATTTTTCATCAAATTGATGGAAAGGACAATTGAGGTTTTTCTTGGATCTGAATTTAATGACACTGTTTTATACATCCCATTTGCTTTGACATTTTTCCTCTTGTTTGTAGCATTTCAAATCTAGCAGTTCTTGAGGAAAGGTTTCATGTCTCCTTTTGCTTCTATCTCTTTGAGCTCTTAAATATCATGGATGAAAATGAGGATATAGTTGGCATTTGTAGTCTTCAGATACTTACTGGTGAGCATTTCTTTTTGACTAGTGTTCAGAGGTAACGTGTCCGACAGTGACACATTACCTCTCTAAAAGTACCTGAGCTATTCAGTCCACAAGGGAGAGAATATTGAGGAGGATGCTACAGAATTGGATCAGGATGGATGAATTGGAAATATGCATTAAGTGTTGTGCGATTGTAAAATACATATCAATTAATAGTAAAATTTTACAAGATGGCTCAAAGTCCTGTTATGTTTTAGAGTATGGAACATGGAGTAGTTAAGAAGTAACATGTGTGGAAAATAATTGTAGCCGATGCAAGTGTGTTAAGATGGATGAGTGGCAGCACTTGGATATATAGAATAAGAAATGAATGCATTCATGAGAAGCCTGAGCCTGTGCAGCTAGCACCAATTGATGACAAGATGAGGGACAGAGGGAGAACTATTGATGTGGAGCAATAATCAATGAATGCACATGTGTGGTGTAGTGTTTAATTCTAATGGTCGGGATTTCTCTTCTCCTTCTCCTTCTTCTTTCGGACGGAAGCCGTTGATTGAGGGGTCCATCGGGGTTTCGGTTTCTGAGGTCAACAAAGAGGAGCAGACTCCGCTGAGTATCATCCTGGCTGACGGTAGCAATGGGGTGCTAGCCCCTAGGGGAGAGAAGCCAGTGGCTAGAGAAGGTCGGGGGGAGGAGTTTGAGGGGATGCTTCAGGATCTGGATGGGGGCCGGTGGGACGACAGTTACCTGACGAGGTTTAGTAAATTCTTGGGCTTCTCCACGGACGGTTTTGAAGGCGAAATTCTAAATTTGCTCCTAAGGACTAAGAGAAGAAGATAGCAAAATTTGAAGAAGGGCTCGGCAGGGACCACTAAGTTTGACAGGGAATTGAAAAAACTTGAGTGGTCTATCAATTACTCTGGGGCTAGAAAGGAGAATTCGGTGGTCAGAGTTGGTGGGGATAGAATCTCGACAGTTAGATGAGGCTAAAGATTCTATCCTGGAATGTCAGAGGGGCTAATGACAAGAATAAAAGGAAGGTTATCAAGGCCCTAATCAGATCGCAAAAGGTGGATTTGGTGTGCTTGCAGGAGACTAAAATCCAAGAAATGTCCAAAGGGGTCATTCACGGTCTTGGCGTGGGAAGATTCTTAGGTTGGGGAGCTGTAAATGCAAGAGGGGCAGCTGGAGGGGTGGTGGTGTTCTGGGATAAGAGAGTGTTGGAGTTAGTAGGCCTGGAAGTGGGAATTTTCTCAATCTCGTGTCGTTTCAAGAACTGCGAGGATGGGTTTATGTGGTTTTTCATAGGGGTTTATGGTCCTACTTCGAAAAGTATAGAGAACCTTTTTGGGAAGAGTTAGGTGCTATTCGAGGTTTGTGGCCTGATCCCTGGTGCATCGGTGGGGACTTCAATGTTATTAGATTTCCCAGTGAGCGGAGTAGAGCAGGAAGACTGTCTAGCTCTATGAGAAGGTTTTCGGAGGTGCTAGATGAGTTGGCTTTAAGAGATTTGCCTCTTTAGGGGGGTCCTTTTACGTGGAGTGGGGGGTTAAATGGCCAGTCCAGGTCAAGACTGGATCGTTTCCTGATTTCGGAGGAGTGGGAAAATCATTTTGGTGGGGTTTCTTAGTGCACTCTCCCTAGGCCTGTGTCTGACCACTCCCCAATCCTGTTAGATGGGGGTGGAGTTAGGAGAGGTCCTATTCCTTTCCGTTTTGAGAATATGTGGCTGAAGGAGGAAGGTTTTAAGGAGCTTCTGAAGGGCTGGTGGCAAGGTTTTAATTACAGTGGCTCTTATAGCTTTGTCCTCTCAGAAAAACTTAAGGCTTTAAAAGTTAAGCTGAAGAATTGGAATAAGGAAGTCTTTGGTAAAGTGGGGGTGAATTTGAGGATGGCTTTGGGCAAAGTTTCTTTCTGGGATGAGCAGGAGAGGCAGAGATCATTAAACGAGCAGGAGTTAGAGGCTAGAAAGGAGGCCAAGGAGGAATTTAAAAAATGGGCGATTATGGAAGAAATCTCGTGGAGGCAGAAATCAAGACAAATTTGGTTGAAGGAGGGAGATAAGAACACGGGATTCTTTCATAAGATGGCGAACTCTAACAGTAGAAGGAATTGTTTGAAAAAGATTAAAGTCGGAGGTATCTGGCTTTTAGACGATCAAGATATTCAAAGGGGAGTGGTGAGGGCCTATCAGGACCTGTTATCGGACCCTGGTGGCTGGCACCCAAGTATGAGCAGCTTGGAGTTTGATAGAATTGGTAGAGAGGAGGCTGCCAGGCTGGAGGAGATGTTCTCCTTGGAAGAAGTGTACCTGGCCCTTTCAGAGCTGAACGGGGACAAGGCTCCTGGTCCGGATGGATTTCCCATTGCCTTTTGGCAGTTTTGTTGGGATTTTGTCAAAGACGAAATAATGGGATTCTTTAAGGATTTTTTTGAGAGGGGGAAATTCGTTAAAAGTCTTAATTCCACGTTTCTGGTCTTAGTTCCCAAGAAAGGTGGGGCTGAGGATTTACGTGACTACAGGCCCATTAGCCTGGTGGGTGGGCTGTACAAGATTCTCGCCAAGGTTCTAGCCAATAGGCTAAAGAAAGTAGTGAGTAAGGTGGTGTCTCCTTCCCAAAATGCCTTTGTTGAAGGAAGGCAGATCCTTGACGCAGCGTTAATTGCAAACGAGGCCATAGACTCACTGCTGAAAGGGGATGAAGTTGGTGTGTTATGCAAACTTGACCTGGAGAAGGCCTACGACTATATTAACTGGGACTTTCTGATGTCAGTGATGCAAAAGATGGGTTTTGGGGAGAAGTGGGCTGGCTGGATCAGATGGTGCATCTCTACTGCATCCTTCTCGGTTCTGATCAATGGCTCGCCAGTGGGATTCTTCCAGAGCACCCGAGGGTTAAGGCAAGGGGACCCTATTTCCCCCTATTTATTTGTCTTAGGAATGGAGGCCTTAAGCTGCCTCATTAACAAAGCGGTTAGGGGGGGCTTTCTTTCCGGATGCAGATTAAGGGGTAGGGGTGGAAATGGGATTCAAGTATCTCATCTGTTATTCGCGGATGATACGCTGGTCTTTTGCAAGGATTCCCAAGACCAAATGGCTGTCTTAAGCTGGCTTTTAATGTGGTTTGAAGCCATTTCTGGTCTGAACATCAACTTGGAGAAGAGCGAAATTCTGCCGGTGGGAAGAGTTGAGAATGCTGAGGCCTTGGCTTCTGAATTGGGCTGCAAAGTGGGTTCTCTTCCTTCCACCTACTTGGGGCTGCCTCTTGGTGCTCCTCACAAATCGGTGGTAGTGTGGGATGGTGTGGAAGAAAGGATGAGGAAGAGACTTGCTTTGTGGAAGAGGTAGTTCATTTCTAAGGGGGGGAGAATCACGCTCATCCGGAGCACTTTGGCTAGCATGCCGATTTATCTTATGTCCTTGATGCGTATCCCAAGGGTTGTAAGATTGAGGCTTGAGAAAATCCAAAGGGACTTCCTTTGGGGTGGGGGTGCGTTGGAAAAGAGGCCTCATCTTGTAAAATGGGATGTGGTTCGCTCTCATAAAATGAAGGGTGGCTTGGGGATCAGAAATTTTTCTACCCTCAATAGGGCCCTGTTGTGTAAATGGAGCTGGCGCTTTGCGGCTGAAAGGGAGTCTTTTTGGAAACTTATTATCAGCACGAAGTATGGAGAAGAAGAAGGAGGGTGGATCTCTTGTGAGGTTAGGGAAGGCTATGGGGTGGGGTTATGGAAGGAAATCAGAAAGGAAGGCGGGCTGTTGTTTAAAAACGTTTCTTTCACCGTAGGGGATGGTAGAAGGGTGAAATTTTGGAAGGACATTTGGTGTGGTAACATTCCCCTTGGTGAGGCATTTCCTTCTCTGTTTGCATTTGCGGGTTCCCAAGATGCGTGGGTAGAGGATTGTTGGGATTCCATGGGGGATGTGGGGGGATGGTATCCTCGTTTTACTAGATCATTTAATGATTGGGAGCTGGAGGCGGTGGCGAGCCTCCTTTCGGTCCTTCAAGGTAAGAGACTCAACGTTGGGATGGAGGATAGTGTGGTGTGGAATGCTTCTAAGAATGGGATATTCTCCGTAAAATCCCTGTACAATACTCTTGATTCTGGTGGTGCAGTCCTGTTTCCGTGGCGAATCATTTGGAGCCCTTGCGTGCCTACTAAGGTGGGTTTTTTTGCTTGGGAAGCTTCTTGGGGAAGGTTCTAACCCAAGATCATCTCAAAAGGCGGGGCTGGTCTCTAGCAAACAGATGCTTCTTATGTTGTGATGATGAGGAGACAATTAACCACATCCTTATCCATTGCCCCAAGGCGAGGGTGCTGTGGAATCTTGTGTTTACGTTGTTTAGAGTTAATTGGGTCCTTCAGCTCACGGTTAAAGACACTCTCCTTGGCTGGTCCGCTTCCTTTGTAGACAAGAAGCGCGGGAAAATCTGGCGGGCAGCCCCCCTTTGTTTATTTTGGACGATGTGGAAAGAAAGAAATAGGATAGTGTTTGATAATGAGGCTTTGTCGGTCCAAAGATTGAAAGTCTCCTTCGTGTGTAATCTTTTCTCTTGGACGAAGTCTTGGTTAGATGGAGAGCCCCGTTCCTTATTTAGCTTTGTAGATTGGTTGGGCTCTAATTGAGGGTTGGTGAGTGTAAGCTTCTTTGTGCTTTTTGTTTTTGGGGCTTCTCGTGTATACTCCCTGTATGCTTCGGGTTGCCTTCTTGCTACCCTCTTTTAATGAAAATTTTTCTATGTTTATCTATCAAAAAAAAAAAAAACTCTAGATCTAGTTAAATGAGGAAAAAAAGGGATTAATGTAGTCAAACCAAGTAGTAGATATTACTTCTTTTTGTGTTGAGTTGTAATATGCATTCCTTACTGACTAGAAGATTTAAATAAGGGTCATCTAATGCATATCTAGTCCAAAGCATGACTGACAGTACATATGAGATTTTTTTTTATTGCTGGCATATAGTCCATTTTCATTTTTCAATTCTTAGTATAAGTATAGGTGCATTTGGTTCAGAATGTTGAGTCCTTTTAAGGTTCAATATTTATTTTTCTTAACAATGATGGTATGATGCTTACTTTCTACTAATGGAGAACATCTTCAAACTCGTGATGTGACTTCTTTTTCAGCTTAATTCTCTTGATAAGCTGAATAAGTTACTTGATGCGTGTAAAAGACTCGGAGTGCAAACCAGTCCAATGATTATAGATGGCTTGGGAATCATTCCTTTATTCTCTTGGTATCATGAGGTGATTAGTTTTGTAATTTAGTTCTACCTCTTGATTTTAGTATGCAGTCTTGAATCATTTCTGGTGGCTTGATCAAAGTAATGCATATTCTTCAGTCCATTGTTGAATTGTGATGCTTCTTTTGCAGAGCTTTGATAAAGAGGAGGACATAACCGAAGTTTTCATTCCGTCTCTGGAGATGGTGATTCACTTTCTCTTCTCCTAGTAAGGGTTCAAAACTTGGATTGTGTCAACAGGATTATGCAATCCCTATATTTGGTGGTGCTTGCTGTAGGCTTTTATGCACTCAGCTTTGGTTCCATGTCCAGTACAGTGTATTAAATCTGTGATGATCTCTCTTGAACTCCAAAATATCTTCTGGTGTATATGATGACACTAATGTCTTTATTGACATGCTTCACAAATTGTGATCTTTCAGAATAGTTAGCTGCTGCATAATGACTATTTTGTGTAGTTCTCAAAAGTAGTATGGCATTTTTATTAGTGCCTAACTTTTTCTGGTGAAAATCAAAATTTCTATCCGTACATTATATAGGTTCTCACTCTTTCAAATATGAGGTTTTGGTCTTTGACATCTTCTGTTCCTTTTTAAAGCTCTCTCTAGTGCTATCAACCCTAAATACTTTTGTCCTACAAACTTCCACTTGGAAATTCAAAGCCCTAGTCAAAGTCAAGGCTTTTGCATGGCTTGTGGCAAGTATGAAGGTTAATTCTAAAAACATGCTACAAATGAGGAGACCTCACAAAACTATTAGTCTGAACTAGTGTGTCATGTGTAAGAAGAGTGTGAATCAGTGGATCATCTTTCATTTTGCATTGTCCAGTTGCACTGGCATTATGGCATAATTGGTGTGGCATATGTAAGAAGAGTGAGAATCAGTGGATCATCTTCCATTTTGCGTTGTCTAAGAGCATTGGCCTTATGGAATAGGTTGTTTGGACTTGCTGGGTTTGACTCCATCATAGTCAATGGGGTTTTTGGAGGTCTTCCTAGAGGTAAGTCACTATGGTATATTGTTAGTCTCACATTAATTTGGCTATGGCGGGAGAGGAATACGAGAATTTTTTTAGGACAAATGTACTTTGGAGGCAATGTGGGATTTATTCTGTCTCTCCTTTTCTCTTCAGGTATCAACTAGTGCAATATTTGTGGCACCTCTTTGAGCATTACAGTGCTAGTTTGGAATGTAGTATGTGGATTTGCTTGCTTGGTTGAGGATATACTTTCCAATGGATGCCTCCTCCAGCATTTGCATCAAGTTAGAATTTTGATGAGTGCTCCTTAGGTAACCTAGGACAATTAGGAATTGGAGGAATGCTCATAGATCATTATGGAACCTTAATGAGAACATTCTTCAAAAATTCTGGAGTGGGTTTAACCATTGAGGTGTCCTATATTAACAAGGAAAGGTTATACACTATAAATACATCATATTCAACACTCCCCTCAAGCTGGAGCATATACGTCATATGCACCAAGCTTGTTACAAATATATTTAATCCTAGGACCTCTGAGAGATTTAGTGAAGATGTCAGCTAGTTGATCATTTGAATTAACAAAACTTGTAGCAACACATCCTGATGCGATCTTCTCTCTAATGAAATGACAGTCAACTTCAATATGTTTGGTCCTTTCATGAAAGACTGGATTGGATGCAATATGTAATGCGGCCTGGTTATCACATATGAGTTTCATCTGTTCATCCTTTCCAAATCTCAACTCTCGAAGAAGATGTCTCAACCATATGAGTTCACATGTTGCCAAAGCCATAGCTCGATACTCGGCTTCAGCGCTAGATCTGGCCACTACATCTTGTTTCTTACTCTTCCAAGATATTAGATTACCTCCAATAAAACACAGTACCCTGAAGTGGAACGTCTATCTGTGGGTGAGCCAGCCCAATCTGCATCTGTGTAACCAACAACCTGAGTATGACCTCTGTTCTCGTACAACACACCTTGGCCTGGTGTACTTTTGATATATCGAAGAATGCGGATTACAGCATCCCAATGGCTATCACATGGTGACTGTAGGAATTGACTAACAACACTCACAGGAAAAGAAATGTCTGGACGAGTAATGGTGAGATAGTTCAATTTACCTACAAGCCGTCGATATCTCCCGGGGTCTCCTAAAGGCTCCCCCTGTCCTGGTACAAGTTTGACATTCGGATCCATAGGTGTGTCTACCGGTTTACAGTCTAACATACCGGTTTCTTCCAAAATGTCTAAAGCATACTTCCTTTGGGAAAGGACCACAGCAGAACTGGATTGAGCTATCTCAATTCCCAAGAAATACTTGAGTTTCCCCAAGTCTTTGGTCTGAAAGTGGGTAAAAAGGTGTTGCTTTAGTTTCTGAATACCATCCTGATCACTGCCTGTAATGACGATGTCGTCCACATAAACAACCAGATAAATACACTGCCCCAAAGAGTTATGATGATAGAAAACTGAATGGTCTGCTGTACTGCGAAGCATGCCAAACTCTTGAACAACAGAACTAAAACGGCCAAACCATGCTCGAGGAGATTGTTTCAAGCCATATAGAGAACGGCGTAACCTGCATACTAAACCAGACTCCCCCTGAGCAACAAAACCAGGAGGTTGCTCCATATAAACCTCCTCGGCAAGATCACCATGAAGGAAGGCATTTTTAATATCCAATTGATAAAGAGGCCAAGAACACATGGCAGCCATAGAGAGAAGCAGACGGACAGAAGCAATCTTGGCAACAGGAGAGAATGTGTCACCATAATCAGAACCATAAACCTGAGTATAGCCTTTAGCAACTAAGCGGGCCTTAAGGCGATCAACCTGACCATCAGGACCAACCTTAACTGCGTAGACCCAACGACAGCCAACGGTAGATTTACCCGAGGGTAAAACAACAAGGTCCCAAGTGCCATTAGAGTGCAGAGCAGCCATTTCATCCACCATTGCCTGTCGCCAGCCTGGATGGGAAAGAGCTTCATGGGTGCTCTTTGGAAGAGAAACAGAGGATATAGCAGAAACAAAAGCAGAATAGGGTGAAGATAATCGATGATAACTCAAAAAATTGTAAATAGGATGAGGATTACGAGTAGAGCGAGTACCTTTCCGAACAGCAATGGGTAAGTCATTAGGAGAAGGCAGAACCGGGGTAGGTGAAGCCGAAGGGATAGGAAGTGAGTCAGCAGGAGCCTCAGCAAAAGGGAGAGGAGCAACAACACGAGGGCGACGATGATAAACCTGAAGTGGTCGAGGAGGCATAGCATCAGGTGGGGAGACAATGGGAATAGGCAAGACTTCAGAACAGGAAGAGACTCAGAAGTGGTGGAAAAGAATGGTGAGTCCTCAAAGAAGGTGACATCAGCGGAGATAAAGCATCGATGAGTCTCAAGGGAATAACAACGATAACCCTTCTGAAGTCTGGAGTATCCCAAGAAGAGACACTTCATGGCTTTGGCGGAAAGCTTGTCCTGTCCAGGAGTGAGAATATGAACAAAGCAAGTACAACCAAAGACACGAGGAGGAAGGAAATAAAGTGGTTGGTCAGGGAAGAGAAGGGAGTGAGGAATCTGATCATGTAAGACAGAAGAGGGCATACGATTAATCAAATAACAAGCGGTAAGAACAGCGTCCCCCCAAAAACGAAAAGGAACATTACTATGGAGGAGGAGAGTACGAGCTGTCTCAACAAGATGTCGATTCTTGCGTTCAGCTACCCCATTTTGTTGAGGAGTATGAGCACAAGAAGACTGATGAAGAATCCCATGATGGGACATAAACGAAGTAAATGGTGCTGAAAAATATTCCCTGGCATTGTCACTGCGTAACACACGAATAGAAATATTGAACTGGGTTTGGATTTCAGCATAAAATTTCTGGAAAATAGAGAATAACTCAGCTCGATTTTTCATTAAAAATAACCAAGTACATCGAGAATAGTCATCAATGAAAGTGACAAAATACTGAAATCCTAAAGTAGACGCAGTCCGACAAGGACCCCAAACATCAGTGTGGACAAGCTCAAAAGGAGACTTTGCCCGATTATTCAAACGCTTTGGGAACGAGACACGAGTATGTTTCCCAAGCTGACATGACTCACACGGAAGCGACGATAAAGTGGAAAAACGAGGGACCATCTTCTGGAACTTGGAGAGACTAGGGTGGCCCAGACGATTGTGAATGAGGAGAGGAGCATCAGTGGAAATGCAAACTGCAGGAGATGAATCCGAGGTGAGGTGATAGAGGCCTTGAGACTCACGTCCTATGCCAATCGTCTTCCCCGTACTCCGGTCCTGCAAGGTCACAAATTTATCAGAAAAGGTAATAGAGCAATTAAGAGTACGAGTGATTTTACTGATGGAAATAAGATTAAAAGGACATTCAGGAGTATAAAGGACAGAAGTGAGAGGTAGAGAAGGTAGAGGAAGGGCCAAACCAATACCTTTAGCCACAGTTTGAGAACCATTAGCTAAGGTAACAGTAGGTAAAGCAGAGGTAGTAGTAATAGAGGAGAAAAGATCCTTATTACCAGATAAGTGATCAGAAGCTCCAGAATCTAGAATCCAGGGTCCAAGAGAAGATGTGTGGGTAAGGCAGGCAGAGGCATTACCAGGCTGGGCAACAGAGGCAACAGAAGCCTGAGATGCGGAAGAGCTCGGAGGCTGAGGCAGCGGAGAATCAGAGGACTGGGCCACATGGGCAGTGCGAGGAGGTCTTCCATGTAACTGATAGCAACGATCGCGAGTGTGGCCAAGTTTATTGCAATAGGTGCAATGAGGACGTTGACCTCTACCTCGGGTACCACTGCGGCCTCCTCGAGAGCTAGTTTGAGAAACTAACACAGAAGAATCTGAAGTGCTATCAGATGGCAAAGTCTGAGTGGAGGAGATACGGAGGAGGCGAGCAAACACATCATCCAAGGACGGAACTGATGAACTACCAAGAATCTGATCGCGGACAGGCTCAAGATCCGGACGGAGGCCAATAAGAGTAAGAACCATGAAGAACTGGTCAAGCTGTGTTTGTTGAGCCCCAACATCAGGAGTAAGAGGCATCACAGTCAAGAACTCCTCCTTAAGAGAGGCAATCTGGCCAATATAAGTAGATAGATCCAAGTCCTGTTGGCTGAGATGGACAATAGCAGAAGCCACCTTATAAAGACGCTGGATATCATTCGTATATAATCCTTTGGCCTGAGTCCAAAATTTAAAACAAGTTTTGTAGGCCCGAAGATGAAGAAGAATCTTGGGATCAACCGATTGCCATAATACACTACATAACTGTGCATCTATCTTCCTCCACTGTACACGGTCAACCTCAGGGATATCTGCCTCCTGTGTAATCAAGTGATCCTCATATCCTTGACCCATAAACCAAAGTTCAACAGAGGCAGACCAGGAAAGATAATTGTCATTGCCAACCAATTTCTCCGAAGTAATCATAGGAGATCCAGATATAACAGCGGAAAAAATGGAATTTTTAGTAGTCATATCTACTTATCTGGAGAATGAAGTATGTTTGGATTGAAGAGAGCCCTAATACGGCTTCAGATTGCGGCGTGGCACCACCGAAAAAGGGAGAAGAACACTTCCCAAGGCACGTGCAGGGATTGGAGTGGAGAAAAAGTAGTCGGACCTTCGCCGGAAAGACTGTTTGGAGGGCCGACGGAGACAAAAATCCCCAAAAGAGGTACGTGCAGGGCTCGGATGGGAGAACCAGGGAGGTAGGGAGGCTGGTCGGCGTCAGGCGAAGCTGGAGGAGGAGGCGCGTCGCCGGAGAAGTCCTCACGCGCTCTCACGCGCCGGCGCGTGAGATGCAGCCGCCGGCCTGAAAGCTGCGCGTGGACGGCGCGTGGAGGCTCTTTTGGTGCCGGTGCCTTCACAAAAGGTGGAGATCTCCTCCAGGCGCTCCTTCTGGTATGGTCGGTGTCGGAAAAAGACGTCGCCGGAAAAGTTCGCCGGAAAGTTCGCCGGAAAAGTTCGCCGGCGGTGAGTGGTTTCTGTCGACGATCCGAATGACCGGAAAGTATTGGGAGATGGGGAAGGTGACCGGAATGAAACACGGTTACCGGAAGGTTTCCCGGAGTTGATGACACGGGAAACAGGAAAGAATTAGGTTTTCTTCCTTGGCTCTGATACCATGTTGAGAGAGAGAGGAAGAAGAAAGACCTTGATTCTCATTAATGTGAATGATCTACTTACAATTGAGAAATATATATATATACAAGGCTAAGAGTCCTAACTACCATACATGTGTCCTACCATATATGTGTCCTATATTAACAAGGAAAGGTTATACACTATAAATACATCATATTCAACAGAGTCATTAGCCTTATTGGAATGGCTAAAGCTAGCTAAAGGTGAGGATCCATCCAATCTTCTAGTAGAGGAAGATTCTGTAGTAGTCCTATCTTCGGTAAATAAGGAGAGAAGCTCATGAAGGTTTGATGGGTAGCTACAACACATTTTCAATATTGCTTTATAGAAACAGTATTCGTTCTGCTGGATTCCTAGGATAGCTAACTATTTGACAGATATGATAGCAAAATGAGGAGTCAATTAGTTGATCTCTTTGGTATGGAATTTTCTAACCCCTAAGTTTTGATTTCTTAGTAACCACTTCTAGTTGTGCATTTCCTTTGATCATTAGAGTAGATAGTTTTTCTTTCGTTTGATCAGAGTTATGCACTGGTTGTGTTTGTGTTTTTAAAAAAAATAAATTATATAGATTCTCACACATTAATGTTTATGCAGCCATCCAGTTGTAGAGTCCAGTCCCTAAATTTGTTATTCTCCTCTAGCTTTTCACTTATATTAATGGAGGTGGAATTGAATCCTGGAACTAGCTGTTCAAACAGGAAGCACCAACCTAAAGACTCTTAGATTAAAAGAAACAATGACTCATAATTTTAGGTGGGGCTATTTCGTAGAGACATCTTTGTTTCTACTTTGTGCTTTATTTCTCTTTATTTCTGCTTCCCATTTGTCATATAGGCATATACATCCTTCGTTTTATCTTGATAAATGTTTTTCTCATTCCGTCACTGATGTTGTTTTGTGTTCCTTCTTTTTTCGTATGACTCTGATCATATTTGGGCTAATTCATTATCTTGTAGAGCGGATTAATTTTGAGGATGTTATGCCCTATGATCTTGATTCTATGTTCAGGCATGCAAGGATTTTCACGCATGCAAATGGCCTGAGGAACTTTCAAATAGAGATACTTCCCTTGCTCTGTACTTTGATGCAATGAACGAGAAGAATCAAGATTTGATCAAAGAAATTCAGAGTGAATGTAGCCAAATAATTACATTCTCTCACTTTCTTCCCAGGTGAGTTTGTGTCTTATTGACAGCCAAATTTTCCTTTGCTAGTTCCTCACTATTTTAAAATTGCTTGTCAAGATTTATCATACTAAGGCAGTGTTTGATAACCAAATGAGCAAATTAAATACTCAAAAGTGGAAAGAAGGTAATGTAAATTACTAGTGACACATCACAAGAAAAAAACCCTTCATATCCTTCTTCTGAAGCTCATATGGTCTGCATAGATCAATTGAGTTTGTCACTTAGTGTGGATATACCTAATGTTCTTTATTTTGGATAAGGCAGGGCCAAGTAAGTGAATACTGCTCATATACCATGTAATGCAGGCAAGAGTTATGTCCGGAGAAGAGGATGCTGTTCTATCCAAACCTCCCAAAAATCATCGGCTCCGATTTTCTTGAGGTTCGCCTAAGATCTATACACGGAGCTGAAGGAAGTGCATCTGCATGTCATGTGTTTGGTCATACCCATTTCTGCTGGGATTCCATGCTTGACGGTATCAGGTATTATATTCCTTCTCAAATCTAAAGGTGATTAACCCTCCCAACCCTTTACCCCTTGAGCTAGGCCTCAGGGCCCTCAAAACGTTATGCAGCTTCTTCAGTAAAATGATTACCTCGATGGTTTTTTTTATAGATTTCTACAAGGTAGTTATTACTAAGTTACAGTGGAAACATATATGAGATAACTCGGATACCCACTGGTCCTCATCTATGGCTTTGCCAAAATTCTACCTCCTGGTTCTTGACAATTCTAGTAAAGAAAATCTCAAACTATCTCCACTCAGAAATCCTGGAAGTTTCTCTAATAAAACAAGAGTGCGCGTCTCTGATGTGAACTAGAGATCTGCAACAAGCATATTTCTTTCAAGCTGCCACAGATAGAACCTGCTGAGGATGCTGCTTGGTATACCTAATGTGTTTTTGCGTTAATCGTCTCCCATGTGATGAGAGATGTTTGAATTCTTCATATAATCCATCAATTTATCTGGCGAACTCCAAGTCTTTTATCTGACAAGGCACTAGTCTGGTTAGAGCTGTTGTAGCATCTTCTGCTTTTAGCATGTTGTTCTTAGCGTTGCATTCCTCCCCACAATGGGGTTCACCACCTCTTTTCATTGGGAGGGGAGATTAAGAGAAACGGAGACAAGGCCAGAACCTGTCATTAGGAATGCTTCTAGTTGAAGTGCTTTGAATCTCCAAATTCTAGTCAAAGCAAAATACTTTTTAACTCTTTTCAAAATCACTTCCAAACAGTTTCTAAATTTTAAAACGAAAAAAAGAAGGAAATATTTGGTACCTCAACAAGAAAATAGGCTTTGGAGCTGCTCTGCTTTAAACATTGGGATAATGATCTATTTCTCATTCTCATGACATACAATGCAGGTATGTACAAGCACCATTGGCCTACCCAAGAGAACGTAAAAGGAGAATGAATGGAGGTGAAGATTGGCTGCCATTTTGCATCTATTGTGATGGAAAATTTGCTGATAAACTTATGGCCTGTTTCTGGTCTGAATACTACTCCACCAACCCAAGAACGCCGCACAACACTCAACTCGCCCCTTGGGTTGCTAGATTTTATAAACGAAGATAACACTAGAATCTCCCCAAAATTCTTCTAAATGCTCCCGCTCCCTCGTGGCAACTGCATATTAATTTAATGGACAAGGTGACATGTAATGATTTTCTACTTGCCCATTTTGTTCTCTAATTTCTTTCAAACTTGTAATAAAGCAATTTATCAGGGATGAGGCTGAGAAGATTCATTACTAAACGATTTACGCTCTTAAATCTTAGAAATTAATTGAAATTTCGTTTATAAGTGAGATTTCATTTTTGATAAAATTATTTTTTATGCTATTTTTATTATCACTTTAGTCATTAAACATGACCTTTAGGTTTACGTTCACTCTTCCTTTTTCTAGCAAAGTTTAATCCATGGACAAAACTATTGTGATTCATCGGCGATATTTCATTCAAAAATTGTGTATCCCTCGTGCTATATTTCTGATATTTTTCCCATAAATCTGCGATATCACTGCCTGTGCCACGTCAACACCCTTTTTCCCATTTAATGGCAAAAGTAGTTGGGCTAAGGGAGGTGGACCAAATTTTTATTATGTATTTTGTATAGTAATTAAATACAAGATAAATGAAATTTTTATTTCAAATAAAAGTACTAAAGAAATTTTAATTTTAATATTAATATGTTCTCAAATTCAATATATTATTATCTAATATTATTAAATTTATCATATCATATCAATTTTCTTCCTTAAAACAATTTCAATTTATTTATCATTATTTTTTCTATCATTTTTTGGAATTTTATTAATTTGTATCCATTGATATTTTTTTTATCAAATACTTCCCAATATATCTTGATATATTAGTAATATTAGTAAAAGCAACTACATATATATATATATATTAAACCAAACAAAGATTAGGTACAGTTATCTCATCTTTTATTTTTCTTCAAAAATTCTCATGTTCTTCATGTTTCTCTTTATTTTTTTATTAGATGTTTTTATGATTATTTTTTGTTGCCTTTTTTTTTCATAGTTTTTTAAGTTAAGAATTATATATAATTCTTTTTAGTTTTTTTATAATTTCATTTAAACTTTTATTGATTTTTTTAGGGGTTATTATGATTGTTTTTTTGTTGGAGTTCTTTAATTTTTGCTATTGTTTTTGTTTTTTTTTTCGATCTCCCTTAAATTTCCAATTCAATATTTGAGTTGAGATGAATAGATAAAACAAAAATTTACTGAGGGATCACCTTTCTGGTACATCTTCTATTCTTCCTTCGGAGTTTGCCTTTTTAATATTATTGTGTTTGGCTGTTTCTGCATGTTCATTTCTATGGCAATTTTAATTTTGTATGCTAATCTCCTGATCTCTAAATCAACGTGTGGTATGGCTACTAAATCTAAAGAACCTCTGAGTTTTGCAATGAGATTGAGAATTGCATTGGGTTCATCCTTTACCTACATACTGAAGCCAACCCTCCATTATTCCACCGAGATACCAAGGCAAGCAATATATTATTGGACTCTAAATTTATTGCAAAGGTTGCGGATTTTGAACTTTCAAGACTTGCCCCAGTTCCAGATATTGAAGGAAGTACACCAGCTCATGTATCTACAGTTGTAAAAGGAACTCCGGTAAGAATAACATTTTTATCTGACAGTACATAATAAAAACATTGAATGATCACTTAAGCAGACCTGGCCTATAAAAAAAAGATGTATATTCAGCATCACCTTACAGAACATTGAGATTCATGGAATGTGTTATCTTGAGATGGATGTTGTTCTCTTATCCCCTTCTCGCTTTAAGATGCTAGTTGTTTAGATTGCAACACAAATGCCATGTCCTTTGACTCTCCAAATCAATGTTAGGGGTTTACTAAAATCTATGCTATTCAGTATTTGAAAAAGCGGAAATGAACTGGAAAGAACCTTATTTTAGTTGAGTTGCTGGTGTGGAACTGAGGTTTATTTGATATGACTACATTGATCCGTTTTGTGTTGGGAAATTATTGGACTGTCGAGAATGTGTGGAGAAGTTTGTGAAACTGGCCCTCAAGTGTTGCCAGGAAGATACAGATGCTCGGCCTTCAATGGCACAGGTGGTACGCGAGCTTGAAAACATATGGCTTATGATGCCAGAGTCGGATACCAAAACAACAGAATCCTTGATCACTGAGCCTGGAAAGCTATAGTATCTCCACCATCTTCATCCACCCCAACCAAAAACCCTTATGTTTCATCAGATGTCTCTGGCAGCGACCTTGTTAGTGGAGTCATTCCCACCATTGCCCCAAGATGACGGAATTTTGGAAACAGAAAAATGGTAGACAGACTTGTGAAGTCGCTTGTATTGAATACTAGGAAATCTGAACTGGGTAACATTACTTGTTTAGCTTCCTCATTCCCAACTAGTTTGATTTGTAGAAACAGTCTTGTATGCTATGGGCCTATGGCTAGTTTTGTAAAAATATTGCTAAGAATACCAATATACTAGAGACTTATCAGGTGTAGCCTATTCACATCTCAGGGATTCTAATCTAAGAAGGTTACAAGAGTTTTGTAATGTTTTTCTCATAAAAAAAATCTTAGACGCATTCTTCTCTACATGCTATAAGTAGTATAACAAACAAGGGCAGGTACTCGCTGAACAAACTAGCTACCAGGCATTCTTTCTCTACATGCCTGGTGCCTGCAGGACATCCATGAATGGAATATTCAACAAATAAAGACACAGGAGAAATAACAAAACAGATTAAGAATAACTAATACCATGAAATTAGGGTTTACAAATCACACTAACTTGTATCTGGTAATGAACAAAAAAGGTTTAGCAAGGTTTCCCCAACTGCAAATGCAGTTGATAACCATAACATTCAGCTTATTTGCTGGCAAAACGAGAGAAATACAAAAAGCCTTCCAAAGAATTAGAAGACGCTTGACTTGCTGTCAGGCATGTTCAGTACCTATGCTCCAACTTCTCCTTCTCCTGATAGTTCTGAACGTATCTGCATGCATTCCAAGATGTAGACACAAGTAGGCGAATTGTGGTTAGTATCAAACACTTTTGGCTGTCGTACCAGAGAGCCATTTTTTAGTTATTATGAGCTTGCAATCATAAGAAGTTCAAACCATTTTTGCATCAAAAAGGATCTCTGGGCAAAAACTTGATTTATGGGGAGCTTAGGTAGGGAAAAAAAAAAGATTCATCCATCAATATGTTATTTGTCCAACAGTTCAAATTTCAGAGGGAGCACTAACACTCAAAAGTTGAAACATCAAACCCATCAAATACAAGCCAACTATACATTAGTATGATACATGCAAAGCATGGCTGAGCAGCAGACCAACCCTGCTACATACATAATAAGTAAAAACCTGATATTCTGCACCTAATGACTAATGAGGCATGAGGCATGCATACACAAGGTGTATATAGATAGTAGATACAGTTGCATGCCAGCACTAGAAAGACTTTTATCAACAAATGAAATACACTTAAGGATATCTGGTTATATGATTTGTATTCAACTTTTACACCATTTGAACACACCATATCTCATGTAACACTAAAACGTTCACAACATTAGAAGAAGAATAAAACTGGAGTATAATTGAAACTTCAATATGACGTTTAAATTGTTCGTAACTATGAGTGAAAAAGAAACATCTCACTTCATCTTGCATTAGTGAAAAAGAAAATCCTCTGGGCTAGGTGCTGTTTTTTTGGAAGAATACACATCATTTATTCCCACGTGATTCCATCAAATAATCATATATAATATACATAAAAAAAAAAATTCTTATTCTCTCTCTTCAAGAAATTGCACAAAATAATAACTTTTAGACTACCAAAGAGCGGACGAAGGATATCAGTAATCATAAAGTGATCCATCTCTTCAAGAGAACTTTTGACCAGGGAAGGGAAAAGAGTTCTCTAGAGATTGGAGGCTCTTAAGACGGGGAAAACATACTAATCATCTGCTCTGATGATGTTCTTCACCAAGACATCTTACTTAAGATGGTACACAGTTAGGCCTCAGGATTCAGGCTAGGGTTTACTATGGCAGCTGAATCAACTTTTGAAATATAAATGCATTTTTCAGTTTTGGGATCCTAACAAATCAACAAACCCTAAGGCAAAAAAAAATAAATAAATAAAACGAAAATGAAAATGAAACGGATGGAGATGCAAGCACGGAGATCAATTTGAGTAAAGAATAAAAGATAAAGAAATAGAAGAAAGAGCAAGGGAAAATTACGTGTAGGTGCCGATGAGAGGAGCGAGGAGGAGAGTGGCGCTGATCCAGTTCTCGGTGACCTTGTGGTGGATTTTGGTGGTTAGATCCTTCCACAAACCAGGCATGATCTGCTGCTGAAACGGTGATAGCGAGTACACTACCGCCTTCATCCTCACCGGCGTCTTCCCCATTTTCTTCTTCTTCTCTTCCACGTCCCTCGCCCTTTCCCAACTGATTTCGAATTTTCGCCTTTCAATATTGACCTTAATATCTTTTAGATATGTACTTGCCCGATTTTACAATCGGGTCTGAATAGGACTTTTTGGGGCGTCTTTTAGGGCTCGGGTTTGAACTTTGGTTTCTTTGGATCCGGGTTGTGTTTTGATGGCGTATTTCCTTGGGGTGGGGGATTTGAGGAAGAGCGTGAACAAAATCTGATAACCACTCTTGATGGCTTGGATTTTCGGTATTTGGTTTTCGGATTGGGGTTTGTGTTTTGCTCCTGAATTGGTTAGAAATTTGAAGAGAGAATCTGGCCTTCGCGGATATGATTCCAAGTACCTTGAAGCATTTGATATTTAAGCAGATTCCAAGCTTAAGCTCACATACGTAAGTCAAATAACTGCTTAAATTATGGAAAATGGATTGGAATCTTATGATAAGAAAATGTGTGAAACAAGGCTTTTTCACTGAAGCTCTGCAAATATACTCGTCTATGGTCAGGTCTGGGTTCATGGCAGTGAATTCACCTTCCCTTTCGTCCTCAAGGCTTGTGCCAAACTGCCATCTCTTGAAGACGCTACAAAGCTCCATTCCCATATACTCCTAACCGGCTTTCAAGCCCATGTCTTCGTCCAGACGGCTCTCGTTGACGCCTATTCAAAGTGCTGCTGCTTCCACTCTGCTCGTCTCGTATTCGATCAAATGCCCATTAAAAGTCTCGTCTCCTGGAATTCAATCATTTCCGCACACTGCAGGGATTTTCACATCGACCAATCTTTTGGCATCTTAAAACAAATGCAGCTTCTGGGTCTGGAATTAAGCTCCGCCACGTTTACAGGCTTCCTGGCTTCTTGCTCTCTTCCACAGGGCTTGTCAATTCACGGTTACATTACTAAACTCGGACTTGATCTGCATTTACCTCTAGCCAACTCCATCATGAGTATGTATATACGTCTCAATCAAATTGATGGTGCTCTCTCCGTTTTTGATACATTGCATCAGAAATCCATCGTTTCTTGGACAATTATTCTAGGCGGGTATCTAAGTGCAGGGGATGTTGCCAAAGTGTTTGCTGTGTTTAATCAAATGCGATGCCAATGTGTTGGCCCGGACTCTATTGTATTTGTTAACCTCATCTCCTGTTGCAAGCTATCAGGCAATTTGTTGCTGGCCATGTTAGTTCATTCTCTCCTACTCAAAAGTGGATTTGATCACAAAGATCCCATTGACAACCTGCTTGTTGCCATGTATGCCAAATGTAAGGACCTTGTGTCTGCTAGAAGGGTTTTTGATGCTGTACACGAAAAAAGTGTCTTCTTGTGGACATCGATGATTAGTGGATATGCCCAGTTTGGTTATCCCAATGAAGCGTTACATCTGTTTAACATGTTGTTGAGGACTGCTTCAAGACCCAATGAACTGACGCTGGCCACTGTACTTTCAGCCTGTGCCGAAATGGGATCACTGCGCATGGGAGAAGAGATCGAGCAGTACATTTTGCTGAATGGTTTGGGGTCAGATCTTAGGGTTCAGACTTCATTAATACACATGTTCTGTAAATGTGGAAGCATAAAGAAGGCACAAGCATTGTTTGAAAGGATACCCAATAAAGACTTGGCTGTTTGGAGTGCCATGATAAATGGTTATGCAGTGCATGGGATGGGAAAAGAGGCTCTGAATCTCTTCCATAAGATGCAAAATGAAGTAGGAATTAAGCCAGATGCCATTGTTTACACCAGCGTATTATTGGCTTGCAGTCATTCAGGATTGATAGAAGATGGATTGAAGTATTTTAGAAGCATGCAGAAGGATTTTGGAATAGAACCCAGTATACAACATTATTCTTGTTTGGTGGATCTTCTTGGTCGAGCTGGTTATGTAGAATTAGCCTTGAGAACTATCCAAGAAATGCCTGTCCTAGTACAAGCTCGAGTTTGGGCTCCATTTCTTAGTGCTTGCTACACGCATCATAACCTTGAGCTTGGAGAGTTTGCTGCTAAGAACTTGTTCGATTTGGAGCCCAGAAGCACAGGCAATTTTGTATTGATGACTAATCTGTATACATCTATGGGGAAGTGGAAGGAGGCAGCAAAGGCAAGAAGTATAATAGATGCTAGGGGATTGGTTAAGGAGCCTGGTTGGAGCCAGATTGAGATTGATGGTGCTGTCCATGTTCTTGCTGCAGAAGGCCAATCCCACCTAGAGTCGATTGATATCCATGAGGTTGAAGCTTCCTGACACTGGGAATGTTGCAGAGACAAAGATGGTGATCCACAACTTGGAAAAGGATGCATTGAAGCTTGAGGGTGAGTGAGCAGCTATTGCATTTGGCCTCATTGCTAGAAGGATCCTGTCATTGTGTGTAGAGCATCCTAATACTCTTTATTTTGGGTGAGGCAGGGCCAAGTAAGTGGATAACTGCTCATATACCATGTAATGCAGGCAAGAGTTATGTCCGGAGATGAGGATACTGTTCTATCCAAACCTCCCAAAAATCATTGGCTCCGATTTTCTTGAGGTTTGCATAAGATCTATTCAAGGAGCTGAAGGAAGTGCATGTGCATGCCATCTGTTTTGTCATACCCGTTTCTGCTGGGATTCCATGCTTGATGGTATCAGGTATTATATTCCTACTCAAATCTAATGGTGATTAACCCTCCCAACCCTTTACCACTTGAGCTAGGCCCGGGCCTCAAAACGTTATTCAGCTTTCTTCGCTCAAATGATCAACTCAAGGGTATTTTTGTGGATTTCCACAAAGTAGTTATAGAGTTGGAAACATATATGAGATAACTGGGATACCCACCAGTCCTCGTCTATGGCTTTACCAAAATTCTACCACCTGGTTTTTGACAATTCTAGTACAGCGAAAATCTCAACTATCTCCACTCAGAAATCTTGGAAGTCTCTCTAATCAAACAAGAGTACTTGTCTCTGATGCGAGATAGAGATCTGCAACAAGCATCTTTCTTTCAAGCTGCCACAAATAGAACCTGCTGAGGATGCTGCTTGGTATTCCTAATGTGTTTTTGCGTTAATTCTCCCATGTGATAAAAGGAGTTTGAATTCGTGATATAATGCATCACTTTATATGGGCGGACTCTTACCCTTCAGTCCTTTATCTGACAAGACCAGAAGTCTGGTTAGAGCTGTTGTAGCATCTCCTGGCATGTTGTTCTTAGCGTTGTATACGCGCGCGCGCCCCCCACCCCCCCACAATAATGGGTTTCACCGGGAGGGGAAACGGTGATAAGGCTTAGAGCCTGTCATTAGAAATGATTCTAGTTGAAGTGATTCAAATTTCTAAATTTTTTCAAGAGTTTTTACCATGCCTTTGAATTTTTTGTATTTTTTTTTTGGGGGTTTGGTTTTTTTGGGGAATTTTTTTTAAAAAAAACCACTTTCAAAGCAAAACACTTTTTAACCCTTCTCAAAATCTCTTTCCAATGGTTTCTAAATTTAAAAAAATAAATAAATAAAAATAAATAAAGAAAAGAAGAAGAAATATTTGGTGGCACAACAAGAAAATAGGCTTTTGTTTGTCCATCTCTGGAGATGCTCTGCTCTAAACCCTCGACTCTCATGGTATACAATACAATACAGGTACATACGAGCACCATTGGCCTACCCAAGAGAATCTTAAAGAAGAATGAATGGAGGTGAAGATTGGCTGCCATTTTGAAATTTGATGGGGACCAGAACTTCTTGTTTCAGAGGACGAATCCTGATCAACCATATTACCATTAGGATGGGTGGATTTGGTCGCGCAGAAATAGTACTTCAAGAACCATTTCTTCTTGTCGCCTGTTATTTTGGTTCTTAAAAAGAAACAGTAAGTCCGTGGATTTATCAACATTAAGTTGGTAAAAAGAACCAAATTCTTGCTGGCTGATAAACTCACGCCCTCTTTCGGGTCTGAATACTATCCCAGAACGCCTCACAACACTCGACTCGTCCCTTGGGTTGCTAGATTTTAAAAAGGAAGATGACACAATAATCTCCCCAAAATTCTTCCGAATGCTCCTTTGTGGCAACTGCATGTTAATTTATGTAATGGATAAGGCAACATGTAGTCATTTTCTACTTGCCCATGTTGTTCTCGTATTTCTTTCAAACTTGTAATAAAGCAGTTTATGAGGGTAGAATGAGGCTGAGAAGATTCATTACTAAACTATTTACAATCTGAAACGAAGTCAGTAAAAAGTAGGCACATCTTTATTTGGCAATGTCATATAACCGAGCAAACAACACCACAAACGCATAGAAAGAGAAGCAGAACAGAAGGTGCAAGCAAATTTAGATACAGAAGAGGGGAATCGGCAGCAGAAGTGGAAGTAACAGAGGGCAGACGGTGTCCTATGTAGTTGCAGTCTAGTAGTCCTCAGGAGCCAAAGGCTGGTGGTGTGTGTGAATATGTTGGGGCTCGGTGGGTATTACGAGAAATTCATATATGAGAGCAGCAAGAGCACCACCAACAAGAGGCCCCACCCAGTACACCCACTGGTACCTCCACCTCCAACCCACAAGAGCAGGCCCAAATGCCCTTGCTGGGTTCATCGATGCTCCATCAAAGGCTCCTCCCACAAGTATGTTTGCCCCAACTATGAACCCTATGGCCAGTGGCGCTATCACTCCCAGACTCCCCCTCTTTGGATCAATTGCAGTCGCATACACTGTGTACACCAGCCCAAATGTCATTGCTATCTCGAGAAGCATTGCATGCCACTCGTCGTATCCTGAGGCTATTGTGAATCCCACTGGCCTCTGAAAATTACGACACCCACAAAAAATCAAGTTACTATTTATTGATAAATCAAAATCCAAAATTTTCACCAAGTCCTTGCGTGTATAATGTTTACCAGGCCACCAGTGGCGAACCTCAAGAGGAGAGCAGCGAGAACAGCACCCAAGAGCTGAGCAACCCAGTAGTACAAAGCACGGAGGAGAGAGATTCTGCCACCCACAAGGGCACCGAAGGTAACAGCTGGGTTCACATGCCCCCCTGATACGTTGATGCTTGCCGACACCGCAGCAAACAGCGCCAACCCATGTGCAAGTGCCACCATCACCAGAGCCGGAACTGTTAAAGCCGTCGCACCTGCATATAACTTACCTGTACGCCAGGTCCCAGGATCCCCTCATTCCATTTCTTAAAAGAAAATGCCAACAGCAGGAGTAGATGCTATGTATAAGGTTTTTAAACATACCTAGAGCAAGAACGGAGCCTTCCCCTGCAAAGACGAAAATGAAAGTGGCGACGAGTTCAGACAAGGTGGCTCTCATGGAGTCAGGGTGGGTGGCCTCCTCTGCCCTCCCAAACGCATATCTACGAGGTGGCATCATGACCAACTATTGGGTTTCGAGGTGATCAAACCTTGAACAAGAAATTAATGGTCAAAGATGGATCTCTCTTCAGATAACCACCTGGCTGCAGCTACCTTTAACTAGTGAATTTTGTGAGCTGAAAGCACATGACGATGAGGAAGATAGATGATCTAAAAATATAGAAAGAAAGAAGAAGAAACGAAAGGAGGGGGCAAAGGGGGATGCTGCATGGAGAGTTTGGAGTGATGTGGACACTTGGGAGAAGGTGATGAAGAAAGTGTGACACGTAGAGATATGTGTTGCCTCTTCACTCCTGCACCTATTCTTCACTCAAACCGTCTCTATCCTTTTTCCACGCATCTCTTCCAAAGTCTTGAGCTTTATTTAATTAATATTTTTGTGTTTGCCAACAGGGTTAGCTCCATCCCATCCCGAATATACAAATGAATATTTTGAAAAAAAATATCGATACATTTAAAATTAATCAAAATTCATGAAAATATAAAAAAATTTTGATATATATATATAATGATTTATTATATTTAATGATAATATCATATACATCAATAAAAAATATAAATTTTATAAGTATATATTTATTATTAAATTATATTAAATATTATTTTATAATAATATTATGATATTTAATTATAATATATCGAATTTAAATATATTTAATATTAAAATGATGATATATGCATAGTTGTGATATTTAACAATAATGTTTATAATTTGAAAACAGATTTTATGCATTATCATTTAATTTAGATGTATTCGATGACATAAAAGAAATAATGATAATTTGTATAAATATTTTTTATTTTAAAATTTTAATAATTTATTCAAAATTTATATATAATTATTATTATATAAAAGTCACAATCACAAAAAACAATTTATTTATAATAATTTTATTATGTTTAATTTATAATATATATTATAATAATATATATAATATATATATATATATACATAAATGTTAAATGAAGCATGGTTGGTCGGCTGGTGTTAGTGAGAAAACATGAGTGGGTGGTGAGGGTTCAAATCCTCGTGGCTTCATTCTTCTATTTCCTTGGATTTTCCCTTGCTTTTCAGAATTCCAATTGCAATCCCACATCCACGATTGATTACACCAAAAAGCTTTATTTAAGCATTGAAATGGTGCATGGTGGGCAGGCATGCAGCGCACGATAGGCTGCCGAGCTGTGCTGGTTGAGGGTGTGGGATGGGCCACTTCGCCTTTTGGTATAGGAATTTTGGGCCATTTTAAGAGATTTGGGGAATATTTCTAACATTTTCATCCTGAATATATATCACATACCAAACTCCTCTTAACTCTTACATCTTTTTCCCTTTTTTTGTTTTTTAACTTAAAATCAAAATATCAAAACTAAATTACCTACAATTATATTTCCTTTCCCCAATAAAATTACCTGCAAAACAAACACACCCTAGTTTTCCTATAGCTTAAATCTACCTTTAATGAGTGTTAAACCGGTTCATTGTGTCTTCAAGGGGAGAAAATAACATACACCCATCTGAAAGTGGTATTATATGTTTCCTATACAAAAGCAACCATGTGCCGCCATATCTTCACTAAACAGTCTAAACCCCAAAGATATATTTGAATTCTCAAGCCAATCCCAATCATGCAATAAAGATCCAAATCCCGTGAAGGTTCTACGAGAAAACAAAGACAGAAGGATTTTGGTTAAGCCCAGAATTGAGGGTCCTGGCAGCATTTCGAGGGGCTATAGTTGGTGAAACTGCCAGCCATCCACTCAAACCCTCTAACATCCATTGCTTTCCACGAAATATAAAAACCAAGTCCAACTATATACAATTCACGTTATCCTCATATTTCGTATTCATCAATTGTCAACAGCTAGCTCAATAATTTTATATGAAAATTGAGAGCTAAACTGATGTTAATAAGCTGTTTTCTGTCTTCACTTATTGTAATTAACAAGGCTTTGTTTCCTCCGATTCTGTGTCTTGACAATATTGAAGAATCTTTGCAACCTTGCCTCGCTTACTTCGTCAATGCTGTAGTCATAGAGAAAGTATGGCTTCATGGGCTAGAGCTTTTTTCTTTGTAAACTTGTTGAAATCACCATCTCATGACTTTGTCAAGCTGGAATACTTATCAGCAGTCTAGCTGTGATTGTGGCCATCACCATGAGCTTGGCTGCAAAAGCTTTATTCCTTGTTTCTGCAGTTGTTGTGATTCAATTTTCAGGCGTGGTGTCTCAGGAGACAAATGAGTACTTCCGGATGAAAGAGACGCGTTGATGCAGATAAGGGATATTGTAAACGCAACAGTTGATCTACATAAGAAGTGGACAGGACCCCCTTGTCAAGAAGATGTGAGCAAATGGTTTGGAATCACTTGTTCTAAAGGCCACATTATCCGCGTTGTTCTTGAAGGAATTGAGCTCACCGGCTCTTTCCCACCTGCATTCCTACAAAAGATCGCCTTTCTGAATAGGGTCAGCTTCAAAAACAATTCAGTTTTTGGCCCTATTCCCAACCTCACTGGCCTAATCCACTTGAATTCGTGTTCTTCTCCCAAAACAACTTCTCCGGTTCCATTCCTTTGGACTACATTGGATTGCCCAATTTAACTGTTCTAGAGCTGCAAGAGAATTCTCTTGGTGGCCATATCCCACCTTTTGATCAACCAACCTTGACAACCTTCAACGTCTCATATAATCATCTTGAGGGCCCGATCCCAGAAACTCCTGTGCTTCAAAGATTCCCAGAGAGCTCTTATGATCATAACTCCCATCTGTGTGGGCTTCCTCTCGGAAAGTGTGTCCTGCTTTTCCTCCTGCTCCTGCCGCTGCCACAGCACCTCCTCCCCACATTTCTCCAAATCCATCCAAGGAAAAGAAAAAGGGACTCGAAATATGGGTGTTGCTTTGATTGTGGCTGCAGCAACATTGGTTCCTGTCCTAGTTATGGTTGTTTTCTTGTGTTATTATAGGAAGTCACAGAGGAAAGAAGCAACAACAGGGCAACAGACAGGTATGTCCGTATGGCATATGTGAACTTAGCAGTCTCATACCAAGTTCTGTTTTGGGAGATTCAGATCAAACTGTGTGATGCCACTCATTTTAAATAATTTTATCAGGTCATTCTGTAGTTGTGTATGAAATTAGAGTATTGCATACATAGGGATGAATTACGTGTTTCAGTATTCCATTTTCTTAAGAGGCTGGTTCTGGATTTCATCTCCTTTTCTCCCTTTATTACTGGACAGGAGAGGGTTCCGTAGAGTGGGCAGAAAAGAGAAGACATAGCTGGGAGAGCAGAGGGGATCCTGAAAGGACGGTAGCACTAGAATTTTTCGATAAGGATATACCGGTTTTTGACCTGGATGATTTGCTAAGGGCATCGGCAGAAGTGATGGGGAAAGGGAAACTGGGCACTACGTACAAAGCAACACTGGAATCGGGTTCTGCAGTTGCTGTGAAGAGACTCAAAGATTTGAACGGGTTGAGCAAGAAGGAATTTGTCCAGCAGATGCAGTTGCTGGGAAAGACGAGGCATGAAAACCTGGTCGAAATAATCTCTTTCTACTACTCTAAGGAGGAGAAGCTGGTGGTCTATGAGTTTGTTCCTCATGGAAACTTGTTTGAGCTTTTACATGGTTAGTATATCTTCTGTCACTTCTTTCCTTTCTGTATCTTACAAGATACAATTTAGTGTTGAAATGAAATCATATTTTTCTTGTTCGGATTTTAGAGAATAGAGGAGCTGCAAGAGTGCCTTTGAATTGGAGTAGAAGACTATCCATTATCAAAGACATAGCAAAGGGTCTCACTTTTCTTCATCAATCCTTACCTTCTCACAAGGTGCCCCATGCCAACCTCAAATCATCCAATGTTCTTATCCACTCCACCGGCCAGAACTGCCATTCCAAACTCGTGGATTTCGGCTTCTTGCCCCTTCTGCCCTCTCGTAAATCCTCTGAAAAACTAGCCGTAGCCAAGTCACCTGAATTCGCTCTAGGAAAGAAGCTGACACAAAAGGCAGATGTCTACTGCTTCGGCATCATTATACTGGAGGTCATCACTGGGAGGATCCCAGGTGAAGCTTCACCAGGGATCAATGCAACAGTTGAGGACCTTTCTGATTGGGTAAGAACAGCAGTGAATAATGATTGGTCCACAGATGTATTAGACGTAGAGATAGTAGCAGCAAGAGAAGGGCATGATGAGATGTTGAAGCTCACAGGGATAGCTCTGGAATGTACAGATACAACACCAGAGAAGCGACCAAAGATGACTGAAGTGTTGAGAAGAATACAAGAAATTGAGGACATGGGAGAAAAACAAATAAGTGGAAGTGAAGCAAGTTGATTCATGTAGGATCTTCAATGTACCCATAACATCAATTTGATTACATTTTTTCCAATCAAATACATTTTTTTCTTCTTTTCCTTCGAGTTGCCATCTCTTTCGGCTATGGTTGCTGTCATTTGGTCTAATCAACTATACTCTTCCGATTATCTATTTAATTATCAATTAGGCTATTGACATTATGTAGCCAACTCAGACCCCATCGTTTAATCAAATTACCTTGATCATATGATGAATATGAATCATATTAGATATGAGAATATAAAAATAGAATACATATAAAACATGTATATGAAATTTATGCACGACCAGAGCACCTACAACTAGAATCTTGGGGAAGAAAATGGGCTGGAGTCTATCCATAGCACTAGCAGCTTCCTTGTATGTCTCACCAGCACCATGAGAATCAATGAATCTCTATTGTAGATCACTCAAAAAGCTGCACAGCTAACAAATTAATACGCTATTGAATTTGACAACTTGGTAATCCCATGACCGGGGGAAAGTCACGGTCATATTAATGATAAAAGAGATTTAACCTCCCTTTCTTTATTGTTGGATGCTTTGGGCTTCAAGCAATGTTCCGGAGCTTCAACCCGCTCACGGTACAGCTGGAATCTAATTAGGATTTTAGAGCATAAGCACCCTGGGACCATGCGTAATTCATTTCAAAGCAGAGGAAACCATGAAAAAGAATTTAACCAAATAAGTCATGCTCTCAATACAATTAAGTTGATAATATGATATAATTGTCGAGTTATTAATGCAAAACATAAGAGTCGAAGAAAACATTCAGCATCAACAGCATCAAGGATAACAACTCAGGGTGGCATGAAAAACAACCTCCTCTTTAGAACATCATAACTTCTGGTTGTTATAACTACATATATCAGCATACATTTTTCATCAGTCCAATCTAATTATAGAGTCAGGAACTTCTCAACACCTTTCTCAGTTTCAACACCTTTCCCAGTCAATGAGTGACAGGCTTGAGGGGATGTGCTCTCAGTTTCGATAGATCAAGGCTAGAATCCAGCTCTTCATCTAGTTCCCCGACAATGCTTCTGCAAGAATCCAATGTTAAAAACAATATTATAGCATGTAGTGAGATAACAAGGTGAATTCACATTAAGTGGAAGAAAGCAATTACATGTTGTCACCCCTTATTATGTACAAACCCAACACAAGCTGTTGAACGCCTTCCTGTAAATCAGAATAAGGCAGAAACTTTAGCCATTTAAGTAGAGATGAAGTATGAATATAGGAAGTTTTCCATTAAGAACCAAATAAACATACTAAACATATACTTTTCGAACTATACTCACATACAAAATTTATGGAGAGTCATTCAATCATTTTAAATTGGACTCCTTGAAAATGCTAGACAAACAAGATGGTTTCTGATAACTTAGCTGTGATGCTGGCCTTGCATCAACCTTTAACCATAAAAGGATTCTTTGTAATCAGAACAGTATTCTCTTTTAACAAGAAGCTGAGATTTTCTACATCCTTTAATACAAAAGGAATCAGGTAACTAAAAAAGGATGCCAGAATGTTCCCAAGCACACCAACTGTCCATTCAGTCAGTGACAAATAGGCAAAAATGAAAGAAACATGTGAGCAAATTAATTTTCATAGAGAGAATCATGTAATAGTGTGCTATCTTTAAAAAATTAAAATTTTTGAAACTTTGACTTTTTTACTTTTAAAGTTCATTCATTTTGGGGAAAATAACCCTCAAAACATGCACTCAAATAGTAAAAAATCCTCATGCCAAAACTGCCCTCTAACCCTCATCATTGAGCCGCCAATTGTCACCATTTTTTTTTTCTTTTTTGTACTTTTACATCAAAAGTCAAAAAGCTCATCATCCATTATTATAAATAATTTTTAAAAAATAAATGACATGTGGCAACAAACCATGATATATGGATTTTTTTTCTTTTTTTTTTCCTCCATAATACTTCCACATTTTTGTTATTTTTAATATGTTGGCTTCATAAAAAATTTTAAATTTCAATTTTATCCACAATTTTACATTTTCATATATATTCATTTTAATTATTTATGAACATTTTAAACATAAAATAATATATATATATATATATATATATATATATATATATATAATAAATCATTAATGAGAACAAATTTAATATAAAAATAAATACATAAAGAACACATTTAGAAATTTAGGATATAATATTTTTTATATTATAAATTTTATTACATTGTCATACTATTTTATGGTTTGTATTTTTTAATATTTTTAAATTTTCATGTGAAAATTAGAATTGATGATTATGGTTTTAAATTTTTACTTGTAGATCTAACTTGACAAGGGGTTAAACTTTTTTTTTTTTTTGTTAAAATGTTTAATATTTTTAATTAAAAAAGATAAAAACTTGGTTGTAGTTTTAACTTTTAACATTTTGCTTTGTTAAAATTTAAAATCGTTTATTTATATAAAATAAAAATAAAATATATTTTTCATTAAAAAAATGTATTTAATCATTTATATTATTTTCTCTTAATTTTGTTAAAAATTAAAATTTTTCCATATTGAAGTTGCTCATCCATCGACATAACCTTTGGAAAAGAGAATACCACTTTTTCTATATCATTCTTCTTTGATTTTCTAAAAAAAAAAAAGAAAAGGTATCACTCTTTTATGAAAAAAATAACACTAAAGTATATTAAAAGTACCATTGTAGTGGAAAAGATATATCATTGTTATTTGGTTTATGGCAAGATATGCAAAAATTTTAATTTTTAATAAAATTAAAAGAAAATTAATGTAAATGATTAAATACAAATTCTTTGTGAAAAGTATATTTTATTTTTTATTTTATATAATAAAAAATTAAAAATTTTAACAAATCAAGATAGTAGAACCACAACCAAGTTTTTATCTTCTTTAATTAAAAATATTAAATATTTTAATCAAGAAAAAAGTTAAAACCACGGTGAATTTACATACCTACAAGTAAAAAGTTAAATTTGTTTATTATGTATTTATTTTTATATTAATTTTTTCTCATTAATGATGTATTATATGTTATTATTATTATTTTATATATAAAGTGTTCATAAATAATTAAAGTCAAAAAAATGAAAGAGTGAAAAAAATGAAATTAAAAATATTTTATGAGAATGTGTTAGTGACATATTATAAAAAGGTCAAAAGGTAAAATGAAGAAAAAGAACAAAAACAAAAAAACAAAAATAATGTTGCATGTTGATGGCTACATGTCAAGCTTAAAAACATTGAAAAGCATGATTGAAAAAAAAAAATCATGTGGCATGGTTGATTGCCACATGTCATTTTTTTTATTTTTTATTTTTGAAAAGAAAAAGGTATGGTAGTTGACGGCTAGCTACGGAAGAGGGAAAAAGTGAAGGATAATCTTGGAATTTTGTTTGTGTTACTATTGTAGTGCATGCTTCCAAAATTACTCTTTAAAAGTTCTTAAAAAATCTATATTTTTTTGTTAGTGAAGCTTTACATGATTTCCCCATTTTCATAAGACCAAAACAAAGGAAGGGAATTTCTATAAAATTAGAAGTATGTTAAGGACACAAACCTTTGTGGAGTAAACACGCTCATGAGATTCATCAAGAATGATATTGGTAGCCTGGTCAAAGCCCTTTAGAACTCCCTAAACGGAAAACTAATGTCAATACAATATAGACCTGCCATAAAAAATGCTGTCACTGCATTGAATTAATTCTATATAACATACCACTATATTTCGACCATCATTTGTGATAACTGATATAGTTTCTGCACCAAGAAAAAAGAAGAATGAAAGTGATTACAAATAAAGCGAAGCAAGAACCAATCATAAAAGTCCTGAAAGTCCAAAACAAAAATGGATAGAAAAATACACCATGGAATAGAACAACCTTTTTCCCAGCAGAGATTACATAATAAGCAATAAGAATGAATTATTAAGAGTATACATACGATCTACAAGAGACTCAAGTCCAGGCCCAGTTGACATGTTGCAAGTTGGTAACTGATAAATAATAGCCAAACCCCTGGAAGAACTGGTTGCTAGCAAATTTTCCTGCAAAAGAAATCAAGCAAATCTTAAATATTTGCACACGGAATAACAATAAGAATTGTAGGAACACTATAAGAATGAATTCATTATTCACAATTTTGGGGGGAGGTGACATTTTGACGATGTTGGAGTGAAGGGAAGAAGACATTGATAGAGTGGGTTAGGAAGTTCGAAAATGTCATCACTTAGACTGGACTGAGGAAGATGATTTTTTTCACCAACAAAATAGAGGAACTTTAAAGGTGAGTATGATGATGATAACAACACCACATACTAATAGGTGGCCATATGTTGAGGATTTCAGGCATGGAAGTAACTCATCTATACTGTGCATTTTTTTTTTTTTTTTTTTGATAGGAAAATAAATTATACATGGCCCATGCAGATCTTGAACCTATTACTCATCCATATTGTATGCATATGATATGGCTAATTAGACAACTACTGAAATCATTTAAAATCTGAAACAGAAGATATGTGGCTTGCATCAATAAAGCACCCATAAGGTAGATGCAGCCCTGGAACAAGCAGACAAGCCACAGATGAATGCAATATGCAATGGAAAAGTTTGAGATGATGTCCTCCTCCAAAATCAATCAAGAATACCTCTCAACAAATATCTCAAACAGAGACCCCACAAATTTGAATATCAAATGGAGAACAATTTCTGAATTATTTACAATAATTTCCTAATGAGAATACATGCTCATCTTTTCCACTGTTGCATGTAAGAAGGAAGTGTTTCTCAAAAAGTGGTCAATTAAAAGGCATATTGAAATGTTTCCAACCAACTAAGGGGTGCAAATCGACAACCAACTAAGCTGAATTACACTCAAAGGATAGGGTTTAAAAATGTCTGTATAGTAAGCCTAAAAAGAAACAAAGAAATGAAGTGCATCCCACATCATCTCTGACATCTTCCAAGCGTCCTCAAAGACCAACATTCCTCTCTCTCCACACAATCCACAACAAAGAGAGACATGCGATCCTCCAAAGAGTCTTGCCTCTTATAGAGTTTCTAAAACACTTGAAAGAAATCACCATCATATCACAAATACTGTCTAGCTGAACCCACGCCATCCCTGCCTGTAAGAAAACCCTATACCATAATCCCAAAGTAATCGGAAAATGTAAGAAGAGAAGATCAACCGTCTCCCTACTCCTCCTACAAAGAATGCACCAATCAGAGCTAAGGGCTTTGAAAGGTTTTCTCAACTATAACATATCATTGATATTTATCTTCTTATGTGTCACTAGCCAGGCAAAAGCCATGACCTTAGGGGGGACTCTTGATTTCCACAAAAATTGAGTTGGGTAGAAAGGAGTAGAATTTGAGATTTTTTTTTTTTGATAGAAATAAAGGAAGATATATTAAAAATGGCTGCCAAAAAAGCAGCCCAAGGTATACAAAAAGTATACAGCTACCACCAAACTAAAAGAATCTAAGAAATTGGATAAGACTAAAAGAAACTATTTTACATTTCGGTCCAATATAAGTGAAAAATGAACGGTGACATTCACTATATATGTCCAACTCTGTTTAACATGCAACAGAGGCATTTGATTGTCACTGTCCATTTGAAGAGCTATGTCACTTCACTAATCCAATTTCCACTATATTAAATTTCTGCTAAAAAGATGGCCACCTTATTTACCACAAACCTTTAATAATAATAATAATAATAATAAATTTCTCCTAAAGGAGGATCTCTAGTCATGGGTTTTGATTTTTTGAATCAACTGTTTGGGTTAATCTTAAGTCATTTGCAGGTGGCATTATAAACATCTGGAGAAAACTGTAAGTCTGCATCGAGGTGATCATTAGAACTCTTGGGCTGTCATAGTTTGACTTGACATTGACAATTCATGAAGTTAATATTAGATGTCTGTCTATTTGTTTAAAACAAATTTTCTTTTCTACTTTCCTCAAAAAGTATTCCTTCTCATCTAGATACCCATTGAACAGAAAAATGTGTCACTCAGAAACAGCAAAGCAGGAAATGTGGAGGGGGTGCGTATTGGAAAATCACATAGCTTTTTTATTATTAAATGATATGGAAAGTTGGGATGTTGCAGAGCTTATTTGATAATAGTTATGGATCAGTCCAGAATGATGGCACTATCAAAACCCTAGTACATATATTCCAACAAAAGATTGTGCCTTTGGGGTAATGTCTTGCAGCAATCAAGATTCAGATCACTAATAAGGCTTTCTGGCTATCATTTTTTTTTCTTTGCTTTAATTGGCTTAATCTCACCAAAATATGCAACCTAATCCAGAATGAGTGAATGCATTTACACGGCAGACAATCAACCAATTCGATCTCTACTCCTGAAAATTTTGGAATTGAGGAGCCCTACATTATTTACTTAAATCGGTGGTTTTGTCCATTTGGATAGTATTCTTCTTGAAATTTGGCCACATCTCGTTTACAGTTACGCATATGGTATATGAGTATCTCATGCATAAGGAGTGGTCCGTATAAATGTGAATTCCAAGTTATCGATGAAGAACAAGCAAACATGAAGTTGAGATATATCCCAGGTTCCTGTGTGTTCCTGGATGGCAACCCTTAAACCACGAGCCAAAGAGCTCCGCCATATTAATAAAATAATTTATATACTGGCGAAACTATGAAATTAGCGCATGATTCTCATTTTAACTCAACTTGCAGCCAGCAATCCACTCAAAATCCAGAATCATAAAAGTATTAATTTCATTCTAAGAAAATAGCAGCCACTCAATCAAATGGTATACGAAGAAAGAAGAGAGAGAGTACCTGCAACGGCAGCGGTTGTTGCCTGATGAAGCTCACACATTAGCCATAGAAAATAGTGGTAGAGAAAATCACTTCTTCTCTCTTTGATCTATCTCCCCCTGTAACTCCTTAAACCCTAGACGCTTCAACCAAAAACCCAAAACCCAAAATCAAAACCCTAGCCAAATGGACAAAAGGACAAAAGGACAAAAGAGACCTCCGGATTTCAAATTTTAAATTAAATAGAGAGCAAAGGATTAAAATAACTTTTTTTCCAATTTCCTAATTTTAATCACTTTCTATTGTCAAATGGAACATAATTAAAACAAAGTAAAAAAAAAAAAATGATAAATGAGATATGCTATGTGCAAGTGCAACTAGGGTTGGCGAATCTCGAGCAGAAGTCTTTAGGCATATAAGATAATTGATTTTCGTATTTTAGAAAAAAAATAGATTTTTTTAGAAAATATTTTTTTAACAATTTTTATATAAAAGATAAACTTTTTTAGAATTTGTTTAAAAGATGAAGGTCTGTTTGATACTATTTATAAAACATTTTTTATTCATTAAAAAAAATAAAAATAAAAGATATTTTTCAAGACTAATAAATATAAAAGATTTTTTTATTCTTAAAAATATAAAATAAGGTATTTGCATATCTTTTAATTATTTTTAATGATTGTTTTTAAAAATATTATATAAATATAAAAAATAATTAAAAATAAAATATTACATATAAAAGTATTTTTTTTAAATATATATAAAATTTTAAAAACATTTTAGCTTTCCAAGATTTTTATTCTACAAAATATTTTAAAATTTTATTCTTAAAAATCATTTTTTAAAACTGTTTTTCGAAAACACTTCCTAATTACTGTTTAGGATTTAGAGTAATTTTAATATCTTATAATTTTTGTTTTGTAAAATTTTTTAGGTAACGGTTGAAAAGATGAAAAATATTTTAATTAAAAAAAATTGCATTTTGAACCAAACAGACCCTGATCTTTGTCTCTTTGGGCTGGGCTAGGTTTTAGCCCGCCTTTACTGCAAAATTCGATATGATCACCCTTAGCTCTTAAGCCCTAGCGTCTGTCTGAGCGCTGACACACTTAGTTTCTCTGGTAATTACACTCTTCTCGCGTCCAGTTTCTGTCCCGGTCAATGCCCCCAGGTGGAAGCCATTACGTTTCTCTCGATGCGTCTCAAAGCTCTCACCTCCCTCTCCAAGCTCTCTGCTCCCTCCCACCCTCTCCAAGCCTCCGACGGTAATTTCACATTCTTCCTCTCCCGCTCCTTTCTGTTTCTGTTGTTTGCTTCTCAAGAAATTTTAGTCCAGCAAACTGCTTTCCGTTTTCGTTTTCTTTTCTTTGTTCCCTCATTTGAGTTGCTTTCAAAGAGCAAGTTTACTCCTTTTTTTTCTTTTTCTAATGCCCGCTACTAAGGGCAGTGCTTCAACTGCATGAAAGGATCGTTGATGGTACAACAAAATTTAGGGTAAAAGAACACATTTGAACCGAGAAAATAAGAACCAAACAGAGGTCCGTTTTCATTTTTTTTGCCTTAATCTTGTTTCTGTGCAACCAAACAAAAGGTTAAGATATGCAAAAATAAAACAAATTTAGACTCCGGAAAAAAAGAACATAGTCGAGATCAAATTTCATGTCTTTCCATTTCCTCTATTTTTTTTCTCGTCATCCAAATATAAGTGGCTTCTCTTCTTTTTCTTCCAATTTTCACCATTTTCTTTTGGCTGGGATTAATTGGACGAAAAGTTTAAGAGAATAAAACAAACTTAAAGTGAGAAAACAAGAATAAACACAGGGCAAAGAGTTTAGGAAAATAAGAGAAACGCAAACTGAGAAAGCAAGAGCCTAACAGAAGTTAAATTCTTTTTTCTCCTTTTTTTCCGCAACCAAACTTAAGTTAATGTACACTATTTTTATTTCTTTTATCTGAGATTAATTGGAGGAAAAATTTAGGGAAATTTAAAAGTGAGAAAACAAGAACCAAAGAGAGCTCTATTTGCATCTGGATTTGTTTTTCCCTGTTCCTTTTTTCTCCCAACCAAACATAAGCAAGTCTACTCTTTTTCTCTTCCATTTCCTAACACAATGTCTATTACCACTGGATATGTTGTGTCTTAGACTCTGACCCGGTATACTTCACAATCCTTTCATCTTCCTCTATCAGTCTTCCTGTTATAAAAAATGTTGATTTCATAGCAGTGTATCCATTTTTAATTGTTTGATTAATCTTTCTAGTAAGAAATGTCTATTTGACTAGTGTTTGGTTCACTTTTAAATGTTGTATGAGTTGGGATGTGTAGAACCTTCTATTCTTACACTCAATAGCTCTTGTGGGCTTACTTTTCAGTAATGCTGAGTTGGATGAAGTCTTCCTTAGATTCTTTTCATGCTTGTTAAATGTCAAGTAAATTGGAGAGTTTCCACTTCATCGTTACCTTCCTCTCACTGGTGGCTGTTTATCAATCAATATACTGTTTGTGCTTTCTACTAAACTAGTAAAGGGTGATGGGCAAGAGGTTCGAATACATGTCTGTGGGAGTTTTATCACTGTAAAGAAGCCTTCTTTGGGTTTGGGACAGCATGAAACTCAATCCACATTCATTGATATCCAGAGTTCAGTTTTGCTCCACCTTTTTGTCTAGGGACAATTGGATTGCATGGTCTGTAAAATTTCTTTAGCTACTTTGAATGGGATTTGGAATTGCTTTTGATGTCATATTTCTATATGAATGTTGTATACATCTTGTGTACTTTGGTGTACTATTTTTTTTTTGGTCATATATATACATCTTTTATTGCCTATCAAATATACATGAATGTTGCTTTCTCATTATTGCACATCCTTCTTCAAAATTCATTCTATCACTAAATTTTGGCCTTTTGACATTGTTATTTTGAAAATGTATAATCATGATGTATCCTTGATTTTGACAGTGTACGCTGAGATAATTAATGTTGTGCATGAATCAAATATTCGGAGGCATGGAAGGTCATATGCTGTCTCTGTTCCTTCCTACGTTGTAAAAGCCCAGAAAAGTCGCAAAAGGGTTCCAAAAGATGAACGGAAAGTTATGGTGGAATCTTTCGTAAACAAGTATATTATCCTCTTGCCTCATCATTTAAGTAGCTAGAAATCTTCATATTTTTCATGTGACTAGTGTTGTACAATTATTCTCCATAAAAATGAGTGCTTTTGAGCACCTGATTTTGATCATCTATGAATCTTTAGCTCAGGTTGGATTTCTTCATTCACATTTCACATTTCACATTTCTTAGCATGTGAATAATTTTTGTGACTGATTATTGTTGCTGTTATATTATTACTTTTATTGACTGTGTTATTGTTTACAATAATGGTAATAAAGTGTTATGATATGGTAATGATGGTAATCATTACTATCATTGATTGAGGGTAGCAATGCATAGAAAAACTGAATTTTACATTGGATCTGAGAATAGATCTGGTAGAATTAGACGAGATGTTAAAGGTTTCGATGTTCTGTCTGGGCTTTTCATGATTGAACATTTACGCTGAATGAAGATAATTATCACTCTGTTTGCAGGTACAGAGGAATGAATGCAGGAAAATTCCCAACTGTTTCTGAAGCTCAAAAACATGTGGGTGGCTCTTACTATATTGTTAGGGAGTTGGTTCAGGAGCTAGAACACAAAGCTAAAACCTCTCCCTTAAGCAGGAGGAATGAAAATTTAATGGAAAATGAGCCAGCTAAAGAGAGAAAGTCTCTGGCTGAAGCTGAAAAGGTTTCAACAAGTCGAAGAACAGTGGATGCTGTAATAGAAGATTATCGTCAAACTGTACCAATCAGTCCTTTGGAGGTCTCTGATGCAAGTAGCAAGAATTTAGAAGCAAAGGGAGGGAAGTGGGTTGAGAAGATCTTGTCTGAAGAAGTTACAACATCAGTAAGTATTGGACATTTGTCTAATTTGAATCATATAGTTTAGGAGGAGGGAGAACATTTGAACTAGATTTAGAGCTGGATAGAGGAATTTGCCAACTTTGTGCAGAATGAGGGAGGTTGGAAATTTGACATTTGGATTAGATTTGCAAGTGGATCTTCGGAGTTAGAAGCAGAATGTTTGATTATCATACATCTTTGGGATCTTGGTGCAACCTTTTTTTTCGATAAGTAAACACATATATTAGCAAAAGGCAAAACGCCGCATAGCATACAGGGAGTATACGAGGCGACGAGGGCCTCTTAACAAAAAGACAAAAGAAACAAAAAACCCACCGACCCTTAACTAGAGGCTAACCACTCCAAGAAGCCTATAAGGGAGCGAGGCTCCGCACCACTATACAATTTTGCCCACCCCCACACATTACAAACAAAAGAATTCTTAATTTTCTGAATAGCTAACTCCCCCCCTGAAAGCTAATTTATTCCTCTCCTTCCAAACCGTCCAAAAAATAGGTGCAACCTTTATCGAGGATATATTTAAAATGGCTCATTGAAATTCAGTTTGGGGTGCTTGTTAAATGTTTTAAATGGTTTTAGTAAGAAGGCTATTGGGACTCTCTCTCTCTCTCTTAAAGCTCATGCAAACACAACCTAAGCATAAAAATTTTAAAAAAATAATAATAATCATTGGCTTCTTCCAGTGCTCCTGGAAGCCTCTTAATACTAGTTTCTAGTGCAATTTATGTATGTATTCTTTGAATATGCAAGAATATGCACTTGTGTAATTCTTACAGTTGTCCATTCAGTTCTTTCTGCCTGCAGGATGATCATTCTGATTTTGTTGCAATGCAGAGTGGTGTGGTAAAAGGAAAAACTAAGGACATTTCGCATGCACATCTTGAAAAGCTAGAAAATGGTAAAATACAGGAAGCACAGAAAGATCGTTCTGGTTTTGTTGAAACGCCAAGTGTTACGCTAAAAGGGGAAACTGAGGGGTCTTCTCAGCCATGTCTTGAAACAATAGTGGATGGTAAAAAAGAGGAAGTGGCTTCTGAAAGTTTGCTGAATTTTGATGGTACAAAGCATGAACCTGAGCAGAATCAAGGGTCCCCTGAATTAGATGACTTTTCAAGGTAAGATTTATCCTTTTCATTATAATCGTTGCTGTTGTTGATCTTGTTGTCCTATCTATTAGTGGTTTTTTTTTCCCTGTTACATGGAATTGAACATTTTTTTGATAGGCAAATAGCAGTAATATTAAGAGAAAAAACACCTGTAATAGGAGTTTTGTCGGTAGTCTGAGGTCAATTAGGAACAAGGAGTGGGTGACCCTTTCCTAATTGTGGAACTTTAGAAGGAGTATTGATAATATGGGACTCAGGCAAGTACAGGTGCTCATAGTTAGTGCTAGGCGCCTCAGTTACAGTCATTCTAGTTTCAAATGATGAAGGGGACCTATGGCTTGCCTCAATATATGTTCCAAATGACAACATTCTAAGGAAGGATTTTTGAGTGGGGCTAATGGATCTAGGGGATGAGGATTTTTAATGTCATAAGGAGAATTCAGAACAGTTGGGGAGCTCTACTATAGCCTCTAGCATGAGAAACTTTGATGACTTTGAACTAGTGGGCACCCCTCCCAAGAATGCTTCGTTCACATGGTTAAATTTGAAAGAATTCCTTGTCTGTAAGGGGTTGGACAAGTTCTTAATCACAAACAAGTGGGAGTAAAGATTTCCTCATTGTTTCAAACAGGATCTTTGGTCATAGCCTTATCCAAAGTGACCTTTGGTCATAGCCTCATTGTTTCAGACACCAACCCGTTCAAACAGGATCTAGCCCCTTTCAGGTATGAAAACATGTGGTTACTTCATCCAAAACTCAAAGAAAAAGGGGAAAAGGGTGGAAAGGTCATAGGTTCATGAAACAATTGCAATATGTGAAATCAAAATTGAAAGAATGGAACAAAGCATCCTTTAGAGATCTAAAGGAGAGAAAAAAGAAATTCGTGGAAGATACAGTCATTATTGAAGGTTGTGAATAGAAGGAATTTTGTCTCTTGAGCTGTCAACTCTTAGGACCATCGGAAAAAGGAACTAGATAATCTGTTGTTAAAGGAAGAGTTTCATTGGAGGCAAAAAGCAAGGGTCATATGGGTAAAAGAAAGGGATTGTAATTCTAAGTACTTTCGTAGGTTGGTAAATGGAAGGAGAAATAGAAAGTTGATCAAATCCTTTGTAAAGGAGGAAGGGCTCTAGACAACATGTAAAGCATATTGGAGGAAATAGTACGATTCTTTGGAAATTTGTACTCTAAGCCTCCTGAAGACTCTTGGAGGATAGAAGGGTTAGAGTGGTCTCCCATTTTGAAAAAAATAGTTGTTTTGTTGAAACACTCCAAAGGAGAGAAAAAAGAAATTTGTGGAAGATATGGTCAATATTGAAGGTTGTCACTAGAAGGAATTTTGTCTCCTGAGCTGTCAACTCTTAGGACCATCGGAAAAAGGAACTAGACAATCTGTTGTTAAAGGAAGAGTTTCATTGGAGGCAAAAAGCAAGGGTCATATGGGTAAAAGAAAGGGATTGTAATTCTAAGTACTTTCGTAGGTTGGTAAATGGAAGGAGAAATAGAAAGTTGATCAAATCCTTTGTAAATGAGGAAGGGCTCTAGACAACATGTAAAGCATATTGGAGGAAATAGTGCAATTCTTTGGAAATTTGTACTCTAGGCCCCCTGAAGACTCTTGGAGGATAGAAGGGTTAGAGTGGTCTCCCATTTTGAAAAAAATAATTGTTTGGTTGAAACGCCCTTGCTGAAGAGCAAAGGAAGTTGTGTGGAAAAATTCTCATATTGATTTTGATAATTACAAAGGAATATATACAACTTAGGATATAAATAGAAAAGGAAAATAAATATTTACAATTGACTTATATTCTTAATTCTCTTTAACCTAAGTTTTATAGATTTGGGGAGTATAGGTAGAGGCAAAATTCCATGGCAAATTACATGCCTAACTTTGATTTGGATGGTATGGTGGGAAAGAAATGGAAGGACTTTTTAGGACAAGTGGATAAGCTCATAAACGATATGGGACTTAATCTACTTTTATTCCTTCTTTGGGCCTCAACTAATTCAGCTTTCAATGGCACTCTAACTATTATGTAAATCAATTAGATTTTGGTGTGTAATTCCAAATCCTTTGATTTTGTAAATGTATTGTTCCTTATTGAAAGAAGGACCACAGTTCCTACAAATAGTTTTGGGTGGTATATGGGAGAAATCATAGTAATCTATTCTTTTTATCAGAATATGTAAATCTAGGAGAGATTTCTCATCCTTCACATGTATCTTTATTTAGCAAAAAAAACAGCTAACAAAAAGAGGTGCACCCAATGTACGTAAGTGGAATACAAAAGGCTCAACAAAAGAGGTTACATGGAATTGAACTTAGAAGCTCCCCACATTCCGCCCCAGCCCCTTGCCATTTTCTTTTTGTTATTATTACATGATAGGATTCACTTTTCAATTAACTCTTCTTTTTCTTTAATACAATTATTACTAAGAAAGTTGAAAGAATAAAAGGGAATATTGATGAAAAAATTAAAGAGCCACACCCAAAGTAAAATAGGATGGTCCAACAAGGATCCCATAGCCATCCATGCCATGTCGTGAAATTGAAGAATTCGGGTATCAAAGACTAGAAATGTGTCCTCAAAGAGAAAAGTGGCAAACAAATTACATCCGCACATGTATTCACTACAGTTCTTATATCATTCTTTTACTCAATAGCTCAAACCACAATCACCACCAAGTCTGCCATTTCCAAGGTTGTGAAGATATGCTTCTAAAGACAAAAAACACAACTTTCTAAGGATTAGTTGCTAGACTAATAAGTACCCGGCAGTTTCAAGACATAACTTCAAGATAAAGAACTAAATGTCTCCTGCCATGTCCCAGAACACGTATTAAAATGTCAGCCTTTGTGATTTTCAAGTCCTTAGATGCCCATGAGACAAGGACTTCATGATGGGGCATGGAGCCTACCAAGTCACAAAGCCACAAACTATATCAGTTAAAACCTAGCTCCAAGTTGGGTCGGTTCTTATCTGATCTTATGGTGGTCATTTAATTAATCAGTCAACAGAGAGATCCATGACCATGATCATGTATGACTCATATAATTAAAAATATGTATGTGTCTTCAGTACCAGAGTGGTCTGGTTTAATCCTCCAATATTTTGATTACTATAATTTTAGTTTTAGTCTATGTAACAAGGTCTTGACAGTGGTATTTCAGTCCAACATATGTTCAAGGATTTTGATACTGTCACAGCAAAATGAACTGCGACAAATACTGTACATTTCACTCTGTTTAACATGCTCAACATGAGCATGTGACTGTCACTGTCCATTTGACGAGTTATTTCACCTCACTGATCCAATTTCCATTAGATTAGATTTCTCCTAAAATGATGGATTTTATTTACCACAAACCTTTCCCTAAGGATGGGCTTCAACTACTACTACTACTACTAATAATAATAATAATAATAATCATGGGTTTTGATTTTTTTGACCCTTTTTATTAACCATATTGTATATTTTGAAGTTTATCCCTCTTATTCCCGTATTTCCTATTGTAGCACATTATTTTCTCTTATATCATTTATGAGCTGGAGTTTAAGATGATTTGCAAACTATTTTTGTCCAGAGACATTTCTAGAAAGCAGAACGAGGAAGAGCTGCCCAAGGGATCAACTGTTTGGGCAAATCTGAAGTCATTTGCAGGTGGCATTATAAACATGTGGAGAAAACTGTAAATCTGTGTCAAGGTAATCATTAGAATTTTTGGGGTGTCATATTTTGCCTTGACATTGACAATTCATGAAGTTAAATATTAGAAGCAAATTTTCTTTTCTACTTCCCTCAGTAAGTATTCCTTCTCATCTAGATACCCTTTCGCTGGGAACAGTAAAAATGAGTCACTCGGAAACAACAAAGCAGGAAACGTGGAGGGGAGAGGGAGTATTGGAAAATCACATAGCTTTTTTTTATTATTAAATGATATGGAAAGGTTGGGATATTGCGGAGCTGATTCAATAAGAGTTATGGATCAGTCAGGACTGACGACACTGTCAAAACCCTAGTACATATATTCCAACAAATGATTGTACTTGTGGAGTAATGTCTCGGAGCAATCAAGGTTCAGATCGCTAATTAAGCTTTCTTGCTATCAATTTTTTCTTTCTTTGCTTTAATTGGTTTGATCTCACTCCATATGTAGTGAAAGCCGAGTTTTGAGGCCACAGTAGTGTTTTTGAAGAAAAAAAATAGTGAAAGTGTGTCCCTTCTAAAATCTTTATCAATATAGTCTTGTAATTATATGCTCATTGATGGGAATTTTTTTTTTTTTTTTTTTTTTGTTCTAAGTGTAAAAAACCAGTCACAAAGTGAAAATAAATAAATAAAGTTGAACTTGATGTTGTAGGGACTTGCTATTTTGATAAATATTTTTAACATAAGTTTAGATTGAGATTAAAAAAAAAAAAAAAACATTTATTTTGACCGGGAACTCAGCCGTATGCATTTACATGGCAGACAATCAACCAATTTGAATTCTACTACTGACAATTTGGATGGTATCGTGCTTGAAATTTGGCCACATTTTGCTTACTGTTATGCATTTGGTATACGAGTATCTGTCCATGGAAATTTGATGAACTTCGGGGAAACATGAAATGGAGATATATCCCAGGTTCCTATGCGTTCTTGGTGATATATACAAGTAGTCTTTCATCTCAAAGGATTTTGAACAGATTCGTGGCGAAGGCTTGAGAAGTTGAAAGAGACATAATGAACATTTGAACGTATATTTTATTTACTTAATTTGTTTATTTTTAAAGTTTCTGAACAGTGGGAGAGTTATGGTGATGAGATATGTGCGGGATATTATGGTAGTAGTGGTTCATAGAAATGAAGTGATAAATTTTTCATCTGACGTAGGTCCTATAATCTTATTCAGACAGCAGTTCTTTGACAGGGAGAAATCAAATACAAGGAACGTATGCTGCTGAGCCAAGGGATCTTTAAGAGGAAAAATAATTAATTTCAAAGTTTTTAAAAAAGAGCAACTTGAGAAAAAATCATAAAACTGGAGTAGCTCTTCCTACAGGACACGAAATGGGCATCCATCATCACATGAATGCAACTAAGTTGTCTTTTCTAACCATAAGCGTTTCAACTCTACAAGGCCCTTTTAGTGTGAATATAAAAGGGGTGGCACATTATAAGGTACGGAAACCAACTACCAGTCCTATTTCCTATCTTTCTTGGTGAGATACACTGTCATAATGAGGCTAAAGAAAGTTTTGTGATCGCATGAAGGAGCAATAACTCCACCATCATAGCATATTATTTTTTTATTTTTTTTTAATAAGTTAGATTTCACAAATATTTCTTGAAATTATTCCCAAACATTTGATAAGAGTATCTAGATGCATGCAATTTCATTACTAATTAAAGGTAATGTTGCATTTTCATTAATAAGATACTTAGAAGAAAAGTAAAAGGATAAAAATAAATTTAGATGTCGAAGTAGAAACTTAGATGTACATCCTAGAAGTTAAAAGTTATTTTAAAAAATTTAAAGAAATAAATATGAAATTTAGAAAAATATTATTTTTTTTTTTATAAAAATTCTATTTCAACTTAGATAAGAAATTCTTTCATATTTAATAAAATGACTTTGACTCCAACTTAACAATATGAAGTTATCTAAACAATACTTTGATTTAAATGGTCTGGTGAGAAAGAAATGGATAAGCTCATAAACAGATGGAATACAAAGAGGTGAGGTGCACCCAATGTAGTAGGTGGAATACAAAGGGCTCAACAAAAGAGGTGCACCCAATGTACAAGCTCCCCACCTTCCACCCAACCCTTGGTCATTTTCTTTTTGTTATTATTACATAATAGGATTCACTTTTCAGTTAACTCTTTTTTCTTCTTTACTAAGAAAGTTGAAAGAATAAAAAGGGAATATTGATGAAAAAATTAAAGAGCCACACCCAATTCCATTTTAAAACTTATATTCCCTCCCACAACTCTCTGGAGATTGAAGCTAAATCCAGTGTGACCGTTTGATTAGTTCATCTTGGTTGCGCTTATTTAAGGCAAATATAGGCTAGTTAGTTCAATTTTCTGGGGGAGAGATTAAAGCACTTTACACTCAACAGCTTCATCTCTATCTATAACAAAAAACCAACCAATTCAACAAACTCTCCTATATCAACACTCCCCGTCCCTCCTCCCTCCAAAGCATCCATCTTTCTCTTTTGCTTTCTGAAATTCTCATCAACTCCTTGACACCAAATCAAAAACCAAAAGAAGGATTTCGAGAATGGCTTTCCATGGATGCTGCTTCACTTTGGCTTTGGCTCTTCTCCTTCACATCCTTGTCATCCTCTTCACTCCCAACACTATTCTTCCAGCTAATGCTCATAGATCAAGTAACTCCCCTCCTGCCATGAAGTTGAACGTGATTGATCGATGCTGGAGAAGGAGCCGTAACTGGCAGAGGCACAGACAACAGCTCGCAACCTGCTCGGTGGGTTTTGCTGGGAAGATGACTAACAATATTGGAACAGACTTGATACGCTACAAAGTTACAGATCCTAGTGACCACCCCTTTAATCCCAAGCCAGGAACTCTCAGATTCGGTGCCACCAACATTAAAGGAAAGGTGTGGATAACATTCAAACAAAGCATGAGAATCAAACTCGAGAAACCGCTACTCATTAGTAGTTTCACCACCATTGATGGGAGAGGTGCCAGCATTCACATTGCAGGAGGTGCATGCCTCTTGCTTCATGAGGTAGTGTTTTCTCAACATATCTTCAAACCCCTACAAATATGCTTCTCATCAACTAATCAAGAGCAGTGTTCCTAAAACAAACCTTAATTGAATCTATCACTAGGTGACTAATGTAATCATCCACGGTATCCGGATTCACCACTGCCGTGCCCAAATGCCTGGTCAAGTGCTGGGTCCAGATTCAAAGATGATGGAGCTGGGTCACGTAGATGGGGATGCAATCAGGCTGGTTGCATCCTCACAAATTTGGATAGATCACAATACACTCTACGAGTGCCAGGATGGTCTCCTGGATGTCACCCGTGGTTCTACAGATATAACCATCTCAAACAACTGGTTCAGAAATCATGATAAAGTTATGCTCCTAGGCCATGATGATGAGTATCTTCAAGACAAGAACATGAAGGTAACAGTTGCCTTCAACCATTTTGGTCCTAAGTGCTACCAGCGGATGCCAAGGTACAATCACTTATACATACACTCAGGCTGAACAATCTGAATACAAAAACAACCAAACCATGTCAACCCAATCTAAAAAATAAATATCTTACATTCTCTTACCATCATACTGAATCTTTGCAGGGTCCGCCATGGATATACACATGTAGTCAACAACCTCTATCTGGGATGGGAACAGTATGCCATAGGAGGAAGCATGAACCCTAGCGTTTTGAGTGAAGCAAACCTCTTTATTGCACCAGAATCAGGGACGAAAGAGGTAATAGGCTAATAGCAACTGTTTCATTCTTTGGTTATACAAAAGGGCTACTCCCATTTCCCATCATCCATATAAAGACATAAATATACAAGAAAAATTCAATCTAAGCCGTAGGGTGAGAGAAGATGGCTACAAAGTTGGTGATCAATTGATCATGACTTCAGGAGATATCCAAAGATTTAAAATGGGAAGCCAGATTCAAAATTGTGCGCTGGAATTTATCATACCTAAGCTATTTCTGTTAACTCCTTCAAAAATTGATTAACAGGTAACCTGGAGACAAGACAACAATGAAAATGGAAGATCATGGAATTTTCAGTCTGTGAGGGATGTTTTTGAAAATGGAGCTCATTTCAGCCAAACAGGTGACTCTGCAAAAAGGCCACACTATAACCATCTACAGACGTTCCGAGTTGCAGATGCCAAAGCAGTAAGGCCAATTACAAGATCATCAGGTGCTTTGCGATGCCGTAAAAGATCCAGATGCTGAATCAAGACTGAAGGAGAAAAATGGCCAATTCCTGTATGAGGATAGGACTACATAGAAACAGATTCCTTCTCTGGCTGTATAACAAATTTTGGTTTCGACTTTGCTTTGTTCAATACAGTATTCACTGAAACCTAGTTTAGGTCAGAGAGACAGAATATTTGTACTAAGAAACAAAGCATATGCTTGAACATCAATAAAACAACAATGAAGAAATAGAATGTTGGACCAGCACATAACCATTCTTTTCCGATCAGTCATCTTCATCATCAGAACTCTCATATGCTAATCCAAGTAAGCTTTTAACAGGGTTCTCTGCTTTAGTCGCATCTTCTGCTTTTTTTGATCTTGACAGAGGACTCTCGCCTGCCTTCAGCTGGTCAACTTCAGACTTAGGATTTTTCAAAGCAGAGTCACTCGAATTTGGGGCAGTCTGATTACCATTAGATGGACTTGACACTCTATGCCGCTTGGGTTTGACTTCCACCACCTTTTTCAGCAAATCTTGCTGTCTGCAATTTAGATAATCACTTAGATTAGAGCAGAGAAGGCACTTAAAGAAAGGTGTTGTGGGTGTAAATGAGAAAGGAGTAGTGATAAACCTAATCCCACTCTTTGGCTTGGGCTCAACACGAAGGGGCAAGGGAACCGTTGCCGGTGAAGAATCTGCTAAACTTGCAGCTTTGTGCCAGTTAATTAAGGAAGAGAAAGAGACCATACTCTGGTTTCCAAGGGTCATGCACAGAAGATAACCTAGCCCACACAATGGACTTTCTTAAATGAATCTAATTACTTCTAGTTGTTTAGAAACCCTATTAAAGGGTACTTTATTTTCACAGCACTTGAAAACACAACTCTGATATATAAATTAAAGAAATCACCTAGAGCTTCATTGGTATTAAGTTTCTCATCACTCATAGGGTACTTGAAAACCACATTAAAATAGTCTGATTTGATTTATTCAACTTTTACACACGACTATATAAATGAATTCCCTAAAGCTTCATTGTACTAAGTAAACTAAACCAGCTACATCATCACAATAAAGAAGCAGCCACTCCCATTTTCAGGATATCACTTTCCGCAAAAAACATCATCACATTTCATACTTTTTTTTTGCAATAAAATTTGCATGCCAGAACATTACGAGCTATCTCAACCCCAATGACACAGCCACCCTAATGTACACAGTTGCAAATCTAAAGGCACATGAAAGGATATCTTAAATGCAGCAAAGGCACGCTTCTCTGTGCGGCGTAAAAGGCGTTCTGCATCCTCCTCAGCCTCCATCTGCTCCTTGAGATAGAGTAGATCATCACTGTCCAATGCTGCATATTCAAACTTAACCAAAATTCAAAAAAAAACAAAAAAAAAACTAAAGGTATATATTGAAGGAAAAAGGAACCAAAAACCCAGCCAGAGAGAGGCAGAGACAGTACCGCCTCGTCCATGAAGGTAACCTCCACGTTCCCCTGCAACCTCTTGCATCTGCTCACATCAACCACCCGGTAGGCAATGCCAAGATCCCTGCCGGGGCATGTTATCAGAAAACTCTCCACAGAATGTCATATAAAAAGAGAAGAGATGTAATTTAAACTGGAGTTAGCTGCACATGACTGATGAATGTAGTGCACCACCCATCAGGCCATTTATCTCTTGATATACTACTATCAGTGCCATAAAAGGGTGGTTGTGGCTAGAACTACTACAAATGAACAGAATTTAAGTCAAAAAAAAAAAAAAAGGAAGAAAAGAAAGAAAGGAAAAGGAGAAGAAGAAACCCTGTTAACCAGCCTCAACAAACCCTGGTTGAAGAACACTGAGCACAGCCTAGTTGAACCTACAAGTTATTAAGTTGGTATGGAGCTGTGCAGATGTACTAAAATGTAACCCATCTACACTAGTCAAAGACACCATATTAGGGGTAACATATAGCACCACTATCGAAAATCAAACAGGACCTTCCAAAACTCACTGCCCATTCAAGTACATCCCAAGAGGCCCTCGACAACCTCTTGCATACCCTATGCTTCTCCTTACCCAACACCCCCCTCCCAACAACCCAAAAAAAAAAAAAAAAATAGGACACCCTTCTAAAATTAGGGTTAGCATCTTCAACCTAGCACCTCACTAAACAAACCCCACGAGTTGGGGCACTTCCACAAATGGGGAACCCGAAACAAGAACACAAACTCCCTCTTCATCTTCGTATAATTAGGTTCCAATGAGCTAAATAGTTCAAACCCCATCCTTCATTCAAAACCCAAAATTGAAAACCGTCATTAAACTTTAGATTCTACAACAGAACCAAATATACAAATGGAAATTTCATAAAAACGGCACACCATCACATCTCATATCCAAATAATAAAAACTAAAAGAATAAGAAAAAGGATAGGATAAGCGATTCGCTAACCTTGGCAACCATGCGCTGGAAAGTGATATCTTCATCATCAATTTTGTCCTTCCCTTTTCCCCATTTCTTATCTGCAACAACAATTCAAATCAGATAAGAATTTTTCTCCCATAGTTGTATATGCATACATGAAATCTAACATTCAATGAAAAGAAAATACCTTTAGGGTCTGTGAGATTTGTGTATTCTCGAACTTCTCTTCCAGCCATTGTTATTTACTCTATCAAATTCTCATCAATTTCCAAGTACAAAATCAGAAACTGGCTTGATAGGGTTTAGATTCGGCTTCGTTTCTTTCCTTATCGCTCTTCACAGTATCCCAAATTTTTTGTTCGCTCTCCGCGATCTCTTTTGCTATGTGAAAAGACTTGAAAGGGCCAAACTTTTATACGGTATATTAAAAAATTTTCAAATTTAAAAAGAAAAGGAGAAAAGTTGTAGAAATTTTTGTTTGGACTTTGGAAAGGGTTTTTTTAAGGAAATCTAAGCACAACATTTTTATAATTCACACCAAATTTGATATTTATTATTTTAAGGATATTCTTGCTAAAATAATTAAAGCCATTTTTTAGATATCTTTAACAATATTAATATTTTCATTAAATATTTTTGAAAAATTTTCATCAAATGCATTTTTTCCCTTTTTGCAAATGCTTTTGTTCAAATATTGTGATTTTGAATTAATAATCGCCCTCTTACTTGTTTAATTGCTTTTGATGGATAAACAATATATCTTAATTACTTTAAATAATTTGTTTAATTACTTTAGTTATTAAGGAAAATTTAGTTTCTTAAAATTATATATATGGCATTATAATTTTAGTTGTTTGAAGCACAGACAAGATGCTTCAAATGAGTCTTCCCATGGATTTATATATAGCCCAGCTTTCGGAGACTCTTACACTTAGTCATTAGTGGGAAGAATATAGAAGGTTTTAGATAGGTCAGAGAAGTCTACACATTTCTAAACTATGGTGGAAGGCATGAGAGGAGTCCAAAGTTTTTTAAAGAATTCTAGAGATCTCTTGTATATTATTGTATATAGGCTTGTACATAGAACAGTGTAGGGTGTTCTAGAATATTTTTTTATTTGTAAGGAACCTTCAAGGTTCCAGAGAGTTTCATTGGTGCCTATAAATAGGTAATGCCTCATTTAGCCAAGACACCAAACAAGTGAGTTCTCAAAGTACTTGTAAATATTCCTTTGAGCAATAAGAGTTTTCATTCTTTAAGAGTTGCTTACTACGTCTTCTAAAACTTCCAAGTCATAAGCATCTTAACCTAACAAGTTAAGCATTGGGAGTAAGACTGGCTTAGCAAGATCAAGTGTCTTGATTTGTTTAAGTATCGCACGAGCTTAGGAAAATATTAAGTCCATGAGACTAGGCTCAAGGTGCAACCACCCCCTAAGTATAGCACCTTACTTGACAAAACATGTATCTTGTTGAAGAGGCGTGTCTTGTTTACTTTACTTTATATTTTTAAATACTTTTGTTTTTGAAAATTTTAATTATATATTGAAATTTATATAATTTCATTACTCTTTTTTGTTAAATGTTTCTTTTAAATGTTTGGAATCTCAGCTTTTTTATTCATTGGATTGGATTTTGGATCATATTTTATAAAATTAATATGCATACTAAGTCAGGTTTCACTTCACTCAGACTCACATCTTGTGTTACGCCTTGTGGCTAAGTATAGGATACTTTGGCACTTTAGGTGTGTCTTGCACCTTTTAAAACTATGATCAAGCAAATTCTTTATTACAAAAATTTTTATTCAATTTGAAAAATAGTGAAAGTCAATCTAGTCCATTCAGTTTTCATGTTGAAAATAATGGATTTGATAGTATTAAACCAAACTAGCATATATTCGAATGTTAAAATATAAAAAATAAAAGTTAAAGTTATAAGCCTTAAAGTTCTTAACCTTTCCTTCTTTCCTTGTTAATCTTATCATCGAGTAACATTTCAATTCTTTCCTTGTTAATCTATCATCTAGTAACATTTCAATTATAGCACTCCACCGTAGGCATAGTTGGATTGTGCATAAACTGCCTCTAATAGTTGACAAGGTTTAAAATTGAATTAGAATTACTTTCAACGAGTCTAACAATTTTAGTAAAATATTTAGAGACTCTTCCATCCTTTCATCAAGGTATTGCTAAATAAGTTTATCAATGATCAGCCTAAAGATTTTCATTTTGATGTCCTAAATATTGCTTTAAGTTAGCCCAACTTATTTACTTTCAAGTTGAGTCAATTTATTGATTTAATCCAAACCTGCCTCAAAAAGAGGTACACCTGGATGATATTTGTTTTTTTATTTAAATCTAAATAGAACTTAATTTAATTTAAATCTAAAAACAACTTTATAGTATTAAATATTAAGTTATCTTATTTTTCACAATAAAAGTTGAGTGTGAGGGTTAGGGATCATAAATGTGAATTAGTTAACTTTTTAGGTTAAAAAGTAAAACATTTTTACTTTTTCTATTTAATTAAAAATATTGATAAATAAGTTAAAAGTTAAAAAAAGACTTTAAAAACAAACACTAAAGACTAAAAGTAAATTGTATTTAATATTAAGTTTAAAAAAATAAACATTAGTTTAGCTTGGTTTAATTCATTTGTAACTTACAAAGTCTCGTTTCTATAAACCTTTTCTTTGAATTAACTTTACTTACACTCCCAATTATCTAAATAAATTGGTTTAAATTAATTTTATGACTATTTTAGACTAATTTTCATTAAAGACTTGTGTTTTACTGAAAAATCAATCAAATAAAGTTTAGATTTAATAAGTATTCATCAATGCAAAAATATTTCTTGTTAGATGATTAAACGTGATTTTCTTCCCATAATTTTTTTTTCTAAGAAAGTGGACTTAGGTTGCCAAATTATTTGAATGATTTTCTTGTTAGATGATTAATAAGTATTCATCAATGCAAAAATATTTCTTGTTAGATGATTAAACGTGATTTTCTTCCCATAATTTTTTTTTTCTAAGAAAGTGGACTTGGGTTGCCAAATTATTTGAGTGATTTAAAAGAGAATTTATAGGTCATTCAAATAGTTAAAAGTCATTACCATAAAAAGAAAACTAAACATGATGATAATGGTAATGATAATAAATAAGGTACATATGCACAATATATAAATTATTAAATTCAATAACCATATAGACATTTTTGTATGAGAGACAAAGCCTTAATTTCAAAATAATATACACATGGGATGCAGTGACAGTGACAGTGAAATAATAAAAAAGAGAAAATGAAAATATCTCAAACTTGGCAGCTGCTTCTGGTTAAGCAAATTTGGAAGCCATTCACTAAACGAGCAGATGGGAAAAATGACATCCTATCTTCCTTCATCTGCCTCCACCTGAATCAATATTCCCAAAATATTTGGAATTTAAAAAGTTGATTAAATAAAATTACAGAAAGGGGGTGTTGTCTGTTGTGTAATGGTAGAGAGAAAGAGGAAGGACCTGTAAGTGGTAACAAAGTAGTGGAGAAAGAGTGCAATTTGAAGACGAGCCAACTCTGCTCCTGGACAAAATCTAGCCCCTCCTCCAAAAGGACTGTATAATGGACTGCTCCTCCAATTTCTTTTTTCCTTCATTCATTTTTTTTTTTTTTTTGAGTTATTAGAATAACACAAAAGGTATCTATAAAGTGGTCGAAGAAAAAAAACTAGAAAGAAAAGGTTGAATGAATGAATGAATGTACTTGATTTTCAGGTTCCATCCATCTCCAAGGATTGAAGGAGAGAGCTCCCTTGTATATATTCTCATCCAAATGCACTGCTGAAAGAAAGGGTACCACAAAGCACCCTTTGGGAATCACATAATCTGCCAATTCAACCCAATACATCTATTATAACCCATTAATTCATTTTCTTCTTCATTATAAGCACTTGTGGTGGAATTATACATACCTTGGTATTTAACATCTTCTTTTGTCTCCCTCATCAACCATATTGCAATGCCCCCAAGTCTAAGTGTTTCATCAATCACCTGTTTTCCCAACATTGTTATTAATTCCATATCTACCTCAGCTTTCTTCAATGAAATTAATCTGGGCTGTAATGGAAAACCTAGCTAGCTAGCTAGCAGCATTATATATGATGACTTACACATTGAGTGAAAGGCATTGCTTTATAATCTTGCCATGTCAGTAGCTCTTCTTCTCCATTGATAGGCCTGCTCCTTATACTACAGTGCTCATCCTGTTCAAATTGTAAGACCATACATAGATATCAAGATACCGATCAGTAGCAAAAAGCCAAAAACAAACTGTGGCTTATTCGGTTATTCTATATATATACTCTTAAGAGATAATTAATGTATTGGACACATAATTACCAGTAGTTGCTTCATTGCCCTAGGGCAGTGAGTGAGGAAATAAACAGCAAAGAGCATGGTTTTAGCTGTTGTTTCATTCCCAGCAAACAGAAGATTGATAATGAAGTCAGCTACTGCATCATCACCCAAGCTTTCTTCCTCTATTAGTCTTCCAAGCACACCATCACCTTCTTTCGAAGATAAGTTTTGCTGTCGGCGCATGTGTATTATCCTGTTGATTTTGCTTATTATAGCCTCCCTTGCCTGTTAATTTTAGCATATATACAGCTCAGAAATGCATTTTTCATATATACTAACATAAAAATAAACGAAATGAAATGTTTAATTGACATGAATTTGGTCATTTATTGTAGCACTTTTGTTTAAATGTACAGTTGAATCAAATGAATAGATGGTGTGAACGGAGAGAAAGCCGGATCATGCACCTTCATGGCAGTGTGGAAAGCGAAACCCGGAAAGTTGATTGGAATAGAGAGACACCCATCAACGAAATCAGAGAACAGTTGAGCCATTTGGTTGATTTCAGACTCAGTAGACACACCCAGCAGTTGATTCACCATCAGGTTAATGGCCACCTGCACAATAATTTAAGTATCAGACTCTCATACATACTAAACCCAATAAAATTAAATTACCTCCTACTCAGACTGATTGGACTTGCCTTTCTGCAAACATCCTGAAGGAGAATAACTTGATTGTTAGCAAAATTGCCCAAGGTTTGCAGCATAATCATTTGAATATCCTTCAAAAAATGAAACTTAAGCTTCTCCAACCGCATCATATTGGATGCGATGCTATGCAGTTTCCTTTGTTGCTCTCCTTGCACTGTAATCACCCCATTTTTCCCAACCAAATCTCTGAAAGATTTCGGGTAACTGGACTGGAACAATTTGCCTTCATTTTGCATGATGAATCTGTTAAAGCCCGAGTCTGCAGACACAACTGCCCATTTACCAAACAGACTACAAGAAAATATCTTCCCAAACCTGTTACAAAAGAGATTTAATTTATTCAACGAGATCAGCACTTGTATATATATACATGCACAAAACAAAATATAATCCCTACTAAATTCATCCGCTCCATACTTTAGAGCCTGCTGGTGAACAAAGCGAGGAGGATGAGGACCTGCAACCGAGTTGTACCAACTTAAGCTATGGCCGATCAAAGGCCAACCTCTACTCCCCGGCGGCATTTTGTACACTACTGATGATCTTTCTCCGCCCACATTCTTCTTCTTGTTGATCACAAACTTGGCAGCAAACCAAATGAACAAGAGGGTGGCTGCCACTACAGACCAACCCCAATACATTTCTCTCATTTTCTAGCTTAGATAATCTGCTGAAACCTGCAAGAGAACAACTCATCATCCCCTCTATATATATACCCATACAGAGATAAACCCAATTAATTAAGCTGTGAGTCTGATCATTACAAACATGGATTAAGAAAATGATAAAATGATTGGTGCAAAAGGGCTTCTTCTCATTGACCAGACTAACTCATCTCCAGGATTCAGCAGGGCCACGTCTTGTAAACTTTAAATGTTTGAATATTAAACATGGATCTGAATTTAGTTGTAAGTCACCATTTCACTTTCAAGTTGTTACGAGCATATATAAAAATAAGTGGAGCATTTGTTTAAGGAGATAGACACCATACTCTAGGAGTTGTCCAACTGTATACAATACTATTTTTAAAGGAGAGAATCACTTTTATGAAGCTTCCCCGACACCACACGCGTACCCTGAGAATATATAGTACTAGTCATGATATATATGATTCAGTTTCCACATGATACGCATTAACTTTCACCATGGATTTGCACCTGTTGAAGATAAAAAATACATATGTCACTGCAGCAAAACAATGTGGCACTTTTGAGCATATCATATATACTTTTGAAATCTCCATAGAAAGGGTTCAAGAAATGCAAACATTCATGATTCTGCTCCACATTTATATCTTTGAATGTTTAAGAAGAATCAATTTCATCATTCAGAAAATGGATGTATGATACCTCTCTTTTGTTGCAGAAGAAAAGGAGATAGGAGAAGAACCTAATGTTGAACCTTCAAACGTGGCTTTCCACTTGAAACTTGAGTTCAAACTAGAGCTAAATATTCCAACCTTATGGGTGCAGTACCGCGATGGTAATACTCCAATACATCTCTTTTATATATGGTCCAAATTAAGTTTCAAAAGCATAAAAATAGGTGAGTCATCTTCAATTTTAAGAGATGCCCACTACCACAAACGCATGTATAATTAAAGATTAGAATATACTTCACTCGCTTTTTTTATATATATAATATTATAATAAGAGGTTGGGAGGTAGGGGAGATATACACTAGTAGTTTGACCAGTTGTTAGCTCGAGATTTAGACTGGGTTTTTGGCCCTAGAAGGACATCATGATATACATGTATTTGTTACTGATTTACCCTTGTAAGATATGAGAAAATCAAAAGTGGGAAGATGGTGGGTTAGGGGCAAAGTTGTGAAGAAGAGAGAAATAGGGAGGTGAGCCGTGATTCATGTGGTTATGGAGCCACTAAAAGGGGGTCAAAGATGCCAGGGATGAGCTTGAAGAAACCCTAGGTGTGGTGGGTACCTAGTTTTCAGGCCAAAAGAATGGCCCTGAATTTCAGCCTTCCTCATCCATTAACTCACACTCTGCCAGCTTGTCTCCTGTCCTCCATCACATGCTCCTTAATTTTGCCTTGTAATTTCAATTTAAAATTCATATCTTCAAATTAATCCATTGTTTTATATATATATACATATATATGTATACACATATGTATGTATGTATGTGGTTGAGATCTTAATTCTAAATATTCTAATAAACATTCCTTTTAAAATGATGGGGCATGCGTGTACACTATATGCAATTAATCCAACTTCTTTTTGTTCTCCTCTTTGAGTGTTATAAGATTAATTTTAGGTAACTCCAATACTCACACTCATTAGTTAAATAGAAGCGAACTCAATTTAAATTAATCTAGTGGGTTAATTAGAATGAAAATATAACATGGCATGGCATCTCACAAAATCTCAATTCCAACCATGTAGGAGCAAATGGACCCTAGCCTTCATTTAACATGACCCCTCTTTGAGAATATTTAAAGTGTAAAAAATGAACGGTTGGTAGATGTTGAAATGTGCATGTGAATGCAATACTATGAAGATTTAGCTGAGATTTGGTTTGGGATTGAGTGGTTGAGCCTTTCTAGGACACTACATTTTAATTCGGTGTTGCTTCAATTTTTCTAGGATGAAGTTTGTGATATTAATAAAGGGTCATCCTCTGATTTAAGAAAATGAATTCCCACTTATGAAATATTAAATGTTCAAAATTTTGAAGGCATGATAGCTCTAAGTACCACAAAAATTTCTCATTAATAAAACCAAGAATGAGGATATAACATGTTTCTTGTCAACCAAGGCCTCCACTTCTTATGTATTGACCAACGCAACCCTTGACTTCGGCTAAGGCCAAGGCTGCGAGGTGTTCATTCCTACCTTATTCCTCATTTTTAAAGACATGTGTCGGCAACTTGATGTAATCAGTGACATAAATCTAACCCAACTTGATGCAATCATTCCTCTTTTTTTAAAACATGCACTTATACATTCCCCATATTTCTCATAAAACTGCTTTTAATCTGTTTTATTTTTATTCATCATGATTCTTCTATTACAAATATTTTCATAAAAATTGGATATTATGTTTTAAATTTTCTCAAACTCTTAATTTGAAAAAACAAATACCCAACCGTAGAAAACACTTCTATCCATTCTAAAATCACTTGCAAATAAACTTCAAATATTAACTAATAATTACGATTATGATGAATGAAAATTTTTAATTATAGTCTTGTAGAGTCCATATTTTGAGTTGTATACAAAATTTCTCAAAATAAAAAAGGCATTTCTAATAAGAATGAAATTAAATGAATTAATAAAATTGATTTAAGTGCATTTAATAGTGTTTTTATCCAAAATATTTTTTTAAGTTAAAAATACTTTTTAAAATTATTATCAAACGGATTCTGAGTATAATGTATTTATTTATTTATTTCATATTTTCTTTTAAAATTTGTTGAATGAAATAGTGAAGAGGACATCCTTCTAAAGAGCCCATTAAAAAAAATAAAAACAAGCTTAAATTCAATCATTTTTTTTTTTTAACCTTTCTCCAATCTTATGTGAAGAACTAAAAAATATATTTGAGTAGATAATATTTATTATCCTTGTTAGTTTTCAATTAAAATGGATTATTAATTAATAACTTGTATTACAAGATCAACCCCATCTATCTATAGAAATTGATATCTAGAACTAAGCGTAATATTATTTCTCTTTTAAAGGTTAATTTATACCTTTCATGAATATCCAACATCCACAAAATTACAGTTTATATTCACTCAACCTTGACTTTAGAGACAAAAGAAAAGGGTGACCACAAACCTACAAAAAGAGATAGCTGAAAAGAAAGATATGATGATGAAGGGATCCACCATCCACCCAAACTTGATGGTTCAATTTCTAGGAACAGGCCAGAAATGATGGTTAGAAAGAAAGGAAGAGGATCATTGAGATATCAATTATCAAATAGAGGAAAATCTTTCAAGATATGGGATGGAATAAGGAATCAAACGTCGACTCAGAATAAAGAAAGTGCTTTTAAAAGGGGAGTACTTTTAAGGCAAATATTAGGATTTAGGGGCTGATCTACTTACCTTATATAGAGAGAGAATATAACCTTTGCAACACATTTGTGAGAAGAAAATGATAGCATTCCAACCAATAAACTATTACATTTCATTTACATTTACATTTCATTTCACGTAGGACTAGTTATAACTTAATTAGTCAGTGGGAATATCAAGTCCTTGAGGCTTAAATACAAGTCAATTAATGAGCCTCAGGTGCTTCGGGACCTAATTTGGTCAATCCTTTTCATCATTTCTAGTTAACCAAAACTATGTTCAATTTGTGTTTTTGTAAATTAAAAATATAAGAAATACCCTAAAAACTTTTTTATAATCTATAAATATATAATAATATTCATTAAAAATAAAATGAAAAAAGCTTCTCAATTAGAATTTTGTGTTTAAAAATTATTTCTAAAAATCATTCTCAAAAAATATTTTTCAAAATCCTTTTGGAGTTTCGGTGTGATAATATGGCATACTTTATTTTTTTTCTTTTTTCCTTTATAAAGCTTCGATACAATACATACTGAAAACCATACTACCATAAACATTTACAAAATGCTTAAAAAATATATTTTCACATTTTCTATTTTTTTTTTTTATAGAAAAAGTATATTAATGATAATATCTTTCTCAAACTTATTTTTAAAATGCTTAAAAGCACTAATAATACTTATAATCCTTCAAAACATTGGGAAGTTTATATGGTCGTACAATTAAAAATGGTTTTTTGTTTTTAAAAATAAAAAATTGTTTTAAAAAAATTCATTAAAGTGTTTGTCATTGTTCTCTATTTCAAGTTTTTAAAACACAGTGAAATAAATAATAAATAAAAGTTGTTTTCATCAATTTTTAAAAATAAAAAGAAAAGATAAAGAGCTTTCAAAGAATGATAAAATTAAATAAAATTAAATATTATATCATTTTTTTTTATCTCTCTCCGAATTAATGTCAATGCCAAAAATCTTCAATTAAATTCTTCCTTTAAATTACACATGATTTTCTAAATTTTTGTTAACTTTTCTAAAGCATTTTATTAAGCAAATTAATTCCAAATCAAACTATACTTCATATATAAAATTTATTAATCATAGAAAATAATTGAAACTCAAAAACTAATTTAATTTGTACTAACAATTCAAACTCAATAATATTATAAAGTTAAAAATTAAATTTTATTTTAAATAATTTGGTTAGTTTCTTTTTTATATATAACATGCTTTTACAATCTTTTTTCACTAAACAAATAAAAATCAAATTAAACAAAACTTAATACTTTAGATTCATTAACAAGTCTAATAATTTTTAAAAATAATTTAAACTCAAATAATAAATTAATTAATACCATAAATTTATGAACAAAATTTGGTTCAAAACAACTATATTTTTTTCTACATAAAATCATTATTTTTTTTATTTTTTCACTTGGAAAAAAACTTCAAATTAAACAAGACTTGATGTGTTAGATTCATTAACAAGTTAATAATTTTAAAAATAATTTGAAACTCAAATAATAAACTCATTTATATCATAAATTTATGAATTAAAATTAATTCACTACAACTTTATTATTTCTTTTCTACACATAATTATATTTTTATAAATTTTCTTACTAAAAAGTGGAATTTAAATCAGGAAGCTTTTTGCATTGAATTTATTATTGGATTTAAAAATTGTTAAAAATAATTTAAAACTTAAAAAATATATCTAATTATTAAAAAAAAAAATAGATCAATCATGAGTAATTACTTATCGTTTCTACACAACTATTTTTTAAAAATTTTCACTAGATAAATAGATTATGAATTGAGTGAGACAAAATCAATAATTTAAATTTTTTAATGAATCTTTTGATTTTGAGAATAATTTGAAATTCAAAAAGCCAATCCAATTAATTGCACATTAAATCAAAACATTTAAGAATATTATGTTTGTGTTAGAAAAAATAAGCTAATCCAACCTATGGTAATCACCCACCCTATAAGGGAGGTGAATAGGGTGAAGGTCTCTTTTTGTAAATTTAAATTATGTGAATGTAAAAGACAATTATATATAAGTATATAATAAATAATATAAAGACAATTGTATATAAATTAAAAGAGTAGAGAAGAGATGATGCAAACACAAGATTTTATAGTGGTTCGGCACAACCCGGCCTACATCCACTCTCCTCTAGCTTCAATCCCAAGCTTGAGGTTCCACTAATTCAAGGCTTTCAAACCAAGCCTTTAAGCAATACAATTAGATTATAATTCCAATCCACCCTGTTGGACTTTTAGCTCCAAGCACTCTTTACAATTCTCAATAAATATCCCACTCTTGAACAACCCCTCAAGTGATGCCCCACACTTGAGAAACTTCCTCTCAAAGATTTACAAATAAATGATCTCATAAAATCCTAGTACAAAAACTTTGAGCTCAAATGATACAAGAAAACTATAATTGAATGATGCACTAAAGATATACAAGTTTTAGAACAATGGTGCACTCAAAAACACTTTTCCAATGCTCAAATATATTCAAGAAAGGTTTGAGAAGGTTAAGCTTATGAAACAATGAAGATTGGAGCCTTTTTATAGAAGAAAAAAGTCAAACTAGTCTTTGGGAGTTCGACCGGTCAAGGTAGGGGTCGACCGGTTGAGTTGGGGGTCGACCCAAACCTCGTCCGATTGAGCTGAGGGTCGACCTGGACCTCGACCGGTTGATTTGGGGGTCGACCCAGACCTCAACAGGTTGAGCTAGCGGTCGACCGGTTCCTTATCTAATTCAACTGGTTGAGCCATTTTTGGCTCAACAACCAACTTTTTCAACTTAAAACCTTTTAAAACAAGTTTGAAAAACATTTAATACAAGGTTTTAGTTGAAAATATGAAATCATCCAATTTTTAAAATATTTATAACAAAATAACTCTTAGATGATTTTGGTGCGTAAGTAAAGAATGTAATGCATGAAAATCCTAGTACACCAACAACCTTACAAAGAGATCTTATGAAACTTGGGTCTTTAAAAACACTTCTCTTTGAGGTGGTCTTCTTTTTCACTATTTCTCCTTGGCTTGATTTGTCTTTGTAATTGCCACTTTAGAAATCGTCTTGCCTAATCACACTTGAAATATAATCATTAGTTATAAACCTTGTTTTGTTATCATCAAAATCAAGATTAACTAAACTTTGGTTTCATAGTTTGTAATTGAGTATTAAATATGTACATATAATATAAAAAAATGGCTCATTTATATGTGAAAAATTAAATTTTACTCATTATTCATTTTAAATAAAATATTATTATTCATTTTTAATAAAAAATTTACAAAGATATTTGTATCCTTATGTTTCCAATATATTGTTAGCATTATGGGATGCATCAATCCACCTATGGATTCATTGTTATGGGTAGGCCCCACACATGGCATCGATGCATGACTGCCTAGTCTACCGACAAGCCACGTATGCATTGCGAAGCCCCTCATGATTGCTCCTAGCACGTATAGATGCGAGACTTTGTGTTACTACGAGATAAGGAAATAAAGTTGCATTTTATACTATCAGCTTAAGCTTTTAGTAAAGCGGTAAGCACTTATCTCCTCAATTATATTTTTTATAAAAAAAATATATAATATATGATTTTATTATAATATTATTATTCATATTTTACTAAAAATTATTTATTTATGATATAAATTAAATTTAATTAATATTATATAAATTAAATTTATAATATTTTTACAAACCCAAAAGTTATTTTTAAAATCAACTTATAGAAATAAGTTTTTTATTTTTAAAAACAATTGTCAACCACCCTTATTTTTATAAAATACTAAAAAATTATTTTTTATTCCTAAATTTAAAAACAATTATCCGAAAATATAGTCAAACATGGCCAACATTTTCTTTTTCCCTTTTTGATGAAACTAAAAATATCATTGCAAATGGCACTCTTTTTCGATTAAAGCTTTAAAAAATAAATAATAAAAAGATATAAAAAAATTGAAAAAAAATAAATAGTGGGGCCTTTTTGCCCTAAACCGCACAATGTACATTCATAGATAGATGAAGATATCCCCTTTAACTACATTTTATGCCTCTAAAAACTCTTATATTTTTGGCCAAAAATGGATTCAACTAACTCCAAGGCCCCATAGTCCTAGTGAAAATAAATTATTAATTAGTTTTGGGTCCCTAACCTACAACGATCCCATTTATTAAATTGATTTTTTACTAACAAAATCTCCATCCACGCTTCCTGTTTTTTTTTTTTTTTTTTTAATTAGAAACTTTTATATATAAAAAAAACATTTTATTAAAAAAAATAGAAATTTTACCTTATATCTTTAAAAAAAAATAGAAATTTAAAATTTTGAAATAATAAAATTTGTTAGATATTTCAATTTTTTTTTTTTTTTTAATGCAAGTCTCCAACAGTTTATTTAGAAAATGCATCCAAACCGACACTAAAATTCTAATAATTAGCCTTGAAGATACCAAAATTTTCTTAATTGGATGGATGAAGTTTGCATTTCATTGAATACATTTTGCAATATAGAGGTGCATTTCAGTGATTGTAAAAAAATAAAAATAAAAATAAAAAATAAAAAAGAGAGAGAGATATATATGGCAAAATGATATGAAATGAAATCAAGGACCACAACGGACGAGCAAGAGCAGCAGCAAAGGCATAGGCATTAGTCATGTCTCGCCTCTTTCTCAACTCTCCCGCTCCCACATCCGCGCTGGTGACTCCACACCCTCCAAAATTCTCTACAACTTACCATACCAGTTATCTGGTGAGACTACCACAGTGGAAATGGAAGACCACTTGTTTTCGAAATTCTGGTGTTGATGCCTTCTTCTCTGATCCCATTCTCCAACAAGCCCTTAAGGTAATGCCCAAATTCTGCCCTGCTTTCACTTTCTAATCAATCTATATGGAGATTATATTCGACTGAATCGATGTTGCTGATTATTCTCCATGTTTTCGATTCTAATCAAATTGTATTGTATCGTTTTGGATTGGGTTGGATTGGGTCGAGGTTGGACGTTGTTTTTAGTGGTTTAGTTCTGGAAGCTGAATTGGTAGTTAGGTTGGTGGAATTTTACGCTATTCAATTTTCCATTGCCATTTGAGAGATGGGTGTTTTGCTGTTTTTGCAAATCATGATCAACTTTTTTTCAGTTAAGAGGATGAATTGTTAGTTGGGTTTGGCGGAAATTTAGAGTCTTTTTGTCTCTCATTGCCATTTGTTGAAATGGGTTTGTGCTGTCAGTTGTAAAATCCTGATCAATTTTTCTTGGGAGGTCTCAATGCATAGACCCACTTTGGTTTTGCCTTTGATAACTGTTCAACTTCCAAATTGTGATGTTGTTCTTCAATCTCCTCGTATTTGTTAATTGAAAGGTTATCCATTTGGGAGATGGGCGACTCAGGGAAATGAGTCTTGAATAAGTTTTATCAACTGGGCTAGGAGCATGGGGACATATAATATAATTATATGAAAATAAGTTGCAGAAATTTTCCCAAATTAAAAAAAGGAAATTGCTTGCTTTTTATTTTCAAAGGAAGGTCCGTTCTGGGATGTTCTTCTAGCGTAGCAGGATTATTGTACCGCATACACAAAAATAAAAAGTTCAAGAATGATAAGATTAGTTTTTTGTGGTGCTTAAGCCTAGTCCCCCTAATTGTTTTGATTCAATTTTAAGGATCCACATCAGGTAAACCTCTGGAACTCCTGTAAAATTCTTGATTTTGGTGAAATGCATTTACTTCAGACTTATTTTTCTAGAACGGGTCATCTATCATTAAAAAGTTATTCATTAAATTTTGATTTTCTCTCTGTTTTAGGCCATTTGAGAAAGCTCCTTAACCAGAGTTATTCTCCTAAAGTAACCAATTTCATCAGTCTGCTGATTTTAGCACCATTTTATAGGGAGGCTACCCCTTTAAATGTGGCAATGAAACTCAGAATTATTATTTTCTCAATAAGTAAATCAAAGAATTTAATAGAATGAAGAATCTATTGATCAATTGCATCTCCACTGTGAAAAGACAAGGGTTTTACGGGAGCTGCTTTTTGCACTTTTTGAGATGTCTTGGGTGCTTTCCTCGTCAGTTATAGAGACACTATTGGGGTGTCATGGTTCTTTTGTGAGCAAAAAAGGCAAGAAGGTTTAGAGTGCAAGCCCTCTATGCTTGTTCTGGATGGTTTGAAAGTAAGGAACAGATTTTCGTTCAATGATGAGGTGTTTTCATTCCAAAGGCTGAAAAGTGATTTTGTTTGATTTCTTTGGCCAAAGACTAAATTGTTTATAGATGATTGTCCTTTGACTTTAGTGAGCCTCTTTGATTGGTTGGGCACTTGTTGAGGCTCTAATTCTTTTGGTATTTTTCTCCTATTTAAGCATTGGTGGTGGAAGGATGTCTGTTTCTTGTGTACTTTGGGTCACTCTTTTGGCAGCTCTTTTTAATACAATTTGATTCTTTATCTATCCAAAAAAAAGAATTTAATAGAATGAAAAGAGTGTGTGGTTTGTATATGCAAGGTGATTCTAACATAAGGATAAGTTTTTGTGGAAATGCCAGGGAGATTAATTGATTCTTTTAAATGCTACTTTTTGACTCTGGCTCTTGGGTTGATCATGTATGAGTAGGTTCACAGACTGATGGTGTCCATTATAAGTAGAAACAAGAGTATGAAGTGGAAATGTCATTATGTCTACTGAATAACGACTAAACTCTTGTCCAATTTTAAAGGTTTCTTGTCCTTCGCACATGAAAGAAGATACTTCTTACCATCAATGAAAGATTAAGCATTGCAGCATCCTCCATGATGTCCACCACAATCCCATATCCACATTTGGTCCAAGAGTATATGGCTGGGCTTAAGTTGCAACATGTCAGTCTTTTTAAGCTTAACAAGGCTGAATGTTAGTGATCTATTTGATTGAATAGGGCTTTGGGTGTCATCAACTCTCATTTCTTTAGTTTCTTTTAATTCTTCAGTTATTCAATTTTTAGTGTCTATCACCACAACAAAATAAATTCCTTTTATAGTGTACCCTTTTTGAAGAAACTCTGATAGTCCTCATCATCAGCCTTGAGAAACTGCTTACTCGCTGCATAAAGTGGACAATTATTTTTTCCTCTATCCACTTCACCCATCTAGGATCATCTTGAAATTTTTCCTGGTGCTTTTTGATGAGGGAATCTCAGGAGGACAGGGAAGTTACATATTGTCTTTCACTCAATAAGCTCCCATGTTGTCTATTGAAGAATAAGATGGGTTGTTGTACTTGTAGGATCGTGAAGTTGACTGATAACAACTGCATTTAGGTTAGCATGGGCAAATTGGCAAGATTTTGCTTTAGACCTATTTATATCTGATGACTGATGTCTTGTCCAAGGGCGCTTGCACGGCGCATCATTGTTAATAGCTTCGATCCTGATTTTAGGGAGTCTAATCATTGTATCTTCTCTCCAGTACCAAATTGATTCAGGATCTTCCAAAATTCATCACTTGAATTGGGAATTAGGATTAGAGTAGTTGTCACTACCATGGATTCATGGTTCTGATACATTGCATGGATCATAGTAAAGAATGTAATCATAAGAGTATTTCTGACATATTTGCCTTGAAAATTGTTTGAATCAGAGACTATCAAATTCTGTTTCTATCATGTTTTTTGGTGTTTCTTCATTCTAATGACTGAACAATAGAGTATTGATGAGAAGGTTATAGTCTAAAAAGTGCTGAGTGATGCCGACTCTGTAGAAAGTGAATCTCTTTAACCATTTGCCTACGACATGCTCCTTAAAGTAATTTGTTTACAAGGAATTCGTTATGAATTTTTCAGTGTATTACAACCTAGTTTCTTTGTTTTCAGTAAATGCATTTAATCTGAATTTTTTTATTGCTGTCACTCCAGGAACCAGTTGCCTTTGCAGGTGGGATGTTTGCAGGTCTTTTGAGGCTTGATTTGAATGAAGATCCACTCAAGGAATGGGTAACAAGGACTGTGGAGGCATCTGGGATCTCAGAGGAAGAAATTGATGATGAAGGGTCCAAACCAGAAGAAGTACCGCAACAGATTGAGATTGAATGACTCTCTGGTTATCCAGGCTTTTTACTTCATCAATCCAGTCTATATTTAAACCTGGACAGTTGATACTTGGCATGTCTACTATAATGATGAATAGTTAAAATGTGCTTCTTTGATGATGATATATGTGCAAGGCATTCTGTGTTTGGCATAGAAATCAATTTATATCAAGTTTTTTTTTATTCCATTTTTTGTCTAAAAAGAGAGTAAAAGATTGACATAGAAATCAATTGAGGTCTAGTTTTGTCAAGGCGTTTTTATGATTGGGTGTTAAGAGGTGGTTTTCATGGTTTAGTATGAATCTTAATATAGAAAGAGAATGTTATGAATGCCCTATGCCCTATGCCCTATTAAACGAAAAGGTTTAAGACTGTAAAAATAGTTTTCAAAAAGCAATTTTTCAAGATGTTTTCAAATTATTTATAATAATAAAATTTTATTTTATTTTATTTTATTCTATATAAAGATAATGCCTAAACACTCGTAAAATTCTCTCTATTTTTAACTGTTTGTGACAGCATTTAAAAATAAATAAATAAACACGCCACAAATTTATTTTTTAAAAACAATCTATTCTCCCAAAATCTATTTCTAGAAATCAAATTAAACTAATTGCCTACCCCTACTCTCCTTTCATCCCCTCCCTCATGGGGCCATGACGCCTATTGATTTCAAATAACCATTGTTTGTCCTATTTTCCTCCATACTCTCAATCTGGGCATTATTGCCAACCCAGTGGCGGTTGGGAATCAAAGTCCCTGGAAAATGGCTGCAGAGGAGGCAAAAACAAAAATGGGAGGGTACGGGGGAATGGTGAGCGTGGTGGCTGAGGGGTCGGAATCAGCAGCTGAGGAGACACTGATGCTGTGGTGTACTCAGCAGCCCACTTACTCCCAGCACAACGCCTTCGTCTCCCAATCATCCCTCTCTCTTTATCTCGACGCCTGCGGCCACTCTCTCTCCATTTTCCAATCCCCTTCTTCATTGGTACTCTTCTCTCTCCTCTCTCTTTTGTTGCTGCTATGCATTCAGTTCTCTAAATTAAAATAACTCCAGGGCAAACCTGGAGTGACTGGATCTGTGATGTGGGATAGTGGAGTTGTATTGGGGAAGTTCCTAGAACATGCTGTGGACTCAGGGCTGCTGCTTCTTCAAGGCAAGAAGGTTGTTGAACTGGGCTCTGGCTGTGGTTTAGTTGGGTAATCATTTTCACAATCCCATTCTTCACTTTCTTCGATCCCGTATCATAATCTAATATTTGTTACATAAAAAGAAAAAGGAAAAAAAGATGGGTTACTTCAAAAGAAATGAAAGTCCTCAATGGTTATCATTTGGGACTGGCTTTCAATCAGGAGAAACTTATAACTTGTAGAAACCCTGATCAAGAAGAAACCAACTTGGCCTTCGGTGTTGGGGTTGGCCCATATCAGCTTGATATAAATTATTGGTTACATTGCTGATCCACTGTTATCTAACAACCGAAGCTTTTGGGTCAAATTGGTGACTTAGCATGGTCACAGAGCATTCTTTTACCAGAGGTGATAAGTTTTGCAAGCTCAAGAAGGCTACCCCCTAAGCTTTAAGTTCTATTGGTAGGTGAATACAAGTGTCCAGTGCTGACGTAGTTTGGTGTTTAATTCTTTCATCCCTATCTGTTATAGCATAGCTACATGGCTAAAATAATCTAATACCCCTTTTTCCTTGTTCTATCTTAGGCCCAATTAAATTGCAAAGAATGTCTAATTTTGTGTTTCTAAGGCTATGAATGATGGAATGATAGGAATTCTTCTTCTTTTTTGTTGAACACATCTGTTGGCTGCATATTTTCTTGATAGGCTTGTTTTGGAACATATCCCACACAACACCCCATTCCTTGCCATGGGATGTCCGACTTGGGTACTTAACATACTTGATTGTACATCTAAGATAGCTCTCAGGTGATTTGGGCTTATCAAGAAGGCATGTCACTGATGTTCGCGCACCACTGTGCTACAATACAATTTTAACATGAAAAATTAGAAACATAATTTGGAATTTTCTATTTGACTCTATTATCCAGACCAGGAAGTTTCCAGTGCTCATATTGGTAGTGTGTTGTTCTTATTTTGTGTTCCCAGCTGCATTGCTGCTCTTTTGGGTGCTCAAGTTTTTCTTACTGATCTTCCTGATAGACTGAGGTTGCTGAAAAAGAATGTTGAAACCAATCTGAAACAAGGAGACCTGCGGGGTTCTGCAACAGTACACGAGCTTACATGGGGTGATGATCCTGAACCAGAATTGATTGAACCTCTGCCTGATTATGGTAATAACCCTACCCTGCTCTCTTCTTTCACTCATAAAAAATACTTCCAAATCTTTGTTACTCCAATTTTAGATGATGATAGAGTAATTAGTGCAACCTTCACTTTCAATGCACGAAACAGGATTTTTCATTAGGTCTTGCTTGCTTTCCTTGGTGTGTATATATATATATTCTTTTGGTACTGAAAAGTGAAACATTTCTTACATCAAAGAAGATAATTTTTGGATTTTTTGTTCTTTCGTGATTAAAGATTTGACTTAGCAAAGCTTCTGATTTGTTATCAGAGGATTGAGCAAAGGAATATGAAATCTTCTAAAGTTGATTCCATGGATTGGGCTTGTTCTATTGGTGGTTCATACCCAACTTCAGCACTTCAGTTGTTCTCATAACAGATTGTATGAAGTCACATTAGAAATTTTTTTGGACTCTAGAAGCTGAAAAGGTTTTCAGGTAGTGAATGGGAAAGTATTTGAAGCGCTTATCATTTCCTTGCCAGACATTTAGAAGGTGTTTGCCATTGAACACAATGGCTCATATGTGGGTATAGGATTTGTCTTGATCCAAGAAGGAATGCCAGTTGCTTTCTTTACTGAAGAACTCAACAATGCACATTTGTGATATGAAATTGAGTTAAATTCTATCATGCATGCAATAAAATTAGAGTTAGCACCTAGTACACCATGAATTTATTCTCTCTTCAGACCATGAATTGGTCAAGTATATAGCAAGACAAATCAAACCAAAAGCATGCCAAGTGAGTTAACTATTTGCTAGGATTCACGTTCACATTAACTCACAGGACTGGGATTCAAAAATAAAGATTTGTACATGGATAATTCTTAATTTTTCCATACTTTGCAAGTGACTGTGTCATGGATACACCACTTTTGACGGATTCCTTTTCAAAGGGGATTCCATTGCATTTCAAATTGCTTGTGGGGGAAGATTGTAATAGAATTTCATGGGGTGTCTGCCATGAAAAGGGTATAACATTCATAAGTTCATCTTATGTAGACAGGGACCCTATTTCCCTTGTTAGCTTTATTGATTGGCTTGGTTCTAAGTGAAGGCAGGTGATGTATTTTGTTTCTTTCCTTCTCCCTATTGGGTGAGCCTTTTGGAGGCCAGTGTATACTTCCTATATACTTTGGGACGCTGTTTTGGTGTTTCCTTTTTTTAATATATACACTCTCCTACTTATCAAAAAAAAAAACGTTCATCTTTTTTTGGCCTAGACTAAAAGTTGGCATTACTTGAAATGTTGACTGTTGTCATTGAGTAAAAAATCAGAAGGATTATCAGCTATTGCTGGTTGTTTGTCTGGCCTCCTATTCCTACTTCACCATGGAAGATGTACATATGGACTTTGTTCTTGGTCTTTCATGAAGTTGAATTTGTAAATACTGAAGTTTGATTGTCCACGTGGACACATTTTTAAAATGGGTTCATCCTCTTCCTTGTAAAAAATTCACAGATGCTGCACCTATGGTGGTAAGTATCTTTTCCAAAGGTGTGGTTTGTGAATTCCTCATACTATCACTTTAGATTGTGATACGGAATTCATTGTTAATTTGTAGAGGACTTTATGGAGAAAGATAGGAATTGAATTATGATTTAGTAGTGTGTATCACCCATAAATGATGGTCAATAGAGGTCCCTGACCACAGTTTCAGGAATTTAGTATGATGTTGAGCTGGAGATAAAAATCAGCAACAGGATTTGGTGTTAACCAAAAGGACATGATACTCTTGAGTGTGTGTTGTTTCATGATCCTGAAAAGAGTTGAATGGTGAACAAGGATTAATGTATTTGGCTTTATTGTTCTTTACTTTTACAGTTGGAGTAACAGATTTGTCTTCACTATAAGTAGTTTAGTTTTGATTTGTAGTTGATGCATTTTTCTTTTCATGGTAGAGTTAGGATTTTTCACTTAGGAAAGTTCATTTTGTTGACCTCACTTCTGTTTTCCATGTTTTACATTATTGGATCATCATGCATTCATTCATTTGATTTTTTTTTTTTTTAAGTTTTCTTTTGTTTTATTTGTTGAATTCCAAATTTATCTCTTCTATGATTGATTGTTTGATTTGGGATTTTGGTCTGCATTTGGCTACAGCTTGTCTGAAAGTCAAGTTGTCAGTGAGCCTGAACCAGGTCCATATTTGGAACTAGGACTTGATCCAAGTTGCAGATGTCAAGAGCCAATACATACATAGCAGCCATCTAAAGAATGATTAACCAAGTTCCTTCTCCTCTTTCTGGATTTGTTGATGCAAAGAGGAGAACATTTTCAACCAGAGTCTGGCTCACAGACCTACCAAATAATGTGCTATATCCTGCATTTCATGTACTGCTTTTTCCTTGAAACATAGCAAAAAACTGTCGATTAATGTTTAAAATATGTCATATTCATCAAAAAATTTGTCTGAGTTAGAATTTTTTCTGTACTGTCTGCATATCTTTTAAAACACAATGCATTATTTCAGTACTAGGGTCAGATGTAATTTATAGCGAGGGTGCAGTGGCTGATTTATTAGCGACACTAATGCAGCTATGTGGGGCTCAAACAACAATTGTTTTGGCTGGAGAACTTCGAAATGGTAACAAGATACAATTTGTTGTTCATTGTTCTTATCATGCAAATGCTTAGATATTAATCCTTTTTGCTTTGGCAGATTCCATCCTAGAATACTTTTTAGAAGCTGCAATGAAGGATTTCATGGTTGGGCGCGTGGACCAAACACAGTGGCATCCAGATTATTGCAGCCCCCGTGTCGTTATATATATTCTGGTGAAAAAGAAAAGTCCCACAACATGAAAATGGTTTAATATGCTCCGGCTTCAGGCTGGGTAAGAGGGTAAGAGCAAGGTTTACCTGGAGTTGTGGAGCAAGATGTGATGAAGGCTGCCTCATCTCCCATGTTCATTAGGTGGGAACTTCTCTATGATGGTTTTGTAATTGATTTCATATCTATTTGTGAGACCATGCATGCTAGTACAGTGGCATTTTTTTTTTTCCTTTTTACAATTTGAATTTGAAACTCCAGAATTGTAATACTGAAGCTTATTTGAGGAAAGGATCCAAGAATTTTGGCAGGAAAATTGCTACCAAAATTCAGAGGTTCCCTTGGTTTTGCCCTCATGCTAGGATCCAGATATGGATATGGAGAATATATGTTATGGTCTACGTGGCAATGGTTTGGGAAACAGTTTTTAATTATATAAAAATAATATTTTTTTTTCTGATTTATGTTATTTAATGAAGATATTATACAATTATTTATAACACAAAAGTTTTCAAAATATTTTTTATATGTTTTATTATTTTTTAAAGTACTTAAGAAATAACATTAGAAATTTTATAATTTGTTTTAGAAACAATTTGTCTTGGAACAAAAAATCATTTTTAAGTACAGTTTCTAAACATGCTTCTTGGATTAGGTGTCGCATCAAAAACCTTTTTTCTCCCTTTCTCCATAATTTTCTAACCAAGCTTAAGAAGATGAACAAAAAGGGGCTTTTCGAATGGCTAATATAATTTTTTAAAAAAAATATTAAAGAAGAAACAATCTTTCAACCAAAAATAATTTTAAAACTTCCTTGAATTTCAAGAATTATATAAAAGTGAACTCACACCTTCAAAAAGTCGAATTTAATATAAAAAGACTGGTGTAAAAAGAAAAAGAAAAAAAAAAAGGGAGTTCAATGATTCAATATAAAAACACTGAAATTGATATAAAAACTTTTAAGATAATTCAATGAAAAAAAAAAAAGTGAAGAGGGGAGTTGAATGTAAAAATGAAAGAAAAAAAATAAAAGCAAAAGGTATGTTTGGCAATTATTTTTTAAAATAGTTTTTTATTTTTCATAATAAAAAAATATAAGAAAACATGTTTGATAAAAAACTATTTTTTATTTTTTTATTGTTAAAATAAAAAAAAATAATGTTTTTAAAAATCATCTTTTAATTATTTTCAATGGTTTTTACTTATATTTTCAGTGTTATTCTATTAAAACATATTTAAAAATATTAAAAATAAGTTAAAAATATTATAAGTTATCAAACAAACTTTCATAAAAAAATTATTTTTAAAAACTATTATTCAAAATTAATTTTTAAAACAATTACTGACCAATTTTCAATTATATTAAAAGGGATTAATTTCCTTCACATTTTTTAAGGTTTTAACTAAATATATATAATTTTTATAGATTTAAAATTTCATCAAATACCTCCCTTTTCTTTTCATTTCCCACTTAAAATAAGAAAGGTTTATGATAAAAATTTGAATTCAAAGGGTTTAGTTGTATTTAGTCATAACCTCCGGAATATTAAAAAGGAAACCCCTAAAAAGGGGAAAAAGATAAAATAAAAAAAAAAAACCAAAACAAATGTTCCGCTCACCTTCCGCTGCCCTCACCTCGCTGTTCTCTTCACCTACCCCAGGGCCATAAGCCACTTACCTACCACACGCCCATTTAAACTGGGAAATGGATTTCTTCATCCATCTTCATTTTTTGGATCCAAATGTCGTCCTCCTCCATCAAAACTCCCAATGTCATCACCTGCAGAGGTAAGAACTTGCCGCATGGTTGCTTCAAAATCTCCATAATTTTTCCCGATAAATTAATAAACTTTTTGTATTCATGTTCAAAAATAAATAGCTGCTGTGGGATATGGAGCTGGAGAGGCATTGGTGATAGAAGAAGTGGAAGTCAGCCCGCCACAGCCTATGGAGATTAGGATTAAAGTTGTCTCCACTTCTCTCTGCCGCAGTGATATCACCGCTTGGTCTCAGGTCAACTCATCTCCACATTTTCACCTTCTTCTTTTCTAATCCCTATTTATTTGCTTCATATTCCTTAGTTGTTAATGGCTATTAGACTTGCCATTAATTTAGTTGATAAACATTGTTAGCACATTCGCTAATAATTTAAGCCTTCGGGTTTAGTGAATAGCTTAGCTCCAATTATTGGGTACATACTAATCTTTACTGACAGCTTAACATTAATATCCTTTGATCTTTATAATCTGATGAAGGATATATCGCATATACCTCCAAAATGCATCAGTAATTGACAAATAACTGTATGTATAAATGTGGGTCTAACAATTTTTTCTTGTTTGTGCAGGCTCCTATATTTCCTCGGATTTTTGGTCATGAGGCCTCTGGGTCATTTCTCTATCTTTTGCCTTATTGTTTACTTATGTTCCATTAGAAAATGATAACCCCAGTTCAACTATAATTAAATTATCACTTGCTTGATTTGCACTTAGACAATTCTCTTTTTCTAGTGTACAGATTTTAACAACACTATTAGTACAATATGTTGGCATTTGTCTCCAATTCCTATTTTGGTGCAGTTTAAATGCAATTGGAATTCCTTTTTTCTACAGATCTTGTAATGAAGCGCTTTTTTTTTTTTTTTCTGGTTTATATTGAAGGAATAGAATCCTTCATCCACCAAGGAATTGGGTTTGGAAGCTCTATATGTAGCCCATGTCACAGTAGGTATAATAAGGGTTTACAAGGTTGGTGAGGATATGGGTAGAGAAGAAAATATCCAGAAGAGCAGGGAAATATTGGTTTCTTCTTTTTGAAGCTCAACTCAGGTTTTCTGTAGCTACTAGAAAGTCACTTGATAACACTCTAGACTGCAAGGAAGTATTGGTTTCTTTCAACCTCAGCTGTAAATATTAGGAGCATTTCTAGCCTTAGGATTTTGTATCAATATATATATTGAATGTTATTTATATATGGTTATAGTGGATTATTCATACATGTATGCATTGATAAGAAAATAAACACACATGAAATAGCTCTTGCTTATGCTTATGTTCTTATTTATTTTGTTCTTTGCTCTTGGGTATTTGTATTGGTCTGGTTGAACCCAGTGCTTCAATGGTATCAAAGCATTCACTACCATTCTCAAATAATGGTTACTAGAGCACAGTTTGGTGTTTGAGTTCCCATACACGTGCAGAAATGAAGAGTCTGCAACAAGGATTTGAGTTGCAACTAGAGTCGATTAGTTTTTATTGGCATGTGTTACAAGGTGGATGTACTTGATTGAAAATAAGTGCTCACATTGCACACATTGTTGGATAAAGGTGGTGAAAACACTAGTTTGAAAAATGAATGTACATCATCTTCTTCATGGTCAGAGCAGGTACAATTGGTTTGGTAAGTCTTCCAATGAAGTGTGTGTGGTTGGCATCTTGATTGCAATACAATGGGATTTGGTAAAGGAAGCACTTGCCTTAGTCAAGATTCAAGATTGGCCTAAGGATATTTGGCTCAGTTTTTATTCTGTCCAAATTCCCTTTGTATAGCTATTCTTATAAAGAAAAATTGTTATCTAGTATACATTGTGAGCCCATATCAAAGCTATGGTTAACTTGATGTCTTGATTTCAAGTCTCTCCTGTTGTTTATTCCCCCATTTATTTATCTATAATCCATCACTATTATTGTCTCTCCACGTGCAGTTATGGGGCACACATATGGGAGGGTGTTAGCCCGGTGTACAATGTAGGCCCATATCCTAACAACTTAAGTTTTTAGGAATATTGGTAGCTTAAGCTTAACAAAAGTTATTTTAGGTTTTCTTGTAGGAATAGAAACTTGCCAACTACCAACTAGGAATAATAAGCATTAGGGTTTGTGGAGATGAGAGAGAAGAAACACCCAAGTGGCCTTGAAGTATAACATCGTAATACAAAATCTACTTTTAATTTTTTTTTAAATAAAAATTTGAAAGTGAGGCATATATTGAATCTTTAATCGCATTGCAGGATTGTAGAGAGTGTGGGGGAAGGTGTGACTGAATTTGAAGAGGGGGACCATGTACTTACATTATTCACTGGAGAATGCATGACATGTAGACATTGCACCTCCGGTAAAAGCAACATGTGCCAAGTACTGGGGTTGGAAAGGAAAGGTGTAATGCACAGTGACCAGAAAACACGCTTCTCAATAAAAGGGAAGCCTATTTATCATTATTGTGCTGTTTCAAGTTTCAGCGAATATACAGTTGTGCACTCTGGATGTGCTTTGAAAGTCAGCTCACTTGCTCCTTTGGACAAAATATGCCTTCTTAGTTGTGGAGTATCTGCAGGTAACATTGTTCTTACTATGATATTGCCATCAAGCCATACACTGCTAAGTCCTCTATTTTCATCTTTGAAGTTGGCTTCAGGGGTTATAATATCCTTCATTCCACTACCTTGGATCCCTTACACCAAGAGTTGAAGCTCAAAAGATTATGTTCCTGGATTTTATCCTTTCTAAAACAATCCTGGATATTTTCTTCATAAGGATTGAAGAATGTTTGATGATCTTGTATTTGATTGCAGAAGACTGACAAAAAGGTTTTAAGAGATTGACTTGAACCTTCCTGTGTCATCTCATCCTTTTATGGACTCCAAAAGAGGAAAAGAGGAAAAAAGCAAAAAAAGAAAAAAAAAAAAAAAAAAAAGGGGGTAATACAAGGCAAACATGCCAAAAAGTGTATAAAATTAAAGGGTTCTTCCTAGCTCTACAAGCCTCATGGCACTATCCTGCACAAAGATTTGAATTTTGAGGCCAAGGTTCATAGAAGGGCCTTTCTTACCAGAAACAGGCCTCCTATGAACTTGGCATATATATTTGAGGGTTCACATTGGGCTGATAACCATATGTGAAGCATTAATGGATCATGATTCATACTTCAACCTATAAGTCAACTCAGTGGCTTGGATAATGGGATTCTGGTTCTGCAACATTATTATAATTGTGTGTGACCATGTTTCTTGCATATTAACTTGAACAACGTTTATTCAGTTTTATGTCTGGTTAGATCATGAGTTTTTGGTTTGGGTAAGAATATTTCACAAGTGGAATTATATTGTTAGGTCTAGGAGCAGCTTGGAAGGTTGCCAATATAACCAAAGGATCAACTGTAGTCATTTTTGGACTTGGAACTGTTGGCCTTTCTGTAAGTACAGAGAGTCTTATTAACATCATTTTCTGCCTGTAACTTATGATGATAATTGGCAGTTGGTACCTTATCATAATTTTGATCAATCATAAGTTGTTATATGATTAGGTCGCACAAGGTGCAAAACAAAGGGGGGCATCTAGAATAATTGGTGTTGACATTAATTCTGAAAAAATGGAAAAAGGTATCACAGGTTTTTCTCTTTCATATTCTTGGATTTTATGATTGAAGCTATTAGAAATTCTTTCCATTGTTAAGGGTCTTCAACTTTTGATGCAGCCAAGGCTTTTGGAATAACAGAATTCGTAAACCCACATGACTGTAATGAGCCTGTTCAACAGGTATTTCATTTCATTTAATAAGCAATTTTTTGTCAGAAATATCAAATATTAACAACAGACCCCAAGGTGGGGCATCCTTTTGCTTTTCTTTTCTTTTCCTCTTGCTTCTAAGAAGAGGTGTAGGACATAAGATCGGGTATTGTGGATAAGTTGTCAATGTTTCTTTTTCTCTTGTTTCTTTTTCTTCTTTTGGGTCAATATAATGCATCCAGTATTAGTGAGGGATAGACAAAAAGAAACATTGGCACCAGCTTTGCCCTTTTCCTGGTCTTATCCCATCTGTTTTATGGGAGTCAGCACAAATTCCAGGACATTAAGAGCATAGTATTAGATTAAAAAGCAACGTTAATAATAAACGCGCAATCCATAAAGATGATGGAAGCCCTCTTCCTGGCAACCTATAGCCATAACTTCCTTTGTGTTGTTTGTCTTGTATGTTAAAGAAAACAACATGGTAGGCATACGTTGAGCGCAAATGGTGAATGTTTGTTGAAATAAAATCAATATGTGCACATGGATATATAAAAATTTTGATGTGTAGAACTAAGATATTGCTGTTCAATATTATGAGGAAGTTTGATTTGTATAACTAAAGTATTAAAATTTCAGGTAATTAAACAGATGACTGATGGTGGGGCAGATTACTCATTTGAATGTATAGGCGATACTGGAATGGTGACTACTGCATTACAATCATGTTGTGATGTAATTCCTGTGACTCTCTGATCCATGTTTTTTATGTAAGGAAGCTTTACTTGTCAATGTTGACGTGTGCTTTTTGTCTTTTCCTGGTTCCCTTAGGGATGGGGTTTGACTGTGACTCTAGGTGTGCCAAAAGTAAATCCAGAAATATCATCTCACTATGGATTATTTCTTTCTGGAAGAACGTTGAGAGGATCTTTATTTGGAGGATGGAGACCTAAATCTGATCTTCATTCATTAGTAGACATGTATATGAGGAAGGTAAGAACCACAATTAATCTTACAGTGGATTTCAGCCTGAATTTTCTCACTTTATTTGTTTTTGTACCATGTCTTGGCTTCTGCCTCTCAAAGCTTCACTCCACCTACACTCACCCGATCAGTCAGACATAGCTAGAAAACCTTGGGATGCCCAGGAAATAAAGATTATACTAAGGCCTCATTATATAGCTTTTTGCTTTTCATTTAGCTAGAAACTGAAACAATAAGCAGTCTTGGTATTATGAATGTTTCATTAAACATGAAACAGATTCCCACATAAACAAAAAGGGGCTTTCCTAAAAGACAACATTCTCTTTACTTCTATTTTAAGTTCTTGAAGCCAGAATAACTTTAAATCATTGAAACACAGACAGTAGCTCTTAAAAAAATGCAGTTGGCTTTCAAACAGCCAATCTAAATTGTGCCTAAATTAGAGCTAGCAAAGCCAGACCCAGAGTTTAATTTGTTTTATGGACTGTGTGAAGACCCTGTTCCATTTTTAGCCTTTTGTATTTGTGTTTACATAATTTTGCATTCTTATTCAAGGACATGGCAGGATGAACCAATAGGCTAATATTACTGCACCTAGATTTGATTCATGTTTGATGATATCACATGACAGTATGAGCCTTTTGCACTATGCTGGGTGTAATGCTCAATTGGAATGGTGCAACATGTCCCATGTGAGCTAATGTATCTCTTAATCTAATTTTTGGAGCGCTCATGAGCCCCTTGGCCTAAGTCCCATTTCTTCATTGACATATAATATTTCATATCTATTGGTATCAAAAGCTTGAAGTGTGTGAACCCATGAAAATCATTGCTGATTTACAGGAGCAATAAAAGAAAACCATGCACAGTCTGTATTCAGTATGTTTAGGCCTTAATCCATGATAGCTAAACTCTCTTCGAACCCAAAGCTGACAAAGCAGCAAAATAAGTAGAAACTTGAGTACAATTTACCAAGGAAAAGCATAATTCTTAATGCTACTTCTGCCAAAGGAAAGGCTTAATCTTAATGCCTCTTCTGAGAAATTTGAAGGTGATATGCATTGTGTTCTGCTGTAGTTTAACTAGCCAGATAGATGATTGATCATTCCTCATATAAATCCTATCAGTGGATAACATGCTTATTTTTACATTTTCTAAATGCAGGAAATCCAGATTGACGAATTCATCACTCATAATTTGCCTTTTGAGGATATTAACAAAGCTTTTGATCTCATGATGGAGGGGAAGTGTTTGCGTTGTGTTATCCACATGCCAAAGTAGTTTTTCGTTTTTTTGGAGCCTCTTAAAAACTGACGAAGAACTATTAATTTTTCCTGGGTTATGAGTTTATATTTGAACATTCCTTAGTTTTTGATTGTTTGAATGGGAAGGTGGTGTTTGTGGAGGATTATTGAAGTTTATAATGCTACCATTTTTGTTATACTTTCTGCTTGCAAGCCACACTCAGTTTAGTAGATTGCTGAGGCATGACCTCACAACGAGCTCCAAAATGTGATGTAGCTTACCTCATTTGTCTCATCTTCACTGTTAATCTCACTGCCAACTCTCAATGAGGCAAGTAATTGGAAGCTCTAATGGTTAAGTCCCAGTGTACATTTCCTCCTGATAATCCAATTACACCATTGAATCTCTCTTGAGAAGTTGATAATTGCATTAGCACACATGCTGATATATCATGAATATGCTTGCTATTTAGTACAGGCTATACATTTGAAATGCCAATCCTCTCTACAATAATTTGCAGATCATCTAGGTCTGAGTCATGTTTAAGAATTTTCCTTTTTTAATATCTTACTAATGAGCATTGATGTTGATTCATGTTTTGCAATCCTATTCACATTTCTTGATAGTAATTGCTTGCACAATTCTCATTGCAACCCCCAGTGCCAGGTATCAATGACCAAATGTATGTGGAAAGTCATTTTCTTTGACAACTGAGATTTGATTTGAGGGCTTGCATTTGGCAAACATATGTCAAACATTATAGATTTGGCAGGGATCAGGGTATTATGGTGTCTTAGCTGAACTACCACCCATTTACAAAAGATCCCCTTTGGCGCTCTTAGCTGAACTACCACCCATTTACTTTGCCTTGCATGTATAGTTATTAGGTGAGGAAGGTGAGACCTTTAGCTTTAGGGACAAATCAAACCCATAAAAAAGTCAAAACAAGTGAACTCGCTTCTATCTATATAATGCCATCAACACATTACCAAAGCCTTTTAGATGAAGTTCACTCCATTCCAAAATTGAGAAAAGGTGCTACAACTGCGTTCCATTGCATAAGAGTCACTGCAGGTATAGACATGCTAATGGCGGATCATCAGAAAATTCATCCGGTTGTGGACCCAGAAGCACCGCCGACAGAGCCTCTAGTCCCTCGTGGCTCATTTAGATCAGAAAAAGGTGACCCATTTCAGCATCCTCCAGATCCTCCATTGCAGCGTACCATTCCAGTCATCCACTCAAAACCACCAAAGAGAAGCTGCTGCTGCAAATGCATGTGTTGGACAATCAGCCTCCTTGTCCTGCTGTTGGTTATTGTTGGAGCCATAGCTGGTGTTCTTTACCTTGTCTTCCAGCCAAAACTTCCCAAGTATTCAGTTGATAGCCTGAGAATAACAGACTTCCAACTCAACTATGACATGACCCTGTATGCTAAATTCGACATGAAGATCAAGGCCAATAACCCAAACAAGAAAATTGGTATTTACTACGAGAAAGGGGGTAAACTGAGTGTTTGGTATACAAACACCAAGCTGTGTCATGGGTCACTGCCAAAATTCTACCAGGGCCACCAGAACACCACTGTGCTCAACGTGGTATTAACCGGGCAAACACAATATGGGAGCACTTTGATGACAGCATTGCAGGAGCAACAACAGAAGAGACGCATACCCTTGGATCTTAAGGTTGATGTGCCAGTGGCAATCAAGCTGGGAAAGTTGAAGTTGAAGAAAGTGCGATTCTTGGTAGAATGCTTGTTGGTGGTAGATAGCTTAAGTGCTAATAACCTGATCAGCATCAGAGCAAGTGACTGTAGGTTTAGACTAAAACTCTAGATCTATCTCACTATACTCCCATTCTTTAGATGGAAGCTCTGTTCTTTATCGTAGCTTGCACTGCCTCCTAAGCTTGTGTAGACATCAAATTTCTTTTCCTGTATGAGAATAAAGTTAAATATTGTAGCAAAACAGAATTGCAGTATATGCAACATACCTTTTCTGTACCAAAGATGGGTCAACAACCCGTGGTAGCTTTAAGGCATTTTAGGTAAAGCCGAAAGAAGTGGGAAACAGGTCATAATAGCTCAAACCCTTTACACAAGGCTAACCTGCTCAGCAAAATCGTGAACAGCAAAGGATGGTTTAACAACTTATCTGCAAATGCAAAACCGACAATTGACTGCCAATTTGACAATCAAATGCTTCTATGGACAATAGGGGCTCTCCATGAAAGCATGTGTGGTTTGTACATATAAGTCACTAATTGCCAGTTAAAGCCCGTGGTCTATGCTCAATGGTAAACAGAGACATCCCAGTCTGCGAAATGGCTCTCACAAATGCCATGTTTGCTGTTAAAGTTGGGGCATGCCAGTAATCTCCAGTGCCAAAAACAACCTTGTTCTTCAATGCTAGCTTTCTTGTGGTCGGGAGGCCCATCATGCGTGCTGAAGGACTATCAGGCACAACCCTGTCCAATTCTCAAGTCTATTAGTGCAGGAAAATAAGAATATTATCCATTTATCATGAACTAGAGCATCTGCAATTCAAGAACAAATGTTAGCAAGCGGGTGGGAAATCATAGTTTTATGGTTGAATTTAAAAAAAAAATATATGAAACAAAAAATCGAATTCCAGTTTAAATTATAAAATGCACTCAAAATGGAAATATTATAGAAATTCCAATTTTAATTATCAAAAATATATTTAAACATGGTTTCCAATATTGCTTGTAAGAAAACCCAAGTCCACTGATGACGATCTTAGGAAGGTTCCATCTGAATTCCTAGGATGAAATGATTCACTCTTATTACAATGAGATCCAAGCACATCCATTTGAGTTTCTGGTAATGCTAGGATTCAAATCTACTTACTATTAGCCTAAAGGGCAAGGTGATAGGTCGATCCATGATGATATTGAGAACTTAGACTTTGGGGAATTCAGTGTTTAGGTCATCAATTCATCAAACAGGATATAGCTTCTGTAAATCAACTGACATCTGGCCGTACAAGGAGACCTCACTGTTACACCATATCAAACCCAACCAGAACCTATCAAACACAAAAGTAATAAACCCTTTTTTGTCGAGAAACCAATTAAAATACTAAACCAGACTGAAATGTTTAGAAACACTACAATGACTTGTTCATTACAAGAATGCTTCTAGAACACATGCAAAAAATTACAAGCCTTAAAAGAAAATTGTATACTACCTTTATTCATTATGACTAGGGGCTTAATCCATGATAAAGAAATCCTAATTTTGACCTCTAACCTAGCATTAAGCAGAAAAATAAATAGAAAGCTTGAGTGGCACACTGAGAAGGTCAACCATAAGGTTGTGATGGCAACACAAAACCAGAAGCTCAAAAAGACACCTCCACATCCTTTGTTCTGGATCCTTGGCACTAATACTAAATTGCAACTCTATCAAACAAAAGCTCACAACATGATTAATAGCCTTATGTACCACATTTCCATGTATGGCAATACCTGGTAGGAAGAGAAATAATAGTGAAAAACATCCATGAATATATATAGAAACTTGAAGAATATAACTGTCACTCTCAAAGAAAAAAATCCAGACATTATTGGCAAACACCCCCTCTGATAAGTTCTGACAAGACATAAAAACAATTGTGCCTGGAAGCATCATATCCAAAAAGCGCATACAACTCATACTTCAGTTGACCTCTGGCATTGCTGCAAATGAGACATGATATCCTCATCATGAAACAAGTAATCCTCCATCCATCACAGTTGCTTCAAACTTATAATAATAACAACCTTCTTAATCAGCTTGACCCTACATAAGATTCCTTTTTTCTTTCTCTTTTTTATAGGCTTGGTTTTTTTCCATTTTTTAGTAGGCTTTTCTCTACCCACATGAGTTATATTCCAGGCTCCCTGCATCATTTTTAGGAGCACCTTCAATATCTAAAAAGATCTCTCCTGCACGTAAACTTCACTCATAATTTCTGTCCCGAAGCTCATCCAAACACTGTTACCTATTCTTCTTCTGATGCATGAAATCTCTATAAAAATCCAGTTGTGACCATTCCTCACATTCTAATGCACCCTCAAAAGCAGAGTGATTAATTTCTTTAACTTAAAAGCCCACAGTCAATGATGGAGAGCCCAAAATAGGGATTTACCCAATTATCATCTAGTAACCTTAATAAACAACTACAGTGAACCCATAAATTAGAGAATTTGAACGCCATAGAACAAGATGACATGACATTTAGTAAAACTGGTAGAACAGTATAACCTCACTTAAGACTCTGCTAGTTGTCCATCATACGCAAGCATGTGTTCAATTTAAGATAAGAGAGAAAACGTATAAATAGCCAAAGTTTCTATCCAAAAATCATATAACAAGTGGATCAAACCTGTAAAACATAAGCAAAGTCTCAACTGTTAATAATAGCAAAATCATAATCCCTTGATACAACCAAGTATATATAGTATTTTATAAATGAATATTACTTTCTGTGAAACCAATGAAAGTACAAAGAATCAATGTCCATGATCAAGGGGGTAAAAGAAACCTACAAAAGACTCGAGGGATCTTGCCATAATGTATCCCAGCTGATGATCTAGGGGGTAAAAGCAAGGTGCCTCTTGTCAAGGACATGTGTGAAATACCACTTGAAAGTTGCCTTTTCCCAAGACAAGTAGTCTTGTCAGAGGAGAGTACCTCAAGATGACAGTAGGGGTAAGGACAGGACTGTCTAAGCAAAAAATAGGTTGTTGGACCTTCAAGAATATGGTTATCACCGACAATGACATGAATACTAATGTGCATGTAGATTAAGAATCAAACATTCTCCGGTGATATGCATTTCATAATCATATGGACTCTGATTGCTCTCAAAATTATTGCAGACCAAACAAAATTGTTCAAAAAAGGAACTAAACAGTTGAACAAACTCACATGAGGCACTTCAGTAATTGATCAGCTCTCAACTTTTCATTGGGCCCTCCACACATTGATACCAGCTCTTTGAACTCTGAATGAACAGTTTCACATATGATACCTCTTTTTCCAGATGTTAACCCAGACAGTTCCACATGTATTGGATTCTGAATTTCCGACAACACCTGACAAGAGATCAAGACAAGCTTTATTCCAACTGCATATGGATTCTAGGGGTGTTGCATCCGAGATAACAGAGAACATGGTTGAGAAGTACACTAATCATTCATGAATGATAAAAGAAGTGTCCTGTGGCACCCTGAAAACACAGAGATCAACTGGAGAGGGAAAAAGAAATGGTCTATACTCTCAGACTCTCAGTTAACCAATGCCTGTCCAACTTGTCTATTTTTTATTCTTTTTCAACAGAAATTTTGCCTCATCCAACTACCCACCCAACAACAAACGAATGAACAAGCATGGCTTAGGTCATCATTAGCGCCAAATAATTGGAGAACCCACAAAAGGTACTCAAGGTGGCTTACTTGGGCGAAATTTAAAAAATGTTTATGCTTTGTAATCATGACATAGAAGAAATTATTTCTTACCTGTGCAATAACAAATTTATAGTTGCCCTTAAAGCGCAGCCTCATTTCAGTCTCTGGTGCAGCCAGAAGTTTCTCAGTACCACCATTACTGATTCCCGATACAACAGCAATCAAAGCAGTTGTGTCAAAATTGATCAGATCATCTTGACCTAAAAGGGTCTCCACTCCTTCTGCATGCAAGCAGCAAAATTTCATTCCCGAAATGAGAGAAGAGAAAGAAGCACCCAAGCTTATATCAATGTGCTTCTCAGGGATCTGTGTTCCAACAGCATCTGGGGGTGAGTCCTTGACGTCATAGACTAATACAGAGGGGCTGACATGATCAACCTTTATTTCAAGGATGCATGCCCCTCGATATGATCTGGCAAATACATTTATCCACTCACTTTCTGGTTCCTCCAAAAAATCAAAACTACAATCAGGAAACTCTACTGCACACTCATAGGCCCCAAATTCACCTTGAAGCTTCTCACAAACACATTGGTCAAGACCATTAGAGAAGAAAAGAATTACAGATGAAGGCTTCAATGTGAGTGAGGACCGGGCTGCATCAAGGACTTGTTGGATTCGGGTTCTTAACCCCTTATTACCAGAACACTCATCCCAAGAAACATACTTCGGATTCCTATCAGACACAATAAACCAAACTGGGTTTCTATTGAGAGTGCACACTATATCAAGATAGACACCCTTTGCAGCACCACAATCACTTTTCTCACCATTTCCAATTGTGGGTGAGAGGGGAAACGGCTTGCAGACCCGCGACACTCCGGTGATGAAAGGCTGCTCAAGAATGTGAACCACAGCCTCCAGATGACCAATGTTGACACTGCCACAAGTGCACTACATTAATGTTTCCTCATTCATTCAACAACCCTCCATTTCTTCTCTCAAGCACACAAAGCAAATATAGATAAAATTCCAAAGCACCCATACCTCACATAGACAATCTCAAAATCCAGAACTGTAGCAAATCCAGAACATAAAAGATAAAAAGAAACAAAAAGCAAATATCGAGAAAATTCCAAGCACCCATGCGACACAGAGACTCAAAAGCCAAAACCCATATAGGGCAAATGAAAATTGTAAAGTTACCTGAGGGGGAGGGATTGGTGGAGATGAGTAGAGGAGAGGAAATTAAGCTCAGAGCCGGCCAATTTGAGGAGAGTGCCCTTGCAGGAAGCTGTGATTTTGGAGGTATCCAGCCTTTCTACTCTCTCCATCACCCTTGTGCATCTCTTCTTCGCTTCTTCAATCAACTCCATCTCTTCCATCCCTCCTATATTTCCACACTTGCTTTCAACCCAATCACACACCCTCCCTGCTCATGCCCACGAATCCAAAACTAATCATTTTTCTCTATTCATTCTCTCATAAATTTTCTATTCCTTTACGCCCTTTTCAAGTTTTTTTTTTTTTTTTTTTTTTCAATTTTCAAATATGGGGTGGAAATAAAAAATTTGTGTTTAATTTTATCTTTAAAAAGCCATTAAATTTTATTGGCCTTTTGGCTTTTACTGAATATATTAAATTTAATAAACTTTTATATATGTGCATTAGAAGAACTTTTATATAAATCATTTAAAAAATATATATATATATAGTTATATTCAAATAAAATTTAAAATTTTAGATTTCAATCAACTTATAGACTAATTTAAGAAAATGTGTCACCGTCATTCCTCTAAATATGAAAAATAATGAAAAATATAATAAAAAATATTTGAATTTTAAATATTTTTTCTTAATTCTTTATATATAGAAGAATCATCCTCTGCCCTCTTTCCTCTAGTTTTTTCATTCTACTTTCTTAGTAAAAACCCTAAGGCGAGGGCTTGGTTAATTCATCGTTGTAAGGCAGGTTAGTTTGTGAAAATCTTTCAATCTCTCTTTAATAATTAATAATTCATAAGTTTAGGGTTTTTTGGGCCTAAATCCAATTTCAATTCCTAGTTACAAAGTAGAATTCGATCATTGATTTCATTCGGAAAGAATTCAATTTTATGCTTGTGTTTGGTGTAGGTGAAAGTGATGGGCGAAGAAGAAGAGTCGATTGAGCAAGCGGCTGCTGTGCGGCGCGAGAGGCTGAGAGCTCTGAAAGCAGCGCAAGAGCTCCTCAGTGCTCCTGAGGACCAAGATAAGCCTGACGATGCTAATCCCACTATGGAAGAAGAGTGAGCATTTACATATAAATTCTATATGTTTTCTTTCTTGCAAGCAAAGCTGTCATCTAGGGTTTTGTTGATGCTTTAGAAGCGAAGCTTAATTCAACGCTAGGGCTCTATTGGCTTAGCAGGAAACTTGTGGTGGAAAATTGACGGAAATTTTGGTACTGGAAATGATTTGAAAATGGAGGCCATGATTGTGTTGAACATGGTTGGTTGGTTTCCAAGAAGAGGAAAAATAAAATGTCACGGAAAAAAAAAAACGAAAAGAAGTCTAGGAAAGTGTTTCAAGAACTGTTTTCAGAAAATGCTGGTATATTTTTGTCCTCGAGAACTTTTTTTGTTTTTTTTTGTTTTTTTTTTGTTTTTTTTTGTTTTTTTGATAGGTAGTGTTTTTTGAAGATCATGTTTGTTGTTTTCATTTTCTGAGAATGGAAATATTATGGAAATTACCATTTTAATTTTTGTAACCAAATTTATCATTTCCCTTTGCAGTTCCTTCAATGGTTGAAGTGCTTACATTTCTTAAAACATGACAAGAAGCTATGTTAATTTTAAGTGAGCAATGTGGGGAATGTAGTTGTACTAAGCCTATTAGGGTTCATTTTTCATGATATTCCAGCACTAGTAAACATTATCCGCCAATTGCTATTCCCCACAGCCCCCATCTTAATTAATCATCTCTTGGAATGATCTTTCTTCGACTTTACTTCCTAAGGTTCAGATGGTGCCATTAATGCATTGGTATTGCAAGCTGCATAGGTGTGTGTCATACAGCTTATACTTTGCAATTGGTTTGCTTTTGTTGTGTATACATGTTATTTTTTAGTCATAGGCACAAGGAGGTGATATTAGAGGAATGTAACATAGTTTGGGCAGAACATGTAAAGAAATAAAGCATGAACAAAATGTGGGCATGCTTCCATGGCACACAGATAGGGTTGAAGTATCATGATTTATGATACATATATTCTATGGCAGGTTCTCTCATCTTCATCTGTTTGTGTTTTATCGATCAAGTGCCCCTTGGTACTAACTAGTGAGGGGAAACAATTAAGCATCAATGCATCACATCTAAAAACTAGTGTTGAAAAGATCCAGCTTGGATGTAAATTGATGCAATGTTCTGACTAATTTTAATATCATTCATCAAGGCTTGCCCAACTTTCTGACATAAGGCAATACTTTGTTTGTTTGACCATTTCAATTTAGTGAGAGCCACACAATGTGTTAACCAGTAACCATAGTTATCTTGGGTAGATGGTAACTTGTGGGTACACTTTTAAAATCTATGAATGTATTTATATCTGAGCCTGTATCTCCAATGTCATCAAGCATCATTGTGTATTTATTTTTTTTCATAGGCAAATAAGAATATTATTAACAGTGTCTAATAAAAAAAGCACACTGAAGTACACAAGGAACATACAACGGTGCCAAAATGACAATGAGTAGGACAAAGTAATAAAAGCACCTTGATCCCATCAAAAAGCATCCAACCAATCAACAAATCCTATAATGGACATAGAGGCTTCATTTTAAAACTTTCTAACCCAAAGCCAAAGAGATCATAAGAAAGAGTTTTTGAGAGCTTGATCGATTTGTTCCACATTGACAAATGCTCTATGATTCCTCTCCTTCAAATGGTCTAGAACAAGCATGAAGGAGCAGCCCTCCACACCTGTCTACATTTTTTCCCCACAAAGGTCCTCTGCTAACTTGATAAAGTCTCTCTGACAGTAGAAGGCAACACCACAACACCTACTCAAAGTCAAATAATGAGAATAACAGGTGTCACCAAATCCTTATTTTAGCACAATTAAGGACGTGAACAGCTGATTTCTCCTCGAATTTACAAAGATTACATCTATTTGCCGAAGTCCATTGTTTTTTTTCAATTAATCTAAAGATGAAATTCTCCCCCAAACTGCTTCCCAAGCAAAGACTCCTACTTTTGTCAGCATCCAAGGGTTCCAAACTATATTTACTAGAAAAATCTCCTCTTTCCAGCTCCAAGCAAGAGTAGAAGGCAATTTTGAACAAATATAACTGCATTTTTTTGCAGTAATCCCAGCGCAGAATCAATATCAATGTGTATATATACAAGCATTGTTGTATATTTCATGGAAATTCTGAATAGTTTCATGTTTTTCTGTTATCTTCCATCCTTTTTCTAAATTGATATCAATGGGAGTATCAATGGCTATCTCCATTGTCTTAGAACTGTGGTGTGATGGTATCAATATTTATTCCTTGCTCTGTGGCTTGTCTGAAGGGAATGAAATAGGTTAAACCTATCTTATGACTGAAAGAAAATCCTACCTGAAGCACATCAGCTTATAACAGTGTATATTTGCTAACAATTTTTTTATTTTTTCATTTCCTGCTGTCTCTTGCTTCTTTCTTGTAGATTTCAATTCATGTTATGCTACAGTCCATTTATTAGGTATCTGTCCAATTCCTTCCTGTTGGGCTGCTCTTACAATTTTTATGATACCCTTTGTGGTCATTTAACACATCCTTCGAAGTCTTTATCTTGGCTAGCTTCTATTTACTGAAGAAATTATTCTTGGTTGTTGATTGCATTCTCAACCTGTCATACATTCATTACCTATCAAAAAAAAAAAAAAAACCTTGTCATACATTCTATAGCGTGTCTACAACCTGGAAAAGGTGGGAGTAAGTTTGGTAATTGATGTTAAAATTGCTAGAACACACTCTGCTAGGGGCTCCCTTCCATGTGTCACATAAGTTTTTACCTATGCTTGCATTTGACCTGATTAAAAATTGGATACATTATAAAAAATGGCTCTTTTTATATCAGATAAAAAACGGGTATTGTTACTTATGGCTAACATTGATAGACATTCGGTAATAAATAAACCATTGGTCATGGTTATATTTTAAAATGGATAAATGTATGCTTGTGTGTGTGCTTGTATGTTTATATTTTGTGTATCTGCTTCCTTGATTTTACTGCTTTTCTGAGCACATATAACTGCATTTTTTGCAGTAATCCCAGCATGAAATTCCGAAATTACCTTCCCCATGATAAGGAGCTTCAGGAGGGTAAGCTTGCTCCACCAGTGCTACCAAAGTTTGAAGACCCTGTTGCAGCAGCACCTCCACCATCAGAGGAGAAAGAGGTACTTGGTTACTTCCAATTTCACATTCTCCTGATCAGTAACTTTATATCTTAGCCTATTCTTCTGTATTCTAATTTGGTGAAGTTCAGGATCCATTTGTAAACATTGCTCCAAAGAAGCCAAACTGGGACCTTCGAAGGGACGTGCAGAAGAAGCTTGATAAGCTTGAAAGACGTACACAAAAGGCAATATTTAAACTGATGGGTGAGTAATTTATTGAATTGGTACCTATTGAGTTGTCAATTTTCCTGCGAATTTAAGCTGTTAGGATTTGTTTGGGCCCATAATGGATATCATGCTCAAACACCTTCAGCTATATGTGGCTCCATACCCTCATATAGACAAATCTCAAATTTGTGATAAAATATAATTAGACAAATAAATAATGGGGGGAGGAATTGAACCTAAGACCTCCAATTAACCAAAGGTTTGGTACCATGTTGAGTTGTCAATTTTTCTAAAAGCTTAAGCTGTTAAGATTTGGGTCCACAATGTATATGACTCTAACAATATGTGCAGAGATAAATATATTCTTGGGGCAAAAGTGATTAATGGCATTATTATATTGCCCCTTGATAGCATCAACCAAACAGTTATAAGAAGAGTGTAGGATTTAGATTATATTATATAGGAAGCCCTAATGGAAGAGAGCATAAGCTCTCTCATTTGATTCTCCCTTATTCTCTTTCTTTTCTTCTTCATTCAGTAAACTTACAACCTTGGGTTTTTATCACCCAAACCAATTGTTCTCTCTTTCAATTTTTTCATTTATGTTTGAACCCTGTTTTTTCCATGTTAGGACTTGGGAAACAATTAGCATATGCATGGAAACAAGATCACTGTATGCTAATAGCATATTTTGGTACTGCCAGATTAAATAATAATAATAAAAAATAAAAATAAAAAAGAGGATTGTTAGGGAATGGTAATCAAATTAACATGCCTTGAAAAAGAAGGCTTCCTTCTAGATTTGGTTGATTTTTCCCACTGACCAGTGACCAAATTTGTTGTTCTTTTTATGGAACTTTATTCTGCAAGTTTTATCTGATAATATATTATTGGACCCACTGAGAAGCCCAGCCCTTGATGGGTGATCAGAATGCTGGTCATCAAACATGTAAACAGATCCACCAAGAAGAAATATAGAAGGGGCCGTAATTAGGGCTTTTCCCCTCAAAATCATGTCTCTTGACCATGCGTTAGGGTTTGTGCAATTTCTTGAAGGGATCAAGAAAGTTTCACCTGATCAGTAAGTCCCTAAATGTAGTGATCATTGGTTGGGTCAGTCATTTCTCTGTGTTTTCCATTTTGGAAAAAAAAAAAAAAAGAAGAAGAAAAGGATTAAGCTTCTAGTGTTGTTACTTCTCTCATATCTTGCTCTTCTACTTCTTTCGTGGTGATTCTTGCTACTGAATCTCCCTTTTCTTCCTTCATTTTAGTGTGGGTTTAATTTTGTAAAATTAAGGATGTTGTTCTTTTTAGGTTTGTGTTTACTACTGTCTTTTCACATCTACTTGTTAATTTGATATACAATGTTAGCCCATTTCTTAGCAGTTTAAAGGGCATATCTGAAAACTGTTCTTCAAAATAGTTTTCTGTTCTTGAGAACAGAAGATGATTCTCTAACTTAGAAACACATTGGGCAAATTTTTGAAACAAAACAGTTTTTTTGAGAATTTGTTTTCATTGGTGCTCTCTGTGTACTTGTGTTCCTTGATGCACTGTTTCTTTGGCACATATTTATAATATTTCATCATTACTTATAAAAAACCAGTTTTTTGAGAATTTGTTCTAATAAACAGATTATTTTTTAAAACAAATTTGAGCTGTTTTTAATTGTTTTTTGTAGAATGTTATGGGTAATAACTGAAAATATAGAGAATACTTTGAAATTTTTGCACTATACATAAGCATACTGTACCTACATAGAGAATAAGCCAAAAAGGCTGTTTTTCATATTTGAGTTTTCAAACAAAATTTTGTTCCTGAAAACAATTAAGAATTATTTTTACTAACTATTCCCAAAAACTGTTTTTTTTTTTTTTTGTAAATTATTTTAGGAAACTTTAGCAAACAGGCCCCTAAACTTTTGGAAAGTTTTTGTTCTTGGAGGTCAGAGTTCAAACCTGTCCTGAAGCTCCCCACTTCTGCTGGCATCTGTTTGTCTCTCAATTCTCTCCCCCTGCAGATTAGGTGACACATTGACCTGTCTACCTCTCTATGTGCAGGTTGAGACAATGGCTGTCTTAACAGTTCCATTTCCATTTTCATCCATTTTCCTTAAAAGCTTTTGGGATTCTTTCTGGTCTTTCATAATTAAACTGTTCTAAGAAGTAACATAATGGTGTCAAGGTCTGAACCTGGAGACTGTCAAACTGATGACCTGAACCTCGTCCCTTTTATGGGTCAACGAGTAGTCCAGGTTATAAAACATTTGTCTAGGATAGGTAAAACCCCTTTTTATGGATGGTGTGACCATGCAAACACAACGATATATTGATCAGTGTTATGTGTCATGCAACATTCTTGACATCTACAAGATTCTGACCTTTTTTTTATTTCTCTGGCAGAAGAGCAAGAAAAAGAAAATCAGTTGGCTGAAGATGGTGGAAATGTTTCAGAGGACTAGAGTCAGAATGTAGTTAGGTTTCATTTGAGCAAAAAGATGAGTTGAACCCACCAGTTACCATCTGGATTACAGTTCAGTGCTGAGTTGATGAAACAGGAAGAGGACTGGGTCATCTTGAGGATGTGCACTAGCCGAACCTTCTCTTTTTAATAGAGTAACGGGATTTAATATTACGAAAAGTGAGATGTAGAGTGAAACTACACTGAGGATTTAATGTATCAAGGAGCAGAGGAGAGCCTTTTGTCTTTTAATTTTAGATCGAAACAGCTGCACATTTGAAATATAAACTACAGTGCAAGCACACCTTTCCCTACAAGGGCAGTTTGATTTTATGATGGTTTCTACACTACCTATCGCAGGAAGGTTGGTATTAGTAGAGCTCATTCTGCTGTAACAGTATTTTGTAGTAACACTGACACTACACAAGGTTCTCGAACCTTCCATGGCTAAAAAGTGGACCTCTTTCAAAGAGGAATCGGTTCTCTTTCTTTTTGTGTTTCATTCTATTACTTTTTATCGATAAACTATTCCAATCAGTTACAAACCATTATCCCACCTTTAGGTCCCTCTTTCACTTAAATGTCAAGAATTTTAAGCTGGGAGCCGTGCAAAACCTACCCTAATATGGTCAATAGATAAATCTAGTTGCATCTTCTCCTACGTGCAGTCAAGAAAAAGCCTTGTTCCATTCTAAGGATTTTGCCAACTCTATCCATTCAACTGGAGACTCCATACAACAGAGAATGGTATGCATAAAGCTTTTCTACCAAAAACAAATGGAAAGTTCTCACTTTGGCTCACCTTAATGAACAAAAAAGGTATACACATTATTTGGGATATGACAAAAGAAAACCATCCCCTTTCCCAGCAATTCTTAATTTACACACAACATGGACTTGTACAAAGCTCTATCAAAGTTATTATATTTCATGGGAAAGGAAACCAATAGAATTGGGAAAAGAAAAAGGACAGTTAACATTGACATTTTGATACACAACAATTGAAGAATACTCCGCCTTGTTTTGCCCCAGAAAAATATCACAATGGCTTATGTTCGGTCAGTCTTGAGCTGGTTGGTGGCACTTTGCCCCTTGTTTATGTTGTCGTTCCAAGAAGGGTCCACTGGAGGAAGTTGGTATTCATCGGGTTTCAGGGCCAAAGCAAAATCAGGCAGTTGTGGTGCTGTCTCCATGATTCTGCAGTCAAGATTTTCCAGTATCACTCATCACGGAATGATTTTCCAGCTTCATTTCATTCATTCATTACAGTAATGGCCAACAGGCATAGAGTTAAACGCCAAAACACCAAAGAAAGACTTACCTTTCATGCGAGTATAGATCCCGGTTGATGCGAACCTTGCTAGAAGTATCTTTAGGAATCTTCTCAGATAGATACTTCATGGTTCCCCAAAGAGGTGGATTTCTGCACCAAAAATGGCAATTAAGTAAGTACATCCCTAAACTAACAAATCCCCATGGAAAGCACATTTACATGGTCTCTGTAGTGGTATCAGAATTTTTTGTAGGATCATCATACCTATCTGATAGCTCATCATTATAGACAACTCAAAGTACATACTTGATACAGGGCCCAGAAAAGACCAGAAAATGCATCTAAGATCATTCTAATGGAGAAAATGAAACCACTAAGGGAGAGCCACTTGGGTGCTGGGCCTAGCATCTTGTGTGTACATTCCAATTATCCATTTCTTCCTATAACAATGGCCAAATACAACAACATATCTGCCCATGCATCTCATACTATGATAAGATGCATGTTTAACAAACAAGTGGATAAAATAGGAGCTTCATAAACTTTTAAATGGTCAACCTCTAACGCTTACAAGGCTGTCCATGTAGAGCCTAAAGATGCAACATAGATTAGATGATCACATATCCATACTGAAATTGGGAGTAGTATTTAGAGGAGATGGACAAGGACTTGAGTTGGAGAATCTGGAGGAAAAACAGTAATCATCGTAAAGCAACTTGCTGGTGGAACAATGACGTTCTTACAGATATTAGCTCCAAGAAATACTGAAAATGAGGATTCTGGAAGAGATAGATGTGTTTGGAAAGAAAAACAGAGTATCATGACCTCAATTAAATTCTAGATATAAGGGACAGAGAGAAAAGTGGAGAAAAACTCTTTACATTTAAGGAAAAGGAGAAGTAACAGGAAACACATTAAAGCGTTCAAAATGTGGACAGGGACTCTTGACAAAGATCTAATATCAGAAATCTATGACATGAACATACATTAATATCAAATAAAATGACATAAATAAGAACATATGATTTGAGATGCCCAACATATGGCCTTTCCATGCTATGATTCATGAAAGACAGCAATGCAATGAAAACCTGAAGGTGAACTTTCAAATTATAGAAAACACCTTCTTTGGCCTGTTTGCAGTTACATAAAACCAAGTGTAAAACAGTGTGTGTGTGTAAATTATAAATAAAAAATAAAAAAGAAATAAACATAGAGGACACAAATTTCCAAAACACCATACTAGAGAACCCCCCATAATCCCATTTACAATAATTCCACAAAAAGAATATCCCAAGCATACTCAATTTTACAGTTGGTTGATATCATGATCTGCAACACATAGTCCATTAGAATGATGAAAAATAGATGGCATAAGCCCCATACATTAAGGTTCAAGGCACCTGGATGTGCATGCCTCAGTCCTTCAACCTCAATTAAGTTAGAACTCTCTCTCTCTTTCTCTACACACAGACACACACTTGTCTATAAATAAAAACATGTATGTTAAAAAGTCTATCTGCTTGCTCAAAAGCTTTGGTCTTAGATATTAATTCATGATGCAACAAATGTTGTTTCAGATAATATTAATATTACCATACACACACACACGCTTTTCCTCTCTTTCTTTCTCATAAACAGATTTTGTTCAAAATGTCTTTTAAGATAGTTTTTAAATTCATTAAAAATTTGAAGTGTCTACAAATGAGAATGTAGAAGTTCTTAAAAGTTTAGATGCTGGTTTGGAAACTTTAGTCTCAGATATTGATTCATGATGCAATAGAAACACGTTTATGAAATTACATCAAAAACAGCAGACATGAGAGAAAAAAAAATGACATTACCTTGACAAAGGAGGAGCCATGTTGAAGGCCTCACATGCCCTCTTACTTTCTTTGAGATACTCATCCGCCGCTTGCAAAGCAGCTACTGCCATCCCATGAGATTTTTCTGTGTTTCCTTCATCAAGTATTAGACCATGATAGTAATATGCTGTAGCCTGAGGAAAAACCAAAATGAAAAAAAGTCTTGCATCATTCTTGGCTGGAAAAGTGCAAAATAAAGCACAGTACTGATCAAGATCTCAAACCCAAAAAACAAAAGAAACAGAGGAACCATGCTGAGACCAGTAAATTAATCAGATAAATCTAGTATATGTGATCAAACTTCAGTAAATTAATTACTAAATACATAGCTGAAACCAGGATGTTTAACACAATAACTTACATCTTTTCTCATGTTCTAGTAAGTAGATGCTTCCCGCATAAACTCACAAATTCTAACTTCTAACTAATAAAAGTTGAAAGTGATATTCCAGCATGAAATAGGATTAAAAAAGAGAATATAGGCAAGTTAGTGTTCACAAACGTGCATTCCAATGTCCAGTTACAACCGCCTACTCTCACCTTTAATCATGTGATATGGCAATAATTTGCATGTTTGCATGAGCACACGTTATTGATAAAGTAACTCTCTGTCTTTATGTACTGAAGCAACAGTTTTTAACTAAGTAGAAAACACAAAAAAGAAAAAACCATCTTGCTCAGATATATACATCCTGATCAATAGCAAACAGTTTTCCTGATCTAGAGGACAATGACAGTGAAAAACTAAAATATTAAATCCTTTAGGAAAAGGTTTCTTTTTAAATATAAGTAAAATATTGTCAGCCAATCCACTTCATGTTCATACTCCATACATACACCAGCTACATAACACATTGTGGAGCATTCTAATAGAACATCCTGTTCAAATTTAATGTGTGGCTCTATATCTGCATTTCCGCTATTCACATGCAAACCTTCTTATAGAAGGAATGCATTCAGATGCCAACAATTTATTACCAAAAGAAAGGAAAGAGCATGAAAACATTTCCTAAAGCTTAGCAAATTATAGGGGCCTCCACTCACGTTTGAAATGGGACACAAAACTTCCCTGAGGTTTCATTTTTCTCTTCTATACAGAATTGCAGAAAACTGGAATAGCTTTTCTTAAACAAAATAGGATGTCCTTTTAATCGAAGGGTAAAATAATTATGTTAAGCAAATTCTGGAATGGAATGCAGGTTTCTGCGAATAATGAAACCATAGGAAAGGCTAATGTCTTATTTCAAATGTTAAAAGTAAATATAGAAGAGACAAACAATGGGTAATAATCTCTTCTATTAAAAGAAAGATTCTAATCTGCCACTTAAGCACCATCAAAGAGAAAATAATTCAGAGTGAATATTCCCTTAAGAAAATTATGTTCATCTACAGCTGAATGAGTATCCTCAAAAGTCAGACTTTAGAAATCAATCATGGTGTTAACCATGTTATGCTGCTTCACTGGTTTGACGATAAAAAATTCCAAAGTTCAAACATCCGTTCCACTATCTCTCAGTAGCATGATGCAATATGCCATTCCCAAATCTTGAAAAGTAACCAGGAGAAGTGTATGGGCATTTCAATTGTTCTCTCAGTTTACGTAAATTTCATCACTTATAATCTACAGGGATATTTGATTCAAAGGGTCAAAATATGACCTTATTTTGTAAAATTGGCCTCCAATTTTTCAAAACAAGAAGAATGACCTTTTTGGACAAAATTATCCTCCCCCAAACTTTTTATACTCATTTCATATCAAAGCACTTTTTATAAAATAAAATAAAAAACATAAGGGATACTTTGGTTCATTTGAGGCTATATTTATAATTTCACACACATGGTGGTTATTTTTTCAAAGTGAATATTTTGGCCTTTTGGCACAAATATTTCCAATGTGTATTTGAGAATACTCAATTCTAAGAAAAGTGGTTCACTATCTCTTTTCATTTTCTTTTTCAGAGAATCGAGGATTTCTTAAGAGAGAGGACATGAGGAAGAAAACATCCTTAAAAAACATATAAGACAAAAGACAAGTACAAAGAAAAACAAGAAAACAAACAAGCCCCAGCTACCCAGGCCTTCCCTTAAATCAGAGGGCAGAAATTCACTCTAAAATCCTCAAGAGCAATGGTTCCTCTCCTGGCAAGATTCCAGTCTCTTTAGCAGCCCCTAGACCTATTTAAAGGTAATCTCCACTCTTGAGAAAAGATTAGTTATTTCCCTGATCCTCCCAAAACCCAAATACAAAGAGGCTTAACAATGTTGAGAAGTTGTTCTTAGTCTCCAATTTATTCCATGTCTCGTGGATTGCTTCCCTAACTCAAGGCTAGAATATACAGATCTTCTTGGAAGACTCCCTTGGTAACAATTTGGCTGAGTTCTCTAGAAAAAATTGATAAAAATTCTATTTAATCCAATCCTTTCAGGGAATGAGACAAGATCTCCTATCCCTAATGCAAACATCCAATATCTTAAGATACTCATGAAAGGAACTCTTTGAATTTCCATTGATTAAAGATCATAGAGATGCAAGAAACCCACCTTTTTCCATAGTAACTCTCCACCATTTAACTCATCCTCAAAGATATGAAAGTTTTTTGCCACCTAAGTGGTCCAGATCAAGCCAAGAAAGAATAAAAACCATAGGATCTGGCTTTATCAACCTTAACAACAACTCAAGCCCAAACCATAAACATTGAACTTATATTCTAGGATAGCACCCACTTAAGTTTCACAATGTGAAAAATCCTTAGCCATAACACAATCCAAACTGATATTTCAAAGAAATGTGAGAGATGATCTAGCTTCTATGATCACACAAGAAGCACATATCGGAATATGGTTTTCCAATTTAAAGATTTTGTTTGTGTTCACTCTGTCATGAGGTACCACTGCTTCCCCCAAAACCACTACCCTTAGAAGATACCTCAACAGTCAAAATCATTTCTGCAGAGAGGAGATGAGTAGTTCCCCAACATGGTGTTTGGTATTGGTCTTGGTCATGGAATCCCTGGACACCAATACAACTTGGCAACAGCAATATGGTATCCACTATATTAACATTTGGATATACTAAATACAAAGATATCCTGTAAGTGTCAGTCATTGACTCATTAATATAAAAAGCCACTGTCTTCTTGAAAACCCAGAAGCTTCTCCACTCCAACCATTCTATCAACAAGTTGATATCTGAATTTTCAAGACAAAGCAAGGATTTTTAGTTTCTAAAATATACAACTTCAATTTGTAATTATTCTCTGTTGGGGTAAACAGAATCTTACTTCCCATAGGAACAAATGAGGATTATACACCCAAAGCTAGAGTTCAACACCTAAAATAACTCATCCAGAGACTTGCAATTGGGTACTTTTGAGTGTTGAACTACAAATCCAAATTGTGCCCCATCAACATATATACATCTGTGTATGGCTGATACCTCCCAAGTGGCCATCAAAACAATTCCTTAAAGAAAAATCAAAGAGTCCATCGCTAATAGTTGAGATTTTATTTTTATTTCTATTTTTATTTTTTTGTTACATCTTTGCTCACATTTGAAATAATTTATCAAAAAAGGAATGTTGCTCACATGCTTGGTTAATAATACCCAAATGCAGCTGCAACACCTCATGCAAGTCCAACATCAAGAAGTCGAGAAACCTAATCTAACAAGCCTAATATCCTCCGATTAAGAGTACCATAGCTTTTTTCCTGCAGACTATCCTTTAAATGCAATATATTTAAAGTATCATTTTCTCATTTTCCATGCAGGCAATAAAAGTAAAGCTTCCATGCAACCTTACAACCAGAAAACAAATCCTTCAATAGATGCCAAGATATACATGTAAATGATACTAAAAAAAAGTCAGAATAAGGGGTAAGGACAACAAGGAAGAAATTCTGAATGATAATAGACTGAGAATAAAGAGGAACACAAATGAAATTGTAAGATACCTTTGCTTCAACATATTTCCACTTCACATAGAGCTTATGCTTTTCCCCCCATCCGTTAGTTAATGGAAGGTTCATAATGTTATCTTGAGCCTATAAGAGAGCACAAACGGAGAACTTTATGTCTCAGGATAACAAATTTTGCACCTTAATATAAAAACATAGACCATAATGATAGAATGTGAATAATTCATAAGGAACACAAACAAAGTTTTATTCTAAGTGTAATCAACATGGAAAAAAAATATATGAAGCCATAATAAGTTCGTTACACTAGATAAGTTTGCTGAAATCCAAAAATCACCTAACCCAAATCAAACCCTGCTTAGTTTTCTTAGGTTAGGGTTAGTTGTCAGTGTCTTGCTACCTTGATTAATATCAGAAACAATTTCAAGTGTTATCAACCTCTTAACATCAGAAGCCATCCCACTAGATTTGACCAATCCATTTGAAGCCTAAAAATGCCTTCAATTCGCTTTCAAAGGAATGTCATTGCAAGAGAGACCATAAAAACCCATAATAACCACAGGGGGGGGGGGGTGTTGAACGTTCAAAAGTTAAAGAATTTTTTTGTTTGTAATTTGTGGAGTTGGGCCAAATTGTATGTAGGTGAGGAGGCGTTCTCCCTTATAGGCTTCCTAGAGTGGATAGCTTCCACTTAAAGGGAGGTGATTCTTTTTGTCTTTGTTTTTTGAGGCCTTAGCTGCCTTGTATACTTCCTGTATGCTTTGCGGCGATTTGCCTTTTTAATGCATATCCTTTACTTATCAAAAAAAAAAATAACCACAGGGTCATCAAATGGGAGAAAGTATACTGCCAAAGAGATGGACCAATGCATTGCATCAAGATTGGAGGCACTCTATATTTGGGTCCAAATTCATCAGGAAAGAATACAATACAGCATGAAGCCACTTCATATAAAAATAAAACTAACTTTTTTGCAAGCTTCATGGCAAGATTTCCTTGTAGAAAAGTTCAACTTTGTAGTTCATTGAATTTTTATGGCTGAAGAGTATGGATCCGTCCTTTTTTTCTATAAATAGAAAGGGAGTGTAACCCATGAATATGGGATGTATACAAAGACCAAAAAGGCAAAAGAAAAAGGAAAAGACTCTTAACTCCATAAGTACCAGCCGAAACATCAATGAAATCTATGGAGGAAAAAAAGGCTCCCATCTCTTAATGATCTTCCAGATCATTCAAACAAAGAATTCGTAGAAGCATTTTTCAGCTGCAATTCCGATTGATCCAAGCCACAAAAGATCCTTCAATTGTGATCCTTCCAAATACACCAAAATAAACATAGTGGGGCTATAATCTATATTTTTCTTTCCCTTTTCTCACCATCTGTCTTTGCCTACTACTCAAGATTTCCTTGTGGAAAAGTACAATTTTGGAGCTCATCATTGAAATTCTATGGCAAGCGTAGATCCATCTTGGAAAAAAAAAGGGGCATGCCATTACTTTTTGTAAATGTCAAACTTTGAGAGATACATAGGAGCATCATGAGTAACATACAACATAGATTCCCAAATCAATTCATGAGAGAGGTGCCTGCAAGTTCTCATTTGTAGGTAGACAACTAAACCAAGATATTCAAGGACCTAATTAAGAAAATTTAACTTAGTTTAACCACCTAAATTGGGATAATTTTCTAGACATGATGCTATATTGTGAAAACAGTCAAGAAAGATCTCTGACCCTCGTTTGAGAACATCAAAGGCAAACATGACATTTCCTTGCATATGCAAGAGCCACAAAGGAAAAACAGCAGAGCCTATTGCTTGGGTACATTGACTGCTTAGAAATCCAGAGAAAGCATACTCCTAAAGCACATGGAAATTCATGAAAAAAAAAAGGACAGATTGGAATCTAAGGCCAACCATGATTTTATAGGGAGTCAGTGGGTTGTTTGGTTTGGTTGGCGGTATTTGGTAGCAGCTTTTGCTTATTACTGCTTGGTTTTGCTTGAAGGAGCACTATATCTTCCCTTCTTAACAAAATGTCGCTGTTTCCTATCATTTAACACGAGACAACCCCTACAACAAATGTTGTAGAAAAGAGGCTTACAAGTCATTATCTCATGGATTGCACTGAAGTAAACACAGTACAAGTGAAATATGCAAACAGAATGATTCTATACACAAATCAAAAAACATGAAGGCAGAAGGGAGCAAGTGAGCAATGATAGAAGAAGGAAAAGCTTAATGCAAGATCCCAAAGGCTTTAACTTATGGTACAATGATGTGAATATTACAAATATGTACCTGCTGCCAATACTTTACCATCTCACATGCAAGCCTCCGTTTTACTGCAAGTGTAGCCTTGGTACTATCAATAGCCATTCCAAGCTGGATATCAACACCCTATATCAGAAGTTGGAAAGAATATCAGTGAAGTGCCTGTAATGTCTGTTTCCAAATTAACTAAATTAAATGTTTTTCCCTTTTTTAAGAAAGACATTGTTCACCAGTCAACTCAATCCCATTGATTTAATTATTTAGGAGAACATAAAAAACCAAAGTCTCCAAATAAATCATTAAATCCTAAAATATTATCTAGTGAGAAAATGGCAACAAAAGACATGAACATATCAAGAGAATGAAAAGTGAAATATTATCAACACCATGGAACATGTGCATAGGGAAAGAATCAACAATGACTTCCTACTTCCAAATTATTACTGGATGGGTTGGCAGAATTTTTATGTTCATTTTAATTATTTAATTATTTGAAAGGAAAAATAGAAGCCTATATGATGGGAATTAGTAACCTTGGGGTGGAGGAAGACAACTACTGTTCTCTCCCATGTTCCTCAAGGTAGAGCACGGCCTTGGAGATACGAGCTATAACCTTGCAGGATAATTGACCTTTCTAGAGGTCTGATGTGCTCTTTTCAGTGAAAGCATAAGTCAGCCAACCAGGTAGCAGATAGCTGGCTGCACGAGGAGCTGCCTTATTGGAGATGTTCTTGGGCGGTCCTTTCACCCTTCCCTCCTCTCGCATGTTCTGGTTCTGGTTGGCAACATCTGCGTGCTTGTTCAGGTGGTTGGTCATATTTAAGTGGCAGCCCTTTTAAGCATTTTCTTCTTAGATTTTCGTGAAGACCCATTCTTCCTTAAACTAAATTTCCTTTTATCAAATAAAATTTCCTTAATTGTTAATTTGCTTCATCGAATACTAATATGATTCACCTGAAATGTGCATCATGCAGTCAAGCAGACAGCCTATGCTGTAGAACATAACACTAATTTAGCAACCAAGTGCAAGCACCTGACTTAAAATGAATAACACTATCACAAAGGGTAAGAATCATCTTTTCTTTCCAATCCTCTAAGCAAATCAATACTTCTCAGAGCAATAAAGTTCAACCAGATGTATTTTTTACATACTCTTTAAAAATTTTGCAATAATAACTTCAGATTAAACTGAATAGACATTTTATTTTTTTTATAACTGAGGAACCTTCCATGACCAAGCCCTTTGAACTCTCCATGGGGATCCAAACCTCGGGGTGCTAACCACAACATAACAACCAGTACCGAGTAAATTCAGAGCATTATCAGTGGCAAGATTTGAACCCAGGTCCATGTGCCACTTACTGGGACCACACTTCCCAATGTTTGCCCTAACCAACTAGGCTATCTTGGCGGGTTAAGCTGAACAGAAATATCAAAGATCATTCTTGGGTCTAGAAACATTTCTGTCTTCAACTCTACTCAATATTCAAAGTCGGGCCCATCTACATGCAAAGCATCAATATCTTTTCTTTTTTTATCTTTTTTAATATTTGGCACCTTTACAAATTACCACTCTTCACTCTAATGCTGAATTAATGAGAGATGGGCCCAGGCCAACTCCCAGACCCATATGCAACAACAGAATACAGAAAGATTTCAAAAATATGCAGCTTTGGATCTCACCAAATCAAGGTAAGACATTGCTTCTTTCAAAATAAATCAGGAAGTAATAAGAAACCAAGCATATATAGAGAACATTGTTAGCATATAGAAAGGAAAAAAGGAGACAGAGAAAAGCCTGCATCATGACCGTGCTTCTCTTTAAGGAGTTTCTTCTCTTGTTTTCATCATATTTGTATATTGTTGAAGGACAGCCCATCCTTCTTGGTCTTTTTATTTAATAGAAAATTCTTGTATCTTTCTGATCCACAAAAAAATAGAGGTGTTGATGATCTTATTTATGTTAATAGTTTTCTGAAATTATACCATGATCTTGATACCTATAAATTGATCACCAGCCCAATCATGAATCAACATTAATATACTCGTTGTTAAAAGGTCGAGATACAAGACGCCTTCTTAGACATCTCAAAATGACTCCACATCCCAATGGAGTTGAGGAGGATTATGCCAGAACTAACCTACAAAGGTAGCAAAAGTGATATCAAGTTGAGTCAATGATAGATATATTAAATTTTCCCATAAGTTTTCTATATTGTCCCAGGTCTCTTAAGAGTTCACAGTATGCCTTTGTGAAATTGAACATAGGATCCATAAGACCACCAACTCAGTTTAGCTCCTAAAATTCTTGTCTCTACTAGAAGATCAGTGATATATACCTGTTCTGAGAGAAAAACTCCTTTCCTCAACCTAGGACCTTTATTCCTAAAAAGAAATCCTAAATCACCCTAAATTTTCATATGAAAATGATTATTTAATTGATTTTTAAGTTCACCACTACCCTTGATGCCCATAGACAACCAGAATGATAGTACTACTTAAATACCATCAGACTTGTTGAAACAACATTTAGGCCAGCAATTTCATACAAAAAACTTTGGTGCATTCATTATTTCCTTGGGGTTGAGATTGCTCCTTCTCATCAAGGCAATCTCAATGGAAGTGTGTTTTTGATCTTCTCTCTGACATGCCTCTAGGGTGCTCAGCCTATTGATATGCCTATGAATTCTATAGTTAAACTTGATGAAAAAAATATCATGTTAAGGTACCAATTTAACCAAAAGACCTATACTGCTATGACATAAACCAATGAAGTTGGAACCCATGACCTCCTTAAAAATTTGGCTCTGACAATAAACTCGTGATATTTAGAGTTAGTGAGGAGAAAGGGAACAAAGGAATATGCAAGAGGTTTAGGTTGGTCTTATTCACTTTCTTATACCTTTCATCTATTTATATTAGTGAGTTCGAAAACAAGATTTAAATGATACCCCTAACAGAACATAGAATAATAAACTCTAACCACACGAACACAAAGTGATTGAAGCAGTACCTTTATATGTATACTCAACAACAACTACACTGACCTTGAAAAACCATGCTCTCAACCCATTAATTGTCACACCAGTGGATAGTTAATGGTACACAACCAACCACACTCATAAGTGCATGCCTCTGTTGTTAGACAAGTCGTCAATTTCTGAGTTGTTCCATGATGTTGGTACTCAATGGCACACAAACACCAACACCAAACAGCTTGTTTCCTTAGGGGTGATGAAGTTAACTCCCAAGTAGCATTTTTATGCAATGCAATTAGTTTTTCATTCAGTGTGCTCTTCCAACAAGAGAAGGAAATGACCCAAAAAAAAACAAAAAAATCCTTACACCACCAGAGCTAGCTAATCATCTTATCCATATTACTATATTTTCTCAAATCACACTATAGCCCCAATACCTTAAAGTATGGTCAGACTTTAACAATTCATAACAATGACTTTGAAAAACATTGCAAAGCAAGCACATGTTGAACCCAATTTGTATACAACAACCAATTTCTCCACAGAAAAAAAATACAAGGAATGTGGAACTTTTCAAGTAAAATCTCAAAAGTTATTTTGAATATATATATATAAAAAATAAATAAATAAACACGAACTCCACAAACATAAACTATATACGGATGTCTTTTAATTAGCAATACAGAAAAAGAAATAGAGAAAATTCCAGCATGCAGTCAACAGACAGGCATGATTATATGAACAGACCAGAAAAACCATGCATGTAGTGAATTTGTGAATCATAAAATTTCTAGTGACCATTCTTACCCATTTCATAATTTCAAAGTGTCCCTTCAATTTCGATTTCACAATTTTTCTTTTTGATTATCTTTGCATACCTTTTTTCATATATGGCATACAGGCCAAAATCATGTTGTATTGCCAATACTGCACACTGATACTGTGAACCAAGCCCAATACCTAAAATCATGGGACATACTGAGCTCAAAACTTACCTATGCTATACAAAAAGAAAGAACTGTGAAAATACGTGTACTAGGCTTCAACCAAATCCAAGATGTTCCTCTTAGTATGACGCTTAATTGTGAAATAAGGAACGCTTATATCTCCCATGTTCATCAAAACAGTGGAGACAATAACTAGTATATCTTGCAGTTCTTAGAGAATAAGATTGAAGTAAGTTGTCTGAAATTCCAACTCCCAATTTTAAACCAAAGCTTGGCCCTATGGGTGAAGTTCAAAAAAAAATTATGCTGTGCACCAAGTTGATAAATTTAATGAAAAATTTATCTCATTTCAGTTGACAAGGTGACTTTCATTCTATTCAGGAAAAACCAAGTCACCTACAGTGAGGACAACAGTCCAAATCCAGAATCCAAAGATTCAAATTATTTCAATTGAGGTATTGCATTTCACTTCTAATCATAATCATATCTCTATTTCTCTGACTCAGGCAATAAAGTGAACCAGTAACCTTGTCCTCCTTATCACCCTATACTACAAACTCAGCAATTGATATATGTGCCAGTCCTATTTTAAGAGAAAATAAGAAAATAAAATAGGTGCTGGACAGCCAGACCAGATGTTAGGAACAGCAGCAAGTGTTTACATGTTTATTGAATCCTGCCCACATTCAGTGTGAAGTTTTATATTCAAATATATACACCCTAAGAGTTCATCAATAATATCCATCGAAGAGTAAACTAGTACCTGCCCCAATGCTTGCAGGCAAAGTGCTCGTAGAACTCCTTCTGCTAGGTCTACTGGTAGATTTCTCCTATAATTAGAGCAATAACCAAGAGAGCATGAATAACCTTTCAAATCATGAAGGGGTTTGTAATAGCAATACATAGCTACTAGTGTTCAGTGAACTCTCGCATCTAAAAACCTGAGTTCAGAAGACAACTGTGGGAGAACATGTTTTACGGCACAATCCAAGTACCCTGCTGCCTTCAAGAAAATGTCAATGGAAGCTCGCCTGCTCTCTGTTAAAAAATGACAGAAAATGAGAATTCTTGTAGTATGCCCAACAGAAATAAGATAATCCATGTGAAGCACAAAGGTAAAAATGAATGTATACATGAAAGCAAATTTGAAGCTCAGCCAGACTATCTAAGAGACATACAAGCAGCTCAATTAGGATGACAAATCCTATAGATAATTTCTCAACAGATGGAAGGGGGGATACTATTTCTCCGATTTGCAAACAAGTTTTAGGGGCATCTATTAAGTCTTCAAAGCTATTTCTCTAATTAGAAATCAAGTCGTGAAGCAAGGTTTCAATCCATAAAATTAGTTATATAGCTTTTATTTGTCAACTGAACTCTTTTAAAAAAAAAAAAAAATACATAATCATCATTCAACAATTTCGATTTCTTTCATTGTTGGCTTTAAACTCTAATCTGATCAAAAGTTCATTTAGTTGAGTTTGGTCCAGGTCATATGATAACTCCAGCTTTAATATTGGTTTTTCATTTTCTATTTAGTTGGCTGAATAAAAATTTCTAAACATGTGACCATGCTTTAGACATAGTCTTCATTTTTAACCTTCGTAACTTATATTTATAGCTTAATATGTACCTAATGTACAAAAATTCATCCATTTGATTGTGCCTTGATGAAAATACTGCTTATTGTATTTTTTATACCAACTTAGATCGTGGTTAGCAGTAAGGTGATCAGTATAAGGTTTTTTATATTTTTATGATTTCTCTACAATCATCAAAAGAACTGTGGGATCTTCTTTAAGAAATCCATAACTGTCATATGCCTCGTGAAAACCTTGCCATAACTGAGCCTTTGAATCATACTTCCAAAAATCAATGATGTTGACATACCAAATACAACATTTCTGCAGAAAATGGGAAAGCACATTAATAAAAAACAAAGAAACCATTCCCTTTTTCCCTCTTTCTGCTGCATGTGCCCCATGTATAGAGTATTTTGAAAGCCCTATCCTATGGGCTGAATACAAAATCTCTACAAAACTAATAGACATCTTCAAAAGCATTCATGTTCCCTAGATAATCCAAACAGAACATGAGGATGAGTTGCTGAAACAAAAGCCCTAGTGTTCAATCTTCCAGTCTAAGCCATCGATAAAAATATCCAGTAGATATAATTAACAAACAATTCATCTGTCAAGTATACCGAGCGAACCTAGGAAGAATCATGAATCAATACTTCTTATATGCCATAAGTATATGTCTACTAATATCATTTTCTCAAAGTATGCAGTTAGCCTATCAAGCAGGAAAAAAAAGGTTCCATAAATACTCAGTTTTAGTAGCAAAAAAGAACTTTCTAAGTAAATATCATAATTCAGCTTATAGAACTAATGCAGATTTCAAGTATTAAAAGCCCCAAATTAAATGGAGAACAACTCTGGCATCACATGAATTCTCATTTTAAAGTCCAAGGCTTCGTGCACTGAAGAAAGACTAAAGAAAAAAGGTTTAATTTTATACAACAAGGTTGCTTGCAGCATAAAGCTTTGCAGTAAATAAAATGCCTACCTTCTGATACTTTTGGCTGATAACCATCAGAAGATGTTCGTGGAAGAAGCAGTAAGTTTGCCTGTGATAACAATAGCATTGCCATCAAGTGCAAAACCGACAAAACCTCGTACCAAGCATTAGACATGGTTGTTTCCTGAAAAGATAACAATCTGTATCAAAACCATCATTCCCATAAGGGAAAGAACGAGACCTCAAACAAAAACAAAAAATAAAATTTGACAAGTGACAAACAATAAACCCATATATTAGTCCCACCTCTGCATCATCCTCCTGATTAACCCAAACAAATTGTACTTTATGTTGTAGCTGGCTTCCTACACAACACAAATAACTAACAATCACAACTTATCTTGAACAGATTATACATCCTAGTAGGAATGACACTACCCGAGCTTTACCATCCTTGACTAATCCCAAAAGAACGGGCAAGTAATCTTCAAGTGCCTGCAGAAGATCGGCCAATGTTGACCCCCCTGCATATAAGAATAATCAATTGCATCAGACACATGACTATTCAGGTTTACCAAATACTCAGACAGAACTTCAAGCATTTCCACAACAGACCATGTTGGGTGGCAGTCTTCCTCCTTGTTCGTGTAATTGTTGGTGCTTCATGGCCGGCCATCACAACAATTCGGGTCCTAAGAGCAGTCAAACGTTCCAGTAGATTTTTAGACAAGTGATCCCCAAGTGACTGGGAGAAATCGAGGGGTTTAGGAATCCGAAAGCCCGGAATAAACACAGAAACCTCCCCAATGTTTCCAGGTCTCCTCCTATTTCCACCAGTATCCGTTGGCGTCGACACAAAGCATCCCATATCCTCAAACTCACAGGCAACCCCCCTGCAAAGCCGAATCAAATAAACCTCACCAGAATTAAGATTTGGGCATACATTGAATTCTCCATTGATGATGGGCGAGGTCCGAAATTCAATTATAGGAATGTAGACAACGCCCTCCAACAATTAAATGCCAACCAACAAAGCAGTAAGCAACTCACGAGCAGGAAAAGTCCAAAAATTCAATAAATAAACATTAACTCTGCTCACCTCAACTGAAATATCCCTATTACGAGTCAAAAACTGGAGTCTAGCCCACTCTAGTACTTTCTCTTCTGCATAAAAAGGAAAAAAAAAATCAAATTGCAGTCATGGAAAACGAAAAAGCAAAGCAACCCAACTCACAAGCAAGAGATGAACCCAGAAAAAGCAATTCAGGAAGGTCACCTTTTCTGAACAAGAAAACAGCTACCCATCAAAACCCTAGAAGAAAAATGCTCAATTATTTATTGTCCGTTGATAATTGATCAACCCCACCAAATATCTGCAACTTTTCAACCATTAGGGAGAGAGTGGAAGGGAGGGAGAAACACACGGTTGAATTGAAAGTGAAGAAAACAGGTGAGAATAACTTTATAAAATATAGCTTTGAAACAAAGCCCAACTCACCTTTTTAAAGATCTGATACTCTCAGCTCAACGGTCAATGTGGAATTGAGATTTTGGAGATCCCAAGGGAACAGAGGCTGATCTGTGCTCCTGTCTCACTACTCACTACTGAAAAGGAAAGATTGTGGGGAGACCCTCCATGCACTTCGATTCATTTTTATTATCTTGGCTTTGTTTTTAGTATGCTCCACTATTATTATTATTATTATCTAATCATTATTGTTACTATTATTTCACTGTTTGGTTTATGAGAAAATATTTATGCATACGTATGCATTTTTGCTTCTTCGCCTTCAACCCAATTGGATTGGCATCTCTCCAACTTGCAGGTTGCAAGATGGACGGCTTCAACAAAAGAAATTCCTTTGAGTTTGTACAAAATTATTAATACTAAACCAAAATCTAAATTTATACATCTTTATATGATTGCGTTTGGAGACTAGGAAAAAGGCATCATAGCAACTCATCCAATCTTTTTACTTGAGTGATGTTTGACTAAGAAACAACTCTCTGAAATTTCCAACTTATCACAAAATGATTATATGTGATATATTATTGTATGAGTTCATAATGAAGGGAGCTTATTAATATCATAAATGATAATAAATAAACAAACATCACATATTTTAATAATAAAGCTTATGATTATTAATATTCATAATATTATTTTTTATATAGTGTTACATGTTAAAATATTTTAGTAATGAAATTTAATATCGAAAAATTTTGAAATATCAAAAATATAATATGAGTCGTTTAAAAATATATGATGAAATCTAAACTCGTATACGATGATACAAATATAACGAGTCAAAGATAAAAATAAATAAAATTACGAACAAACAAATATAATTAAAAATAATAAGACTGATATAAAAAAAAATGAAATTTTCATCTATTTTAAAATGAGAAGTTGCATGATTTATAAAAAAATAAAATTAAAATATGTGATAATTTAATGCAGTGGTGACACCATCATGCAATCAATCATTTGAATATTTTGATGTATACGTGTACATTAATGTACTTATGGCAATTGGCAAGTGCGGTTCTCATAATTCCCCTTCCCCCAAGTCAACTTGCACGCTCCTAGTTAATGCTATAATTATTGAAAAATAATTGAAGATGGAAGAAGAAACAAACCAATAAAAACTTGTTTTTATTTTAAGGAGAAAAACAATAACATTAGGCCAGCTTGGCCAAACTTTTATCCAATAATAGAAAACACATTCATTAAATCGAACCAATTTCTTAAATATTTGTTACATCGTTGTCCTAAAATTGTTGTAGTCTTTATCATCGTCCTATTTTAATTGTTTGAATAGACGAATTGCATTGTTAATATTAGTGTATATAGTATTGGTTTAGTATACATTATTAATATTACGTCTTGTTACATAGTATTTAGAGATTATTAAATTAAACTTGCATAATCATACTATTTTTCATCTATTTTTTGGTGATTTGTTATTTATTTTGAAGTAGTGGTAGAGAGAAGATATCAACTTAGTATACATTAACGCTTTACTTTTTATAACTTAAGCTTCTTAATAACCAATTAATTTGCATCTATAAGAAATCAAACTTTGCTCGGTTGTGAAAAAATAGTTCTCATCAAATCATATCTTAAAAAAATTAATGAATTTGACGCTTGGAATGAGATCTATTTATGTTGTTTTCATCGACTTTTTATGCATCAAAACAACGTTTAGAAATATGATATAGACATATATAATGCAAACAGTCTTTCTTTCTTAAATTTTTCGGATATTGATTTATCGAGTACACAAAATCTAGATATTCTACTTATACGTGGCGTGCGATTAGTACTTTAAAGATACAATCATTAAAACTATATCACATTGATTCTGGTCCACGTGGTACTCTCTCATCGACGTTTCATCCCTTAAGGTCTCAATTGTGAAATTGAAATTAAATTTCTAAAACTCTTCTTATATTACACATACATGTCATATCCATAAAGAATCAACAAAAATCTTATGATATTTTAGAATATACTTAAATTTTCACGTTGCAATCACTTGTAAATAACTTTATTTATTTTGACAGATAGTTTCGTACATCTGGCAATGCAATGTTAATATCAATCAACTTGATACATACTGTTCATCGGTGTCACGATTGGAATCAAGCATGCAACCATAATCAAACTTTTTCATGGAAGAAATGATCAAATCTAAAGCTTTTTTGAGGAGGAAGACAAGTCAAAGAAGTTGTTAAAAATCAAGAAACGAAGATATGTTTCATGCTGGAGTTAAGGGCCCCACCACCGTCCAAGGTGTGTGGGTGTTCCACGTGCATGGGGTACGTGGGGAAAAATCCAAATCCATTCTCTCATTGGCGGTGGGTGGGCCTTGAAATCACTGCTCCCCTCATTTTTCACTTATTGTAACACATGCATCTTCATGCTTATGATCCACTTGGCTTTGCAAGAAATGTCACGATTCATCGAAACTTTTTGATAAAAATCATTTTTTTTTTCATAATTTAATTTTAAAATAGGTCATTTTCAGTACAAATTTTAAATATTTTTAGTTATATATTTTTTAAAAGTATTCAAAATGATAATTAAAAAGGTGAACAATATTTTGAAATTTTTTGTATTGTAGACAATTATAAAGTAATTTTACAAATTAAGTTGATAAATTTATTTTGTATTTGAGTTCAAAATATAATTTTGTTCTAAAATCAATGGAGAACCTTTTTTTTTTTTAAATTATTATATCTCTAAAAATTATTTTAAAAAACATTACTAAATATTTTAAATCATTTTTTAATTATGAATTAATTATACAAAAAATGTCAAGCTATTTTTAGTTTCAGGAGAGTTTAAAGAAAAATATATAGGAAAAAAATAAAGAGGAAAAATGTAAAGAAAAAAAGTGAAGAGAAATAAAATATAAATTGAAAATCGATAATTTTTTTTATATATATTGCTTCAAACTTATTTTATTTATTTAATTATTCTATATAAAATTAAATAATTTTAAAATATATATGTTTTTACTAATTTTAATTATATTTAATTTTCTCTCGTATTTTTTTAGCAAAACTATATTTTTAAATATTTTTTAAAATTATTTTTTTGAATATTTTCTTTCTATTTTTCAAAAATCAAATATAACATTAAGGTTTATTAGATGTATCTTATCTACAAATGATAGTCCGTAGACTTTAAATTTTTAACATCTAAAAAGACCTCATAAATTTTTCTTATGAAAATATTTAAAAGGAAGAAAAAAAATTGGTCAAGAAGAATCATGAGTTTTTCATGTAAATTATTCCACCATGTTTAAAAATATTTAAAATAAAATTAAAAACTTAGCTTGAATGTAGAAAATTCTATGATTGAGATTCTTTTAGAAACAGTGATAGCTTGGGGCAAGTGAGAAAATAAGGAAGCTAAAAAAGTATGGGGGAGGCGTGACGAAGAGAATAGCGTGAAGGGCACGTGAGGTGGATGTTTGGTGGATGTGCCGACCCACACCGCAAAACTCGTGACCGGAGCCAACTCTGAAATTTTGACGCCTTAATTTCTGCCACGTGGCTTGCCACTCCATTGATTAATACTAATAAATTAATAAATTAGAAACAAAGTCTTCTGCTTCCTCCGTTCAGCTTGGAGATGTGATGTGACGTTTGTGGCTTACATTTCGACACGTGGCACTCGGCATCCAAGTATATAGAAATCCACGTCACCACCCTTAAATCTCCGAGTGGAAAAGGTCTTATCATCACTCACCAGTAACCGCTTCCTCCAATTGGTCCTGTTGGTCCACCCACAAAGTGACAAATCTCATATAATTGTAGAATCAATTTCATTATTTTGGTCCTTTTTATAAAAATAAAATAAAATTTCATGCTCAATTTATTTCAATTCTAAAATTTCAAATCCGATATACATGAATAAAAAAGATACCATGTTTGGAATAATTTTTACTTTCTAAGTGACACTTTCTACGTTGTAACAAAAAAGTAACACATCTGTTTTCTTATTATTTCTCGATAATTTATTTTTAATAAATATATTTAGATTTTTATTTATTTTGTTTTCATTTTATTGAGAGAGTAATATTATTTTTTACATTCCATTAATAAAATAATGTAACATTTTTTTATCATTTTTTTTTCTTTGGTGGTTTTAATCATGAATCATGACTAAATGAGTGTCCATTGTTAGTTGATAAATATTAAATGGTGACATAGAGGAATAATAAATACAAAAAAAAAAAAAACATGTATCATTTATTTTCATTAATTTTAAATGATAAATTTATTTATAAGACACTCGTACTTAATGTGTTATATAGATGCATAAAATCATTGTAAAAATATTTATTATAAAAAATAAAAATGAGTGATGGATATGAAATCTTGTATAATTTTATAATATATATTTTTTAGTGTGGGTAAATGAGATTAAAAAAACTTGAAATTAAAAATAAGTTAATTATTTTGATTTGATATTTGATATTAAAAATAAAATAAAATTTAAATTGAATTCTTGAATCATATAAAGTCGAGATTTTTTTTTTTATTTTCTCATGCTTAGGGAGAGTGAAAGTACGTTTGATAGTGATTATTAGAAATGTTTTCAAACTTTCTAAAACTTGAAAATATTTATTTTTCAAACATTAAAAATATTAGAAACACTTCATATAATAATTGTCAAATATACTTTAAGATGGGTTTGAGAAAATAATAACATTTGTTTTAGAGAAATATTTAACTAATTAATAAATGGGTATATGGAAGATTATGAAATTATCAATTCATGGTTTTTTACTTTTATTTCGAGTGGGGATTATTGCCTTCGTTCATGCCTTTCTTTCATGAAAAATAATAAAAACAATATAAGTGGATGGCAAACCCAAGCCCATCTCTAGATTATTCTTGGTTCAAATGAGCAAAGCCCATTTACGGTCCAGTCCAGTCTAATTTTGAACACAGCGGTTTCCCTCCTCTTTCTAGGGTTTCAGGCACGCATTGGGAGAGAGCCGAGGCAAGGTTCGTGGTTTTTGATTTTTAATTTTTGATTGATTTCTCATTTGGTTGAAGGAACGATCGTTGACTTGTCAAATTTGATTTTTTTCTTGTCTGTCTGTTTGTTTCTTCGCTGAGAAAACCCAGCAAAATGAGTGAAAATGACATTTGTGGGGATTCGTTGCATATAAATAGTATTATAGTCTTTTCTTTGTGGTGATAATCATTGAGGCCTGGAATGCGATTTCAGAAGAGTTGATTGCTCACGGATTCAGTCTTCAAACTAGGAGGCTGGGACTGTGAGCGATTTCAAAAAAGTTTGCCCTGTTAAGTTTCGCAAGTGAAGAAGACTTCTAGGTATATAGCTGGTGTCACGCACTTCACTTGAACCAATGCTGGGTTTTCAAATTCCAGGTTTTCTTGTTTGCATGAATGTTTGGTTGCTGAGGTCCAGAGAAAACCCAGGAAAATGACTTTAGGTATTCACTGCACATAAACGTTACCATAGTCTTTGCTTTTCAATGATAACGTGTTGAGCCTGGGAACGTGATTTTAAAGAGTTGATTGTTTTTGAATTCTTTCTTGAACCAATGCGCAAATGCGACCAATTTCAACCACCTTGGCCTCCCCAAGGGTTAAAAATGCCCTCAAGACTTCTCAATTGAAAATAATCTGAGAAAAAAATTGAGTTCTCAGTTCACAGCTGGTGGCACACACTTCATTTGAACTCAACCTCCATTCGGGAATAGGGATCCTTTACCTCTACTATGAAATGGGTATTCCTCCAATAACTATAGAGCTTGTTTGATAGCAGAAATAAAACTGTTTTTCTTTTCTTTTTTGCCATTTTGGATTATTTTCAATTGTTAACAGGATTGCAGTTTTGGATATGTGAAAAGCAACATCTTGATCTCATCTCTAAGTGATCCCTTTAATTTTTCTATTTTTGAAAATCACAAAAAATATTCTCATTTTTTTCTTCTATAAAACAGACCAAAATTATTTGAAGAAGCCCACTTAATGAGGGTAGACAAGTCACCTTCAAACTTCATCCTATTTCAGCTTGTTCACTAAGTTTTTCTAGCATCCTCAAAAAGAGCTAAACTCTCTTTGCCTAGCTAGCTTTGCCATATCTTGCCAACTTAACATGTATACCAAACACCATCCAAGATGTTTCATAACAATTTGTCCAATACCCATTTGTCCCGGATTCATCAAAGAACAGCAACTACAAGTTATGGACAACAATTTCCTACTTCTCTCTCAAGTCTCCCTCTGATCTTTCATAATGTGCAGGAGAGGCACTTCTATGAACTCCTTAATCACTAAGGCCTCTATGGAGCTTAAGTTGACACCAATTTCTTTCAAATTAATTCCTCATGGTAGAACATATCCTCAAAATTTCTAGGTTTGCTTTTTGACCAATAATCCAAATTAATGCAAGAATGGCACCTGGCCACAAAATTTTGCCTTTATCTTGCCTAATGCCTTGGAATTCATAGAAGAGATGTCCCATGGAGCCACCCAGCTTAAAGCCGTTAAATTGAGCATCCCTTTCCACTATGCAAAGGTAAAAGTCAGTGCAGGAAAAAATTGTCACACTTCTTACAGCTACTATTCCACCCAGTTCTTAACCTTCGGAGGAAGCTTGGCCCTTCAAATCATTTTTTATTGTTTGTGGGGGGTGGGGGGAGTGGGATGGATATCTGGTAATCCATCTTCAATAGTTGAGAATCAGAGGTCAATTTGCATGGCACCATTATTTTCAATGGACTGAACTTGATCATCCAGACTGGAGAAGCAAAGCATAACAGAAGTTAAGGTATCAAGAAGATATGTTAGCTTGGAGGATTTACTAATATTATTTCTCAGGATCCAGGAATAAATCATACAAAAGCTGCTGGTTATTGAGAAAAGCTAATGGAAATGCTTTTGGATACAATAACCCTATTGTTGATCTTCTTGAGGGGTTGATTCCACAACTGTGTTCCAAAGGCAATAATGGAGAGGTGATTTAGATGAGTCACAACCCATTGCTTTAGCTGATTCCAAGGAAATCTGCATAGTTGCTTATGCAGACCAAACACCATCTAAAGGGCATCTTAACATAAATTTTACTAATGAACACTGGTCATATTTGGTGCTAGATGATAACCCATTAAAAATATTTGGTGCTAGATGATAGCTAGCACAGCAGGTTGGGGTTCTCTGATAGACTCAACAGGATCCTTATAGCCTCAAGTCCTTCATTTTCTATGGTATCTAGTAATTTGATTTTTGTTGACATTTCTTTTTATGAGGTTTGCACTTTTCTTATTAGGTGTCTGTCCTCACTTCTTTTCTTTCACTTTCTAAGAGCAGTTATTTCTATTTCCCAAATCAAGGATTCTATCTCATTCAGCTTTAAATTCTTTGTATCGTGTTATTGCAGAAGCATGGAACAAATAAATTGGGAGGAAACAAGACAAGAAGCTTTGGATTTGAAGTGTGAACAAATTCTTCCTGGTGTTGAGAAATCAGATGCTCTGTCTCCTAGCCCTGTTAAAACATCAGGAATTGTTGGAAACTTGAATTCTGAAACTGAAATTGCTTCATTGACGCCACAAAAGACAAGTGAGCCTTTACACGCTAATTTCAAAGAGAAAGAGATCAATCTTCCTGATAAGTGGGTATCTCTACAAATGCATATGTTTTGCATTTTTTAAAACAATTGTTTTCCATCCTAACAGTAGCCATTGCCTTCTATTTCCAGATACAAGACCATAGCAGAGTTCTTTGATCGTATGAATTGTTCATTGAGATTGCTTGGTCTGCGTAAAAAGCCTACCACTTTTCAGAATATTTGTACTCAGGTGGAAATTCTGACAAAGAGGTAATTTGGAGCTTGATGGTTATATTCTTTGTTATGTTGTTGATAACTTGATAGTAATGAAATTAATATGGCTTATGTTTCTGGTTCCATAAAGAAAGCTCCTGGTTCCTTACATTTTTCTTGCTGTATCATAATCAATTTCAGAATTCTTATAAAAAAAATTGATTTCAGAATTTTGAAAATACTAATTCATTAAATGGTACATGTTTCTGGTTTCTTGAGTCCCTAGAAGATTGTAATCACTCATGGAGTCATGCAAATACTGACTTGATGCAAATTCTGCCATTATTTGAAAGTATGCATTTATAACATTTTTTATCTGTTAGGCCTTAAGTACTTAAGACTTTAAGGGATTATAGATGATGGCCCTGAATTGTTTTTATCCACTAACCCCCTTCACTTAAAGCCCACAGAGCCCATAAATAATAGTTGTGGAGTGTGATTTTTGTGCTTCCTAGATTTTTTTTTTTAATAAATAAAATTACACATTGTGATTTACAAGAAGTCAATACCTGTTTTTATAGAAAATTGTAGACAAGATATGATCTGTGGGGGTTTCCTTTCAAGGTAATTTTTAGTCAAAAAGGTTATGCTAGCCTACTGAACAGATATTTTATCTTGACTAATTTGAAAACAGACCTGTTAGCCCTGGCTCATAAGAGCATTCCAATTCTGATAAATAATTTTGAGAGTTTAGGGTCTGATTAGGCGGCTAATGCCCAGATAAATGATACTATACATCTTCAGGTTTAGATATCGAGGCCAACTCACCTTGCTTGATATTAAACTTGATAGAATTGCATATGCTGCAACTTCTTGTGCACACACAAGCGTCACAATCACGGTTTTAAAGTCACATAGTGCAAGTATCATTTAGCTTTTCCATTTGTTTCTACTTATTAGGCCATCCTTTTATGCCTAACCATTGATTTTTTTCTTTTTCAGAAAGTTCTCATACAGGCATCTTGCACAGATAAAGTATATACTTCCTGAAGTTGTACAAATTGATTATATCCTCATACATGATGTGAAAAGCCTGTGTATGAAGCCAGATATGAAAATTTCCTTGCTGTTTGATGTTATTGAAGGTCATCAGGAAAAGTCCAATTTTATGGCTCTGCGCCAAGTTTTTGCCTATAGGCTTTTAGATTTCTTTAACACTCATCCTGAGGTAATAGCTGCTGCCTTATTATTGTTAGTGTTGGTATTAGAATTAGTAGTAGTACTTATTATTACTACCACTGTTTGCATCATTGTTATTATGATAATTAATTTTTGAAAATCATATTTGGAAATGCTGAAAGACCATCTGAACACCGCTATGAGAGAATTCTTCAAAATGCAGTTATTGAAGAATATTTAATCAAATTTATTTATCAAAAAAAGAAAGAAAGAATATTTAATCAAATTTGTTATAAAATAATTCCCATTGCAGGATAAATGCATGGAATCCCGATGATGCTAATAGAATTAACTATTGAAGTGGACTTCCCAATAAGGTCAATACATGTTTAGGAAGAGTTTTTATGTGAAATTTATGATAAAATTTTTTATATACTTGGTGTTACAATCCTAGCTATACCAAGCTAAAGTAATCACCTTAAAGGAGGGGGGATGAAAAGGGTGGTGGTCACATTTTACAAATTTAACAATCATGAATGCAAGTGAAAATATAAATAGTAATTTGATAAAAATCAATATAAAAACAATTGCAAATAATTAGAGAGTAGCACAGAGAGGAATGCAAACACTAGTTTTATATAATGGTTTTGCGCAACTTGACCTTCATCTACTTTCCTCAAGCTGCTATCTAAGTGAGGGCTCTATTAATCAAGGCTCCCAAGCCTTCAAGCTTTACACTTGGATTATAGTTCTAAGGGACCTGTGACACCAAAACTTTTAAAGCCGAAGTCTCCAAACTATTCCTTTTGGATTATGGTTCCAAAGCATCCTCTCAAGATATACCCCTCTCTTGAGTAATTCTCACAAGGTTACACTTTGATAGAAAACTATTCTCACAAAATTCTAGTACAAGTTTAAGCTTAAATGGATACAAGATAAACTAAAATTGAGGTGCACTAAATGGATAGGCAACTTTGAAAGCAAAATGCACTTTAAAAGTCTTCTTTAAGGCTTAAATAAAATTTAATAAAGATTTGGAATTCTCCCTCATGCTATACATGTTGTTTAGAGCCTTTAAATTGGAGTTAGGAAGCCTAAACTAGCTGTTAGGCACAGTTTGGAGTCAACTGGTCAACTAATGGGTCAAACTAGCTACTAGCTGTTGGGTAATAGAAGGTATAGCAAGTGACCGTCAGGCCATGGGAGCTCGATTTGTTCAACTTGTACCTTGATCGGTCAACGTTCCACCTCAACAGGTTGAAACATGCTTTTGCCAATTTAATTTATGAAAATTTTCCTGAACTAGTCAATTGTTTGGGCTAACCAGTCGATTGCTTTGGCCAACCATTAGTCAAACATACAAAAAAATGTGAGAAAATGATGTACAAATGACTTTTAACGACTCAGATTGTTTCAATATGAAAATTTAATATTGAAAAGTCCTTTTTAATGATGAAATGCATGTCAAGGATGGTCAGTGGGGGATCCATGGAAACGAGAATCAGTGGGGGGGGGGGGGGATTTCCAGGACCAACTGTGCACTGTTGGAGGAAGACGCAAGGTATGATTATGTTCTTTCCTCCTCTGGAATGGTGGCTATTGAACCTTCTTCCTCCTTCCTTTCTCCTTTTGGTCGGACTCCTGTGAAGAAGTCTTTCGACCGTTCTGGGGTTCTTGATGATTCAACCAAGGGGGATACTCTGTGCAATGGAACTGGGACTTCAGAGCAGGATGAAGGGAAGCGGTGGGATTTGGTAGAGATCAGTGAAGATTGTAGGGAGGATAACAATAAGGCGCTGTGCCTAGCCCGACCATTATGTCAAGAAGAGAGTGGATGGGTGGAAGCGAGATGGGAGGAAAGTGACTTGGCCAGGTTCAGTCAATTCCTGGGTTTCTCGACGGAGGGCCTAGAGAAAGATATTTTGGAGTTTATGGGTAAAATTAGGAAGAGGAGAGAAAGAATTCATAACAAAGCCATGTTGGAGAAATCGAAATTTGAAAGAGAGCTGAGAAGACTTGAATGTTCAGTCAACTATGAGGGAGGGAGGAAGAAAAAGTGTACTGTGCAAGGAAGAGGGTGCCAAATCATGGAAGTCCAATGAAAATAAGGCTCTTGAGTTGGAACGTGCGTGGGGTTAATGATAGCTCCAAGAGGAAAGTGATTAAAGCTATAATTAGAAAACAGAAAGTTGATTTGTTTTGTATCCAGGAAACGAAAATTCAGTCCATGAATGAGGGTCTGGTGAGGAGTTTGGGCTCTGGGAGGTTCATTGATTGGGGTGCTTTGGACGCTCAGGGAGCTGCAGGAGGGATCCTGATATGCTGGGACAAAAGAACCCTGGAAATCCTTGAGATGGAGATCGGTCAGTTCTCAATCTCGTGCAGACTTAGGAATGTAGAAGATGGGAAGGTCTGGATTTTTACAGGTGTGTATGGTCCATTCACCAAAGAAGATAGGGAGACTCTTTGGGGGGAGCTTGGGGCTATAAGGGGAATTTGGGATGATCCCTGGTGCGTAGGGGGTGACTTCAATGTTACTCTATTCCTTGAGGAAAGGAGCAATCAGGGGAGGCTGACTGGCGCCATGAGAAGATTTGCTCAGGTGGTGGATGAATTAGAACTTCTGGATATTCCTTTGCAAGGGGGGGTGGCTTCGTGGAGTGGGGGGAGGAATAACCAAGCCTGGGCTAGACTGGACCGATTTCTAGTGTCTCAAGATTGGCTTGATTGCTTCAGTGGGGTTAGTCAGTGTAGGCTGCCCAGACCCACCTCTGACCATTTTCCCATTCTTCTGAATGGTGGAGGGGTCAAGAAGGGCCCATCCCCCTTCAGGTTTGCGAATATGTGGCTCAAAGTTGATGGGTTTAAGGAGCTTCTTCGGGGTTGGTGGCAGGAGGCGGGGGGGAGGGGGAGGGCTAGCTTCAGATTGGCCACAAAATTGAAGTTTCTGAAGGAGAAGATCAAAATCTGGAACAGGGATGTGTTTGGGAGGGTTGAAGTTAACAAAAACCTAGCCTTGCAACAAGTAGAATTTTGGGATAGGGTGGAGAGGGACAGGATTCTAACTGAAAGAGAGACAGAGATGAAAACAGAGGCTAAGGATGTCTTTAAAAAATGGGTGATCTTGGAAGAAACGCATTGGAGACAATTATCTAGGGAATTGTGGTTGAGGGAAGGCGATAAGAATACGGGATTCTTCCACCGGATGGCTAATGCTCATAGAAGAAATAACTCCATGGAAAAGATTAAAATCAATGGGAGGTGGTTGGAGGAGGAGAGGGAGGTGAGAGAGGGGGTTGTGCATACTTTTCAGCAGTTGTTGACAGAGGAACACTCTTGGAAAGCTGACATTGAAGGGCTGCAGCTGCAAAGGTTAAGCCATGCTGAAGCTGAAGGTCTGGAACAACCTTTCACTGAGGCAGAGATTCATGCGACTTTGATGGGGATGAATGGTGATAAGGCACCAGGCCCGGATGGGTTCACAGTGGCATTTTGGCAATCCTGTTGGGAGTTTGTGAAAGAGGAAATTGTGGAGTTCTTCCAGGAATTTTTTGAAGAAAAATCGTTTGCCAAGTGCCTTAACTCTACTTTCCTAGTCCTCATTCCTAAGAAAGGGGGGGCGGAGGACTTGGGGGATTTCAGACCCATCAGTTTGATTGGGGGTTTGTACAAGCTTTTGGCCAAAGTGCTAGCCAATAGAATTAAGGAGGTGTTAGACAAGGTGGTTTCGCCGGACCAAAATACTTTTGTGAAGGGTAGACAGATATTAGATGCATCACTCATAGCCAATGAGGTGATTGACTATTGGCTTAAACGCAAAGAGAAAGGGCTGATATGTAAGCTGGATATTGAAAAAAGCCTATGATAGTATGAATTGGAGCTTCCTCATGAAGGTCATGCGAAAGATGGGCTTTGGGGATCGTTGGATGAAATGGATTTGGTGGTGCATTTCATCGGCAAGCTTCTCTATTCTGGTGAACAGGGTTCCAGCTGGTTATTTCCCCAATTCTAGGGGGTTACGCCAAGGAGATCCACTCTCCCCCTACCTCTTTGTGTTGGGAATGGAAGTTTTAAGCGCTATGTTAAGAAGGGCTGTTGATGGGGGCTTCATTTCAGGTTGTAACATTCAAGGGAGGGGGAGAATGGAGATAAATGTATCCCATCTATTATTTGCTGATGACACGATCATTTTTTGTGAAGCAAGACAAAATCACATGACCCACTTAAGCTGGATTTTGATGTGGTTTGAGGCAGCCTCTGGTCTTAGAATAAACCTTGCTAAAAGTGAAGTAATCCCGGTTGGGGAGGTGGAAGATATTGAGATGTTGGCGGTGGAGTTAGGGTGCAAAGTGGGGACCCTCCCTTCTGTCTATTTGGGGCTGCCTTTGGGAGCCAAGTACAAGGCCAGGGCTATGTGGGATGGGGTTGAAGCAAGAATGAGAAGAAGGCTTGCCTTGTGGAAAAGACAATATTTGTCAAAGGGCGGGAGGATTACCCTTATCAAAAACACTTTGGCTAGCATGCCTATTTACCAATTGTCTCTTTTTCGCATGCCTAAGCTAGTTGTAAAAAGACTCGAAAAAATTCAAAGGGATTTTCTTTGGGGAGGGGGAAGTATGGAAAGAAAAACCCATCTAATCAATTGGGAGGTGGTGTGCACCCAAAAGGAGAGTGGGGGTTTAGGCATTCGGAGAATTGATCTCTTGAATAAGGCCCTGTTGGGGAAATGGATTTGGCGGTTTGCCTTTGAGGAAGATATCTTCTGGAGGAAGGTGATTGGGGTGAAGTATGGCCAGTTGGGTTTTGGGTGGAGAACTAAGGAGGCCCGCGGAACGTTTGGGGTGGGGGTTTGGAGGGATATTCTGAAGGAGTCGTCTTGGTGTTGGGAGAATATAGAATTCAAAGTGGGCAAGGGGACTAAGGTAAGGTTCTGGATTGACCTGTGGTGCGGAAATGAGGCGTTGTCCCAAGCTTTTCCCCAGTTGTTTGCTTTGGCGGTCCATAGGTATGCATCGGTAAATGAGATGTGGGACTCGAGCCTCGGTTAAGGAGGTTGGAACATAAGACTCTCTAGAAACTCTAATGATTGGGAGTTGGACGCCTTGGGAGAGCTGTTGCATATGTTGAGGGATTTGAGGACCTCTATTGAAGAGGACGCAGTGATATGGAAAGGAGAGGGACACGGCCGCTTTCGGATTAGAGATGCCTACAAGTTGTTGACAGGGTCTAATGCCATTACCTTCCCGAAAAAGAGCATTTGGGTGGACAAGGTCCCAACCAAAGTTGCTTTTTTTGCTTGGGAGGCTTCTTGGGAGAAGGTCCTAACTTTGGATAATCTTCAAAGACGGGGCTGGCAGCTTCCAAACCGGTGTTTTTTGTGTGGTTGTGAAGAGGAAACTGTAAATCATATTCTTTTACACTGTACAGTTGTAAAGGTTCTTTGGGAGATTGTCTTGGCCTTGTTTGGGGTTAATTGGGTGTTCCCAGAGAAAGTCAAAGAGATGTTAGAAAGTTGGAGGGGCCCTTTTGTGGGGAAAAAGAGGAAAAGGATTTGGACTTCCATTCCCTTGTGTATTTTTTGGACGGTTTGGAAGGAGAGAAATAGATTAGCCTTTAGGGGGGGCTCTCTAGCTATTCAGAAGCTAAAGAATTCGTTTGTTTGTAATTTGTGGAGTTGGGCTAGGGTTTATATGGGAGAGGAGTCCTCTTCGCTTTTAGGTTTTTTGGAATGGCTTGCCACTCCCTAAGGGATGGTGAGTGTTGTTTTTGTTTTTGCGTAGGCTACTATGTATACTTCCTGTATGCTTTGTGGCTTTTTGCCTAATTTTATATATATGCGCTCACTTATCTAAAAAAAAAAAACATGGGTTTTTATACCTAAGATATTCAATCTCATTTTTTTTATAAAAATCATTAAAAAATGCATGAATGAGTTCTATAGTTTTTGCAACTTTTACATCTTTAATACAAAATCCTTAGGAAAATCCATTTAGATAAACTCCTTGTCATTTTGAAAAGCATTTTTAATTATGAATAACACTAAACAAAGATGGTTTTCATTTATAAAGAAGTTTCATCCAATTTAAAAAATAAAATTGATTTAGGCAATTATGCAACTTTAGGTTCTTGAATAAATATGTAATGCAATATGAACCTAATTCACTGACAACCTTACAAAGGAATTCTAAGAAAATTATTGAACTTGGAATACCATCTCTTTGAAGTCTTCTCATTCTTCTTGATTTCCTTTTAACTTGATGTCTTCTTAATTGCCTCTTTGGAAATCTTCTTTCCTAAACACACTTGGGATAAATCATTAGTTCGAAGCCTTGTTTTGTTATCATTAAAATTGAGATTACGCCTTTCTTGGGGATGAATTCTGAACATCTGAAAATGGTATGGTAGATAAGTTGGTTGAGATCAACTCATTAGGTGCTGTGAGTGTATAAATTAGTTTTTAATTTTTATTATTTATTATTATTATTGGCTAGGCTCTAAGTAAGGCTGAAACATTCTTTTGTATGTAATCTGTGGTCTTGGGTTAGGGTGTTTATAGTTTTGAGCCCTTGTTCTCTTGTTAGCTTTTTTGAGTGGCTAGGCTCTAAGTAAGGGTAGGGGTTGTTCTTTCCCCTTTCTTGGTTCAGAGTCTGTGGGTTGCTTTTGTATACTCCCTGTATACCTAGAGGGCACTAGTTTGGTGTCTCCTCTTTCTGTTTAATATATTTCTTTTTACCTATCAAAAAAAAAAATTATTATTATTATTATTATCAGAAACAAAAGATGTATTAATTGTAAAAACAAAAGTACCTAAGAGGGATGAGGGGTCCTTCCCACAAAACACAATAAGCTGATTAAAGTATGACTAAACTCCACCATACAAGGAGAACTATACACAAAAGTTTAGTCCACTTAAGGATATACATAGGTGACATCTCCTCAATTCTGGACTAAGCTCCTCTCATTGTTTTTAGTGCACAACATTGCTTTTGTTGGTTCTGCATTAGGCTGGGTGGCTCAGCCTAGTTCCTTGCTTCTGATTAGGTGTATGTTTGGCTGAAGCAGGTGGCATGTCACCATATTTTCTCAAGATTTATTTGAACTAAACTCTGTTTTGTTTTTTGGAGAACAGGGATGTGATATCCCAGAGGCCATATTGCCAGAACCGTTTAACCAGAGAACTCAGAACATTATTCCGAAGTCATTGCCTGTGGATTCATCAATAGAATCTCAACCAACTTCTGAAGTTGAGTTGTTAGCAGACTCATCCCATCTTAATCCATCTTTCAGAAGACACTTCTCTGAGAAGGCTGTTGTGGCAGAAACAGGAAAGACCCAACTCTTCGCATCTCTAGTTCCATTGTTGTCTTCCAGTTCTGATATTGTCACTAACAAAGATATAAAAAGCAAGCAACATAAGGAGTCTTCTGAGTTATATTCTGAATCCACCATTATTAAGCCCCCTGTTGGACTAATTTGTCCCCAAAGCTCTGTTAGTTCCAGTGCTTGTGAAAGCCCTTACCTGAAGCATCCTATGGTTTCTGATTGTTTAATGGTAGAAACGCCTGCACAGTTGACACCAAAGAGATCAATGCCCAGTTGTGACAACAAGTTGAAGACTGTGGCTAGACAAATGGGAACTTCATGCCATATGCCCACAAAGAGGTCACTGGACTTTTCACGCCTGGAAGGTGATGAAAGTGTGCTGAACACTTTGGATGAGCCAGAATGTCACAAAGTTATACATGATACCCTTTCTCAAACAGTGGAGGCTAAAGGGGTTCATGTGGAAGAGGAGGCTTCTGGCTCTGCAGAACTTCTGCAAAAGGTATGGCTTCTTGACCCAGTTATGTTTATAGAATGTTTCTGAAACTCATAACCTTCAATTTAATCTTCTGTACCTGCTAGAGAGGTTATGCTATAATTGTTGGTCCATTTCCTCTCATTATTTCGGAAAGGCATGGATACAATTTCCTTGAGTTGGGCTGATTTTAATCCTTGATTAAAATAACTTGTTCTAGGATCAGAACATAATCTACCAACTTTTGAGTTTTGTTGTGGTTGGCACACCTAGCAGTTAGTGTCCTTGAACAGAATGATTCTTCTTTAGATTGTGAGCCACGGTGAATACAATGAATAAGTCAATAAACTAATTTAATATGCTGCATTTTTTGAGCTAGTTTAGTCATAAAATTTACGAATGAGATGCAAAATTCAATAAGTTAGACATTATGATAATTCATAATTTGATACATATTTTGATACATTTTCATTTAGATACACTTCCTATTTTTTGTCTTTAGAAATAGAAAATAGTGATAACTTCTAAATAAAACAGTGTTGTCAAAAGCAAAAGGTGATGTTTAGGTGATAAGACTCCTTTTAGCCTAAGGCGAAAGGTGAAAAACAAGGCGATAGCCTGATTATAATAAGACAATAAAAAATATACTTATATTCACTTATTTGATACTTAACCAATATAAGCGTTGTCTTCAACAATCAATGCTATTTATTTTTCATCTATCATGATGTCTTATAAAATTAACAAAATAGTAATAATTATTCAAAGTGTTAAATATTATATCCCACATCATAAGAAACATCATATTGTTTAGAAATATTCATCCTATCTAAATGGATATTCTAATTTTTCCGACATCTAAAAATCATAATAAAAAGTGAAATAAGAGAATGAACATCCTAGAAAAGCTTTGGGCATCATCATCATAGTCATCATTGAAATTAAAATTATCATTACTTCCATTAAGACTAGATTGATAATCCTTCATTTCATTTTCTTTATGATCGATAATATAATATTTCATCTTATAGTTGTTTAATCCAATGCTATATTGAATGAAATTATAATCTTAAGTATGTTTAATCTTAACTCATGGTCAAAAGCGATTGCCTCTATGCTTTGTGCCTTATCCTAGAGCGATTGTCTAGGCGTTGCCTCTTTGAAGCTACCTTGCCAAGGTCCTCAAGAGGTGACTTTTATTTGCCTTGCCTAGCCTAATGGCCTAGGTGATTGGCCTTTAATAACACTGAAATAAAATATTAGAACTCTTAAAGACTTACATTGAAAATGTAATGGTTGTTAAAAACTAATTAAAAAAATTAAGTTGTCAAAAAAAATTTATTACTTGAATTTTAAAATTTTTGAAGAAATTTTTAAGGACATTTGGTAAGCTTATACTTTTGGTATAAAAGTTTCTATTTTAAAAACAAAAAAAGAAAGTGTATCCAAATAAAGCCTAAAATTGGCTATTCTAATTTATTTATTTTTTATTTTTTATTTTTCTTAATTTATTGAAAGATATGTTTTTATATTCATTAGAAATGGTCTCACAAAAGCCAAAAATGATCTTTTAGACCCTTGTTGAGTGGATTTTGAACTATAAAATCAGAAGTTTATGATATTAGCAAGGGATAAGTGTTGTTTTGATAGGTAAAGCAGTTGTATTAAAAGCACCTAAGTACCCAAAATACACATGATGTATACAAGGCTAAAAAAATGAGGGATACAAAAAAAAAAAAAAAAAAAACAGCAACATTGTTGCCCCACTTTACAACACAACCAATTTATAAAGTCAAATAAAGATAACAAGCTAGACCCTAAAGGTACCTTGACCTACTTCAAAAACGTGTACATCAAGGAGCATAAAATAGCATGGTCCGTCAAATCAAAATCTTTAAATGCTATTCGGTTTTTGTCCTTCCATAAGTTCTAAAATAAGCACAAAGGAATTGCTTTCTGGGTCTTTTTTCTTTTCTTCCTAACAAAGGCATCCCACCAACTGAGGAGGGCATCCTTGATTGAGAAAGACATTACCCATTGTACATAAAAAAGAGAAAAATAAGATGTCACAACATGATTGCCATAGGGCAATGAAGGAGGATATGGTTTGTTGACTCCTCTTCACCCTTACACAAATAACATTTGCTTGGAAGACACCAACCCTTCATTTTTAGTTTGATTTAGAGTTAGACTTTTTCCCAAACTGCTTCCTAGGTAAAAAAATTGACTCTCATTGGCATCCAAGGAATCCAAAGTGCTTGTGGGAAATCCTTTTGGAAAGCAACCTGCTAAGGAGGAGTAAAAGGATTTAACAATGAAAGTGCCTCCTTTTGACAACCACCTAACCATGACATCCTCAACACCTCGTTTTGATCACTTGTTGCAATCTTCTAAGCAATTCTTCCACCTCCCCCGATTCCCAATCATTTATTGGTATTGTGAATACTGGATTCCAACAACCCACTTCCCTAACCTGTTCCCACATCTAGTCTACCCGAACTTCTTTATTAATGGCTATTGAAACAACTCTAGGAAAGCCACAACCTAGGGCTCCTCCCCACACCACTTATCCTGCCAAAATCTCACCTTCCTGCCATTTCCTACCCTAAAACCAACCTTCTTGTTGAATGCCTTCCACTTGCATTGGATCTCCTTCCAAAGGCCCACCCCATAGCTTTCCCTCAAAGCTTTAGAACACCATCTCCCCTCTTTTTCTCTGTACTTCCCTACAATCATTTGTTTCCAAAGAGACTCATTCTCAAGAGCAAATCTCCAACACCATTTCTGAAGAAGCACCTTATTAAGAGAAGACAACTTTCTAACACCCAGACTTTCTAACAACTTTCTAAATTTATCTAAATCGATCTATATCGAGTGGTTTTTGAGCTTCAAAGCCAAAGATTGTTGTGTAAGTGTAGGATATTAAATCTGAGTTTAATTTAAAAATTTATATAAACATATGGAGACTATTAGGAATCTCTATTCAACATTTTGCTATTTTGTTTCTTTTTGAGACTATATTTTGTCAATCTGTAATAAATTGTGCTCATTTATGCATTATGGCCTAATAAAACTAGAGATTTTCAGCCTCTATATGATATATTGTAAACTTGAGACTTTCTGGCGCTAGCATGGTCATTCCTTTGGCTCAGGAGTTCTCAGCAAGATATTCAAATATGGTACCTTTGCCTAACAGATGCACCATTTATGCTGGAATTCTGTTTCAATTATGTCTTTCTAGTCGTTCTTATTGGTGGCTCAAGAGTTTTATATCCCTTGCTACACTATATTTGTATTGCTTATCTCAATATTCACTCTTATAGGTAGAGGAGAGCAATGATTGCACTGGCAATGCTCATGAGATGAAGCAAAGGGTTTTAGTAACATCTCAGCAAGTGTCAACTTGCTTGGTTGACCTTGTTGCTTTGATTCACCACATATTTCTATCTCTTGGCTGCTTTTCAATCACAAAAGAGGAGCTTGTGCACAAGATAATTATGAACAACTGTGATATCATTGAGAGAAGTATGTATGAATGGTGTGAACCTAGAATACTAGTATTTTAAAAAATTAGCTGAACAATCAACTTGTCTGGTTTACTTTGCAGGAGAGATTGAAGAACAGATTGAACTTCTTGAAAAGCTGATTCCAGAGTGGATTTTCAGGAAGCTGGCACCTTGTGGAGATCTTTTGTACAGGTGACCACATGCTATTTCTCTTTCCTTGATGAAATTTTGGAATTTGATTTAGATGAATCACATTAAAAGTTTGTGTACTTTGTATGTAGATTTATTCTCATCCCTAAATTATTGCACTAACACGTGATATTGAAACTTCTATTGATCATATAAGAAATTTCTTTGAATCTTCTCAAACCTTGAATTAACCTTCTTTGGGATGATAAAGAGGGATGTAAAATAAATATGTGGATTAGACAAGGTGCTTTTGATCATAATTGACTTCTTACCTTTTGATTGATTATAGATATTGCCTTCTGCCATATAGCAAACTATTTGTGAAATCTTTCATCCACACATACCAAATCGTTGATGATTCAGAGGAGGTACCCTAAGGCAGACACAGATAAGCGGAAGGAAGCTCCCCCACCCTATAACCCAACATAGAAACCAGCTGCACAGCTAAACCTTCATTTCGAACCATAAATCCATAAGCCTCAGAAGTCATCAAATAAATGGATGTACTTCCAATCACAATCAAAACTTCACCGATCAAAATGGTAGATCAGAGGGAAACATGATAGAGGGATAAAGGTTTTGTCTTGTCATTTGAATGTTAAAGGCAAAGTAGGAGAAGAGCTTGACTTTGAAAAAGTAGAGGACAAAAATGATATTTTAAAGACTAAGTTTCAAGGTTCCCTGAGAAGTGTCCTGCATTTAGTAGCAAGTTAGATTAGCGTAGAAACTAAAGAAGAAAACAAAATTTTAACTGAAAGGAATGATGCTTAAATCTACAACTCTGTTGGAGCAATTGAGCGATCAAGAACCCTCTGCATCTAGGCTGATGCTTTTTCTTGAGAGAAACTGCCCATCAGTCAACGAGATAATCCCTCTCACCACCATTACCTATCATCTTCTTAATTACAAGATTTTGAAAAAATACAGCATGAGGGAAAAGGTTACACTACAACCTATGGCTTTTGTAATACAACTAACAAACAGGAAATTTTAGAGAAATTTGAAACATGTAGAACAGATTTAAATGACAGGGAAGGACTATTTGAAACAACACCTATACCAGATGGCAGATATGGTAGGTAAATATCCATCAGCAATCTTAACCTTATATTTACTCTAGTATTAAAAGATAGACACAAGGATGACACACCAATCACATGATCACATGCTCCTCAATTATGCTAAATGAATGATTGGGGTGTCATATTGGCCTGGTATAAGGTAGTAAAGCCAAGTTGAAGAGGCAATAGATGGTTCCATCTGAGCTATAATCCAACAAAACAGCTCAACTTCCTTCTGTGAAAATGCTGCTGGGGTTGCAAAGGTGGAAGACCCAACAGGAGTTTGTGAGCTTATAATCACTTGCCTCCTTCTGATCAAGCACAAAGCCATGTTGCGGATGAAGCTTGAAGCATGCTTCCTGCACCATGACATCAAAAGTTATCTTTCTCATCTCCCTGCGCTTCACTGGCTTTGTGTCCATTATAAGCCTTTCCTTCACCACTGTAATCTCACTGTATAGCAACAGCATCTCTCTCCCGCAGGGACATAAACATTGCAAGCCTGATTATTCCCTAGATTGGTATAACAAGAGTCAACACAGTCAAGTCTCAATCTTTCTCTAATTACTTTTGAAACATGGCTGTGTCTGTTGGGCAATCCACCTGAAAACTCTGATAATAGTGTTCTTCCATTTTTACTTCAGAATAGACAAAATAAGGGTCTGATAAAAAAATAGAGAAATAAAGGGTAAGATACTTGTCATCTTGAGTGATATTATAAATCTGTTTCTCATATTGAAAGATCCATTTGGCATTCCTAGCTCTGATATGTTGAGCAAGACCATCCCAGGTGTTCTTAGTAGTTTGCAAGATTAGATACCCATGAGAGATATTTGATTGGGTTGAGTTAAGCCACAGAGTTATATTAGTCATTATGGTCAGCTCTCTTGATTGTATCAGTTGAATAACCATATTCCATCTGGTCTTAATGAGCAGAAAAGCTGATTGTTGACTTTTATTGTTATATACTAAATTATGTGTATTGTTTCCTCTTGCATTCCTTGCCTGTTTGCAGCATCAGGAAGGAGTCAAATTTGGATTCAGTTTGTGCAAGGCTCTGTAACGTAGGACAAGATTGCCATAGGTAATTATTATTATCAATACAAAATTCTGTGTGCCTTTTTTTTTTTCCCTTCCTTTTTGTTTGTTTAGGCAGAGTATGGCTCTCTAATGCATTCTGCATTAACCTCCATCATCAGGCTATCACTTGGCTCTTCATGGCCGAAAAATGGTTCTGTTTTCTAACTTAAAGCATGTATTCTATGTGCAGGGGGTGGTCACCTTAGATCTGACATGAACTACAATATCACTTGCTGACTTTTTTCCATTCCTGATGAGGATAACTGTTTTACAGTCTTTTGGATATTGAAGAAAGGCCTACTCTCTGGACCGTGAGAAGTGTGGTAATCAGTCCTTCAGTTTGGTTGATATAGAATTCAAGTGGTCTTATTGAAGTTCCTTCTGTTTTTGTATCTATTCACCACCCCACTCCTTTCTTGGCCTGATCATGAATGAAGTTAAAATTAATTGCTGGGCTTCATGAAACCCTACAAATTGATTCTTCAAATGCAATGGAGCATAGTGATATCATATGCAGTGGTAATGAAATGGAAACTGGGCAAGTAGGCTAATGGTAAACTAGACTCATTTCAAGTGTTAGTGGAATAATTTCATTTCCAGGATATCATCTAAAGTTTTATAACTAATTATAATTTATATCCTATACTGCCAAGTGCTATGTAGATGACAAAAGGCAATTTTCTTTTTCTTCTAAAAGCCATCATACTTAGGATGTAACATAGTCAAATTTAGACAGTAGCTTACTCTAGACAAATATGAATTCAACTGCTAATGTTTGATTTTGATTTAATTTAATTATGTTAAAAATGAAGATACTATACCTCGACAGTACTATAGCATATGACCTAGTTATATATCCAGAGGACAATATTCCTGAAAATATATAAATAAAGAAAAATGTTTCAACAGAGTGATGCTCAAAGAGACCCTACTTTGCTTTGTTCCATTGGGTTTGCATTTTTGTTAGAGGACTAGACATGGTAGTAAGCTCAATAGTTTCTTAGCATCCAAACAAGAGTATTTCCATTAGATAGGTTGTGACTTGTGAAAAAGGTGGAAGAGCATTTCTGAATGAGCACAAACGGCAATATATAGGTGAACGCCAAAACCTTCCATTTCCTGCAAGGGAAATGTGGCAGCGTTGAAAAGCTCAAGCAAATCCATGCAAAGGCAGCAACCTTAGGGTTAGGCTCCTCTCAAAACCAATCACTTGTCCTGCAAATTACTCCGCGCCTACACCAAGCTGGATTGTCTAGTAGATGCCCGCGAAGTCTTTAACAACAACACGGAATCACACTACTTACACTAGAAAATATTTTCATTTAGATTGAATCCTATTAGAGTGTATCTCAGCAGCAGTGTCATTCGATGATAAACCTAAGGTTTTAAGTTTGACCCTCATTGTTTAAGGGATGTTAGAAAGGTAGACCCGGGATTGACCCTTCCTAGTATTTAAGTGTTGTAGGGTAAAGTGACATACTAGTATAACCAAAAATTTGCTTGCCCACTGTTGGGATAATAGGACCATGGATGGAAATTATTATTGAAAATAATTTTCTAAAAGTATTTTATAAATTTTTGTATTGTATTGTATATAAGTATCTAGTAATTTTATGAAGAATAGGTTGAGCAAATTGTATTTCGTATTTGAATTTTGGAACATAATTTTGTTCTTAAAAACAATTTAAAACATTTTTTTAAGAACTATAGGATAGATGTAGTTCACTTGTCTTTTTAGATGTGATATATATTATTGGAACTCGAGGAACTTCCTTAGTAGTCTTTCATCATTTTTTTTTCCATGGGGTTGTACAAATTGTCAATGGAGAAATCATTAGGTGGAAGCTTATATCTAGGGTATGATGGAATAATTCTTATCCATTTTGAATATGCTACCACCCAAGACAAGGGTCCTGATGCCCATATTGATGTTTAGTATTAGACCAATGCTACAATTAATTGCCATTATTTAATCCATCTAAAACTACTCATGATTTTTTTTTATTTAAAGTCAATAAAAAAAATTGAACTAAACCCTATACTATTTTCTTTTATTTTTTGAATATAAAATGACATGTGAATTTGTTACCATGCCCTCCTTTTCTTCAAATCCTAAATCCTAATCATAAAGAAGGGAAAAGAATTAAATCCTAACCTTAAAGAAGGAAAAGAAAAAGAGAAAGGAGAGAAAGGGATAGGAAGGGAGGAAAAGAGAGAAAAAATGAAGAAGGATGAGAAGTAAGAAGTAAAGTTAAGGTTTTGGTGTCTTTAGAAGATAGGAATATGTTGACACTTTTCTAATCATTTTTTAATTGAAAAAAAACAAAAAAACAAAAAAACAAAACCAATGGCAAATATAGGCCTATTTCAAAGTGTCTTCAAAAATTGTTTTTTACTTTTTAGAATAGAAAATACTAGAAAACACATTTGATAAGGGAGTGTAAAATTCAGTATTTTTCATGTTTTCAAAAACTATTTTTAGAAAACAATTTCAAGTTGTTTCTCTTGTTTTTTACACAGTTGAGAAAACAAAAAAAAGGGGATACTCTTTATGTTTTCAACCAAGTGTTCTCTATTATCTTACCTTCTTTCTTTGCATTACGAGTATCTCCACCTATACCTCTATAACCGTACCTTGTCAATGGTCAACTTTATCGCCCCCAACACATCTCCAATAGAACACTCTTGATTCACTCTTCCAATATTTTGAAGCTTTTTTGCTAGATCTAATAAAATGAGGATGACTTTGCTAGCACAAGAAAATTTTGTTGGGAAAAAATTGTTATATTTGTTGGAAATCGGTGAGTGGTTTTCATCTTTACGAGTTCTTTATTTTCAAATATTTATTTATTTTGTTAGTGTTTTAGTTGAAACTGAATATGCGGTCTTGTTGCATTTGTTTGGTGTGGGGCAATGATTTAAGTATTTGTTTTGGACTATTATTGACTGGAGTTTGAGTGAACTTTTCCCATTTAAGTTGTATACTAAGGAGTAGAGTAAGTAGATATTATAACCTTTTTTTGCATTTTGCTTTCTCTCCTCTCTCACTCTAACACCTTTTTTTGCATTCATTGGATGGAGTAGGGAGGGAGGTTGCGATTGAAAACATCTTGGTAACCCAAATTGAATTGGGACTTCATAGTGGAACAAAGAGAAGGAAAAAGGAGAAAAAATGAATATGAAAGTGAGAAAAGGGACAAAGACCTCTTCAAATCATCTTCATCTTCTCCATCCTCTTTTTTATCCCATCATCACTCTAGTTGTGTGGTTTTTTTTTTCCCCTCTCATTTCTATTTTTTCCAAATTCACTACCACTGTTCTAATATTTGTTTTGATTAATCATTTTCAAAAGCTTTTCTAAATTTAGAAATTTGTTTTGGTTCACAACTTTTCCCTAGTTTTTTGTATTCATTTGTATTAGCAGGAGTCTATTGTATGTAAATAGACACTTTTATAAAATAAATATTTGTTTAAAAAAAGTGATGCAAATAATTTTAAAAATAAATGATTTTTTTTTTAAATTTTGATCTAAGTGTATATCTAAAAATTATTTATATATTTATAATATCAAATTAATTAAAAAAAACACTCAATTTTACAAAAATAACTTAATCTTAAAAAATAAATATATCTCAACCTTTAATGAATTTTGATTCCCATATATCTTATGGTATTTTAATTAATCGTTATTTTCTTTCTTATTACAATTTGACTATAAAACCGAATTTGTCTCTTCTAATAATCATATATATTCCAAAGGTATCACGTGCATATCCATATCCATATCTTTTATAGTTTTATATTTAATTTAATTATTTTATTAATTAATTTGAATTGTTTTAATGGAAGGTGTAATTCAAATCATTAAATATATATATATATGATAAATTTTAAATCGTTTAGTAAAAATTGTATACGTGATTATCGCCATCAAAGAGTACATACAAAGTAAATATCGAGGGAGATGGAGATTCGAGAAAAACATTTTTGATAGCGGCACATGTTTCGAGGGATTCGCTTGTTGAGGCACGTGGAAAGCATGCTGCCTATGCAACAAACACTGCCGTTGTCAGTGAACCAGGTGGGCTTACCTAACGCCGCACGGCCCCACTCTGATTCGCACGTGAACCCCACACCCTATCCCCACCAACCTCCCTACCATTATTGTTAATACAAAGCCCAAAAGGGTATATAATGGATGTCAATTCATCCAAATGGTAACTTATATGACAATTTTACCCTTTGTAATTCTTAAAATTACACACCATTTTTCTATAATAAATATTAATAAAATAAGAATTTTACCAATAAAGCTTTCTAAAGGGTTCTGGGGTTGATGGCATTGACGATGTTTCCGATCAAAAAGTAATATTTGTAGGCTTGACACGGAAGTGCTTTAAAATTTTTGGAAATGTTTTTAATTTTATTTTAATCAATTTCAAGCGAGTTCTGTAATTATATTTTTGTTTATGGTAGTTGTTTTTTCGAATACATACATTTTTTTTATTTTTTTTTATTTGGAAATTAGTGTGAGAAAAGAGTCAAGAACTTAATGAGGAACAATTATTTAATAAATAAATTAATACAAGAAAAGTTGGAACCAAACTCTCAACTTTCTCTTTCTGAAACGAATCACTTTCTCACGCTGCAAGTTTGTTGTGAATATAGGAAAGAAGAAAAGCGAGAGAGAAAAGAGTGTCTCTTAATATTTTCTACTAGCAACTTGAGATTGGTGGGTGTGGGGCAAAGGCAGAGAGACGAAGACGGATTACTTAGTGAGCAGCGCCTTTGAGGCCAAAAAGGTGAAGCTCCGATCCATCAGAGCCCATGTTATGGTCCGTACACCTTATTCACTTCACCACTCCACTCAACTCCCCCTTATCTGATAAAAAAATCTGTGAATTTTGATGATTTCCTTGTCAGAAATGGTGGGGTTTTGGTGAATGGAGAAAAGGGGTAGTGGAAAAAATTGCCTATAAATTTAGGAGACCTGTTTGGATTTTCCGAACCTCAGCTAACTTTGGGGACCTTCACCTAACATTTTTCGTTTTTGCTAAGTGAGGGCGATTATAAATCCTTGTTTTTGATTTTTGAAATTTTTTTTGAGGTTTCTGTGCTTTTTTAGTTATTGGGTTATCAAAACTTAGTCAATCCATTGAAAATTGAATTGAATTTGATCACCATTCTCTTTCACTTATACTATTCATTTCTGGGTTTTGACGAGAGTTGAACTCATATGTGGTATTAATCTTCCTTGTTTTAATTAAATTTTCCTGTAACTTTTAATTTATTGTCATCTGCATTGTCATATCTGCGTTGTCTCATCTGTGGGAGTCTGTAATCTTTTTTGTTTGTTTTTGTTATTGCGATCAGTGGGATAAGTTTGCATAATTCATTATCAAACATATTGAAGAATGTGATCTTTCTGTGGTTGTGCTGCTTATGAATTAAGCTAGCAGTAATCTTTTTGGGTTTAAGGTTTCTTATGGTAAGTGTTTCTTTGTTTTTATTTTTATTTTTGATACATCATTTAGAGTAATTTTATGTTCCTGCTATCAGTGCCTTTCGATCTATTTTTGATATCAGGATTTCCTGTAGTTTGACATAAAGAACTTTGAGACAATTCATCGAAGTATTATTGTATATCTAATTTTTGCGATAGGGTTACTATTCTTGTTTTAGGATCTACTAATTTCACAATTCAGCAGCGTTGCGCTGCATTTAATTTAAGTTAATGGTTGCTTTTAGGGTTTAAGGGTTCTTATTGTAAGTGTTTTCTGGATTCTCACACAAGGGTAACATCGTAGTTGATGATATCGATGAGTTAAAATCAAGTTTAAGATCCTTCAAGTTCACTCTGGAATTGAAGAAACACTCAAATGATTTTCAGCAAATAGATGACCGAATGGAAAGATTGGACACAACACAAGACAACAAAATTTGTTGTGAAGTATAGATTGTTTTCTTCATTTCTATGCTTTTTACAGAGAAATTACTTTTCAATTCTCGTACAATCACTACAAAATAAATCCACAGATGAAACAAAAGATTTATGTGTCTGTTGGGCTATAGACTCTTTAGGAAGGCCTCTCTGCCCCTTGGGTGTAGTAGTCTATCAAGGGAAGAATGCAAGACACCTTATGACATCATTCTTTTGGTTCACTTTTTTGTGCGTTTGGGTCCAAAATTTGGCCATTTGACAACACACAGGGATCTGCTGTACTTGTCTATGTAGCTGCAGGGATTGTAATTGCTTCTGTCTGCTGAAGAGCAATTCTAGGTTTATTTGTTCAAAATCTTCTTGTTGCATTGTTATCCATCTCATCCTCATTTCTTACATGTTTCTTTTGGAATTATTTTTTTTTAAATGTGTAAATAAGAATATTATTAATAGTGCCTAAACAAAAAAGTGTGCGCCAAAGTACACAAGATATACAAAGGGCGCACCAAAATACAATTATGGTATCATTCGATATTCCCCATGGAGTAACCTTTATTCCATTCTTCAGCATGTGCATTCTAAACTTGTATATCATTATTTGTTTGCCTTTTTTTTTCTTTGGAAAATTTTTATACATAGTATATATACTCATTAATGTATCCTAGTTTTATCACTGTTTTTGATACAAAATCCTTATCTTTCCTTTCCATGTACTGTATATTTTGTTTTTTAAAAGCGTAGCAGCGTGGGATGGAATAGAAGAAAAATTCAGAAAGAAATTGGCTATGTGGAAGCGTCAATACATTTCAAAAGGGGGGAGGATTACTCTAGTGCGGAGTACATTGGCAAATTTACCGATTTATTTTATGTCGCTTTTCCAGATGCCTAGAGTGGTTAGAATCAGAATGGAGAAGATACAAAGGGACTTTTTGTGGGGTGGCGGGGCTCTAGTGCAAAAACCACATCTAGTTAAGTGGTCAATTGTTTGTTCAGACAAAAGAAGTGGAGGGTTGGGGGTTAAGAATCTTGGGGTCTTCAATAGGGCTCTCCTTGGTAAATGGGTGTGGCGCTTTGCAAATGAAAGAAAGGCGTTGTGGAACCAAGTGATAAGAGGGAAATACGGGGAGGAAAGAGGAGGGTGGAGATCTTGTGAGTCTAGGGAGGCCTATGGGTTTGGGTTGTGGAAGGCAATAAGTAAAATGGGACATCAAGTGACCCCTTTTGTTGGCTTTGTGGTGGGTGATGGTGAGAAAGTGAAGTTTTGGAAAGATAAATGGTGTGAAACCATCCCTTTGAGTGAGGCTTTTCCTTCGTTATTTGCTTTAGCCTCGAACAAAGAGGCGTGGGTAAATGAAGTGTGGACAGCCGAGGGGGAATGGGGGGGAAGTTGGAACCCTTGTTTCAATAGACCTTTCAACGATTGGGAGTTGGAAGAAGTGGAAAGGCTATTTTGCTGCTTGGAGGGGAAGAAGGTTAGGGGGGAGGAGGAGGATAAGGTGAAGTGGATGGCAACAAAGAATGGGGACTTCTCGGTGAAATCGTATAGGACTATGCAGCCGGGGTCTTGTGCTTTTTTCCCTTCAAAAATTATATGGAATTCTTGTGTGCAGCCCAAATTGAGCTTTTTTGCGTGGGAGGCTTCTTGGGGGAGAGTTCTAACCTTGGATTGCTTGCAAAAGAGAGGTTGGGTTATGGCAAATAGATGTTTTCTTTGCCATAAGAGTGAGGAGACAATTGATCACCTCCTCATCCATTGTGAAAAAACGAGGGAAGTATGGATGGTGTTCCTTTCCTTTTTTGGTGTCTCGTGGGTTTTCCCCCGGTCGGTCAAGGAAACCCTTTTAGGGTGGAGGGGGTCTTTTGTGGGAAAGAAAAGGAAGGTGGCGTGGCAATTGGGACCGTTATGCTTGTTTTGGGTTATTTGGAAGGCTAGAAATTCAATTGCTTTTGAGGATTGTGAGCTGTCCATTCAAAAGCTGAAAGCATCTTTTGTGTATTTTTTGTGGTCGGAATCCAAAGTGTGGATAAAAGATGGTCCTTCGACCTTAATAGATTATATAGATTGGGTGTGTATGTGTTAAGGGAGAGGTTTTGCTCTACCTTGTCCTTTGATGTTTGGGCCCTTTTGTAAGGGGGTAAGTCCCTTCATACTGTAATTTGACGGGTCGCTGCTTTAGCGCCTCTTTGCAATACAATATTATACTTATTGATCAAAAAAAAAATGTACTGTATATTTTGCTTGGAATTTCCATTTCAGCTTGTGAGTATCCATTTCATTTGACTAAAATGTTTACCTTTACTTGAACCGCAACTTTTTGTATGGCTATTATGGTGAATATCTTGATAAAGATAAACTCTTTTTAGTACAACTTCTCATATTTCTTACCTTTTCTTATATTACCTCTGACATGGACAGTCAAAACAAAAGATGCATTGTGGTCTTAGAAGATCGAATAGAAATAGGCCAAAAGGTTCAGACAGAGGAAAAGGTTTCTTGCCAAGGAAGTCTCTAGAACAAAATCTGAAAGCATCTACAGAGGTCATATTCTTTCTTTGCAGTAATTGATTGTTACTATAATGGTTTTCTTCCATTTTGGCCTGAGTAGTTTCTCTGACTTTCTTTTGTTGGATGGCCGCTTTTATTCAGGATTGTGAAGAAGCTTTTGTCATCTGGTTGAGGTAAGATGGTTTTCCTTTTTGGAATTGCCTTTTATTTGGGGGTCTAGAAATAGTTATTTTCATTCTGTTTGTTCTTGAGACAATTGTTAGAATAGTGATGGCAGTTTGTTCTTTGGTGTCTCCTTGTCTTTTAACATTTTTTTTTCCACATTTCTCAACCATTTTGTATCATTGGTTAGATTTCATCTATCAACAGGAAAAAAAAAGAAAGACATGCATGACTATATTTTTGGGACTTGCTGTTGATGCCATGCCACCTGGTTTTGCTCTGGTTTTACTGTAATTGAAATTCTCTCTCCCTCTCTCTCTCTCTCTCACACACACACACAGATGTAATTTCCATCAAATGAAACTAAAAGAAGCGAGACACGAACTAAATGCCCCCTTCCCAAATGCCATTTTCCTGAAGGTGGGTGAGAATGTCCTCTAAACTCCTCAAGCATCAGTCCTTTTTTTTTTTGGGGAAAAACCAGCCTCTTTGTTATGGGATTGTGACACACCCACTTAGAATGCTCTCCACTCAAAGAATTAATTTTAAACTTTAACCTTTCTCATGAGATGAATGGTCCTTCATAAGCTTAAGGTGGTAGAAGAATCCCAGTTGACTTTTATTTATTTATTTCCATGAGTTCCCTCCCAATATAAAGTTTATATTTATCATGAAATGGCTCCTTAAAGATCCTTATGAAGGGGGAGAGTCTTTGCCTTAATTGCATCCAATAGCCCTTAGCTTCCAAAATGCCAACTGTGGTTTTTAAAGATATTCTCAATTCCAAATTACCGATGTTCCCTATAGATTTCATCCACTCTATCATTCTCTTTTGTTTCAGAAATAGAGAAAACACTGGCTTTGTGGCCCAGTGGTACTAGCTTCCTCTTTAGTAGGGGATCCAGTGTTGAGTCTTCAATTCTTGTTAGGAGCTTAATTAGGTGGGTGGCTGTCTAAACCATGGGCTTAGGCTTAGGCTTAGTTTTAGCTTGACAGAAAAAATGGAGAACTACGCGGAAAATTTTCATTTAGAATGGATGGATACAACTCCTGAAATTCCTGATGCTGAAATGTGTTTATGCCCTGATTTGTGCATGCTCAACAGCATTGAATAAGGTCTTTTCTCGTTTTCTGAAGTACATCACTATGATCATTTGTGTCACAGTTTTTAATCTGGTATATTTTGTACTTAAGGAATGGCTGTAATTTACTTCTTCCATTTATTTTCAGGTGTCCTATGGTTATATTCTCACATAGACACCTTACACTGCCATTTCTATGTCCTGATAACTCCAACTACCTGGGATCTGGAGCTCAGGTTAAAATGGATGATTTTACAGTGGTTTCCCCACCTGTTGATTCATTCAGGGCTCATCAACACAAAGAGAGGACAGGTTCTTTTCCAGATGCTATTTGTTCTGTCAAATTTTTAACAGGCAGAAGCTTCTGTCAGTCTGATGTGCATCATCAATCTCAAAACGAGTCCTTGACTAACAAAGCAACTAGGTTAGATGAATTTTCTAACTGTGATGCCACTGATATGATCTCAGGTGACTTTGATGCTGTTAATCCATCTGAGACATCAATTGATAGTTCCAAAGCACAGAAGAATGCAAAGAAAAATGCAAGAAGAAAGGCGAGAAAGAAGGCAAAACGAAAGAATAAACTTTCATCAGATACTGGCTCTACTGAACTAGAAGTTTTATCTGAGGAATGTGCCCTTGGAAGTTCAACCTTTGAAACCTCTATTAACAACGATATGGATCATGGGGATGGACCAGTTTCATATGAAAGTACCCTAGTTAATTCATTGCCAGATTGTCTGGTTAGTGTAAATGATTCTGAAGGAGACAGTAATGGCATAACCAACTGTTCAGAAACATCAGAGACATGCACCTCATGCACTGATGACATGGATGTATCAGAAGATACAATTACTTCTGTAGTTCATAATTTTACTGGTGAACATCCTGCGTTTAATTCTGAAGATGGGAGCCAAGCCAAAGACATGGGATTTTCCATTTCAAAAGGATTAGAGGATAAACATGGTGAAACAATCCACTGTCGTGATGATATGTCTTCCAAAGGTTTCTCTGATATGCCTGACTCTCTTGTATTGGGTTCTGTTTCTGTTGGTTGTAGCAGTGAGGACAGTCCTAATGCTGGTTATGACGACAGTACCGATGCTGGTTATAATGTAAGTCCATCTAATGAACAGGGTAGTGGAATTAGTGATTCAGAAGCACATCAAAGTACCAGAAATGAATGCTTTTCTCGTCAGAGTCCATCAAATGGTGTTGTGGATTCTTGTAATAATGCTGATAGAATGAAGCTTCATAGTGCAGGCTGTAGCAGCAGTGACATCCAATTGGATGCACGTGGGAAGAGGGATAAGCAAGCTAAAATGGTTGTTGAAAATGCACATGGCTGTGTTGGGAAGGAAAATGTGGGTTGCTTTCAGCTTGATAAGACTTTGAAAGAGGCTCCTTTACTTCAAAGAAATTGTAACAATGCAAATATAGCATCAAAATCTGAAGATAAGAATCGATCAAGAGTTAAGGTCCATAGAAAGTCGAAAAAAAACTCTAGTCCAGGGTCAAAGCAAGAGTACAACTGTCATTCCAGGAAGAGATCTCTTGCTATGAAGGCCAGCTCTAATGCACCTGCAAGGATTAATATTCAGGAGAATGAAATGTCGGTCTTTCCAGTGCTGTGGAATGGTCAAAAGGGATCAGGCAGTATTTCACAATCTTATTCTCAGAATGATTGTCCAGAACCTGAATTACAAACCCATGGAGTTGAAAGCATTACCTCTGAGCTAGTTCACAGTTTGCAAGATTGTACTGGCAACCTGGAACCACCTGAAAGATGTAGCACCATTTCTAATATGAAAGATCATATTACAGAGGGCCAGAATAACTCATTATTAGAATCCCTCGACTCTTTGAACATGTCCAGTCTGCATGAGGGGCAGTCTGCAGTTCACCTTCATCCTCTCATAGGTGAGGAAGTTGCTGAAGTAGACAAAGAAGTTTCTCTTTCAGAAAACAGCAAGCAAGAGCATAGTTCTGCATCGGTTATGAGGAAATGGAAACCTGTTGCGAAGAAAAATTCTGGTTTTGCAAGCTTGGGTAGATCAGACATATCATTACTGGCACATGCTGATGAACTAGCTGCTGAAGGTTGGACTCCAGAGAACTCTGTAGAAGAGAAACCATCTTCTAATTCTCACAAGCCTATTTCTTCAAATGATTCTGAAATAATGTGTGTGGATCATAGTTTTGGAAATGCGAATTGTTCTTCTCCTGAAGATGAAAGCCCATTTCAGAACACATGCACACCTAAACAGCTCAATAACAAGCATCCTGCTGTTAACTGCTTTACTCACTCTTGTAAAGAAAAACATATTTATGCTTTTGGAGCTGATTCAAGCAAGATATCAGGTGCATTACATGATGCCTATAGGGTACAACAGCTGTCTGAATCTGTTCAACTGGCCACTGGTTGTCCAATCGCTGACTTTGAAAGACTTCTTCATGCTGCTTCTCCTATTATTTGTCGATCAAACAGTGTTAAAATTTGTCAAACTTGCGTGCGAGATGAGGTTGGTAGGCCTCTTTGCCGACATGAGGCACCCAATATCACATTGAGAAGCCTGTGGAAGTGGTATGAGAAACATGGGAGCTATGGATTAGAAGTAAGATTAGAAGATTGTGAATACTCGAAGAGATTGGGTTTTTATCACTCTGCATTTCGAGCCTACTTTGCCCCTTCTCTCTCTGCAGTTCAGCTGTTCAAAAAGCCTAGGAGTCATCATATGGATAATGGGCCTGTGGTTTCAAGGGCATGTGAAATGAGTAAAACATCACAAAGCTCATTTAACATTGGCCAACTTCCAATTTTTTCAATACTTTTCCCTCGGCCTTGTACTGAGGAGACAAGCTTTAGCCCACTTGAAAATCAAATGCACAGTTCGCGAGTATCATCCATGTCTCAATCTGTCGATACTACAATAACTGATGATTCAGAGCTACTTTTTGAATATTTTGAATCTGATCAACCTCAACTCAGAAAGCCATTGTTTGAGAAGTGGGTGTTTTTTCTTTCTTTCTTCCTTTTTTTTTTTTTTCCTTTACTTTTTGGTTGTTGATTTTTTTTTTTCCTTCTTTTGGTTTTCGTGTAATTCCCTTGGGTGACAGTTTGACCTAACTAGATGGCATCTTTCCTGTGAACTGACCTAGATATGGTTGTCCCAGAGAATGAGCATGTTAAAAATTAAGTTGTTATTCATGACACCCAGTTAGCAGAATTTCTTGGAATTCATGGTCTTCGATGATGATCCTGAGGAACTGCAGTTAGCTAATTGAAAATTTTTCCTCTTTGGTCTTTGTCATGGATTGATCTTGATCTCGATTTTGTTGTTTCCAGGATAAAAGAGCTGGTTAGTGGTGATGGACCTTCATGGAACAAAGTATATGGGGATCCAACAAAACTAGACTCCATGAATCTAGATGAACTTCATCATAGCTCCTGGTTAGTAATGGAAATGCTCCAGATCTTCCACATAAAAATTCATGTTTCGCTTAATGAAACAAAATAAAATTCTTGATGTCTAAGCTCACAATTCACAGTGACACAAAGAAAAATTCTAAATAAGAACTTTGGAAATCAATTGACTTTCAGGTATTCAGTGGCATGGTATCCTATTTATAGGATACCAGATGGTGAATTTCGTGCAGCATTCCTGACCTACCATTCATTTGGCCATCTGGTTCATAGAAGCTCTACATTTGATTCCCATAGAAAGGATGCCTGTATAGTTTCTCCAGTTGTGGGTCTTCAGAGTTACAATGCTCAGGTAGTTAACTGCTACTGTTTTACATTTTGGGCTTGATTTTAACTCTATTAAATTGATTCTACAAGCGGTTCCTAAGATGGCTGGTGAGTGCAATATATCCTTCCCATGCTGAGCTTTCCAATTGCATTTTTCCGTATTTGTTGTGCTCATGACATATTTGTTAACTATTTCAGGATCTTTGTAGGATAACTGGACTTGAGTCCAGAATTTTACTTTGACATAAAAAAAAAAAGGACAAAAAGTTTTACTAGATAATAGGGGGATTTACAAGATTTTCAAATATACTATTTTTACTTATTAAACATACATTTTTCCCCTATAAATCACATACTTGTAATATTCTTATTATTGTAATAATATTTTTTACTTCAGGCGATGCATTATTGCGTGTAGCAACCATCTCTAGAATTTCATTCCAAATTTCCATATAAACTGATTTCCTTAATTTTCTCCATACAATTTTCGACACATGTACTTTGTTGGATTTTTCGTATTCTGATGCAGTCATATTCATGCATTGTTCTGACAGTAAAATTCTTCCTCATATATTTGCATATTTAAAATGCTATTCTGGATTTTTTTTTTTTTTTTTTTTTTTGCACTCGGAAATTACCATAACTTCTCAGAGCTTCAAATGGAAATGCATGCATCTTCTGTTTCTGAAATACCATCTTAGCCTTCCTTTTTGATGTCCAACTTTGTGGTGTTAACTGTGCTCATGCACACACACCATGTTTTCTTATATACCAAAAAGTTTCAAGTAACAGTGTGACTACATCCGCTATATTGAAGTTTTTTCCATTTTGGCATTTCTTCATTTATCAATCTTCCTCGTGGTGATACCGTATATAATTAATACAGTTACTGCTTCAGCCCCTGAGATAATTACAAGCTTTCCCAAAATACTAACCCTGTTGAACCCATTGTCTGTTGTATGGGACATGGACAGCATGAACGATGGTTCCATCTGAAACGGTCCATACAGAGCCAGACAGAAGAAACTTCAAACTTAAAGCCTTCTGAAATCCTGAGAAAGCGGTTGAAGACACTAGAGCAGACAGCATCTCTTATGGCAAGAGCTGAAGTTAGCAAGGGAAATCTGAAATCTGTGAACAGACATCCTGATTATGAGTTTTTCCTCTCTAGGCAACGTTGGTGAATTCCAGATCCACAACTTGTTGAGTAGTTCGTTTTTCCTTCTCTCTCCCCTCATTTTTCCCCCAACCCTTCAGGCACATTCTGATAGAATCTCAGTTTGAGTAGGAACTAAGTTCAACTTTTCAATCTGTACATAGTTTGTGGATGCCCTTCTATCCCTCTTAAAAGTAGACTATATCATATGGAAGGGCTAGGGCTACTTACATTGATTCAGCAGTATTTGGATGTTAGAATTAAATGTTTTAAATCCAGTTTTTAAAGTTTCTGGGCCTTTGTTGTTAATGACTAGAAGTCAGTTCCCTTCATCAACTTGTTCAATGAATTGACGTGCTGCTAGTAGGGTACATGTACTGTACATAGCTTTTAGAAACCTTCTTCTTGTGCTCAGTTCTTCCTCTTGCACATTCTTGTATGTCATCTGCCTTGGGTCACCAACACTCTACCACTGAACCAATTGAAAACTGCACACAAGAATCATGGTCTTATTAGAGGTTTGTTTTGGTTGCAGTCCTACCCTCTTAGGGCAGCTGATTGGACAAACCAAACTCTTCCTTCAAAACTCAAAAACCTTTGCAATGGATGTTGCCCTTCCTTCCTCACTAACATCCATAATATGCTGATCTCCCTTCTGATTCCCCTTGAGTGATCAACCCCAGAAAACATCCACCCCATCCTTTTTTCCGGAGTAGAACATTACATTGTTCCCCTGCTGAGAGGTAAGAGGAAAAGGGCTTTCTTTTCCTCCTATTCTCCATTAGATTATCACGGTTTCTTCAGTCCATGCAGTTGCCATTTAGGTAAAGTTTCTTGGCCATATGAAGCTTTCCCACTGTTCTCATGCCAAATCCTCGTACACACCATTACAGTACAGTTTGATTGATTATTAGTATGTTTAATGTTTTCAGTTGTCCCCATGTTTGTTAGGGAAGCAAATGAGCTTTAGCTGATTAGATTGCTCGACCCCTTTTCCATTAAATTGTTAGGGAAGTAATTCTCTTATGATAAACTAAAATCAGGCCAAGGAACCCTAGATGCAAATCGTATAATTTCAGAGCTTCGATCAATGTATGTGGCAGTGTGTGAGAAATAGTTGAAGTTTCTAATTAAAGACCATTTTATCTCAATTTGCTTGCATGATTTGGCTTATAAATTCTTTCGTCATTTCAATTTGAAAATAGCATTTTAAACTTTTCTTCAAATTCTTATATAATTAAAAATCTTAAAATGTCCTAATTAATATTATTTTTAAGCATAAAATCAATGGTACAGCTGCTTACTCTGTTTCTAGTACAAAATGCATAGGCCCTTATCAATGTTGGAGACAAAATTCAAAACTAAGAAGGTGTTTGTTTTTTTTAGTTTTTTGTTTAAAGTAATTTGTTTTTAGACTTTAGGTTATTTGTTTTTTTTTTCATGATTTATTATAAATTTTTTGTTGAATAGAAAAAATAATATGTTGATTTTTTTTTACTTTTTAATGTTTAATAAAAAATAAAATATTATAAAAATAAACTGTTTAATACTTAACACTATTAAGTATTAAAGTTCTATTTAGAATTAAATAAAAAAATAGAATTAAATAAAAAAACAAATATCACTTAAATCATTAGATTATTTTAGCACTTGACTCTAAAAGAAAGAAATTGAAACTTCAATTTTTTATTTATTTATTAAATTTGAGATCCAAGTCAAAGATTCTCTCCAATGTAAACCAATAATCCTTGCTTTCAAATATGACATTTTTAAAATCACCTTGCTTTTAAAAGATTTTCTTCTTGTATTGTTTCTCTATATTTTATTTCCTTCATATTTTTCTTCAAATTTTTTTAAAAGAAAATATTTTTACAATTTATTCTTTATGTAAATCTTGACAAAAACTTATTGTAAAAAAAGGTGGAAAACAGTCAGTAAAATTTAGAAGTTAGAAATGATGAGAAAGTGTAAGAGAGAGAAAAAAACTCATTCAGTAATGCATGGAGCTCAAAGGTTGGACATGGTGAAGATATTAGGGTTAATGTGTATCATGGGAAAAAAAAAAAAATCATTACGTGGATGAACGTAAAGAGAAAATGGATGGTTGGCAGAGATGATAAGCAATGGAAGTGGGAACAAAACAAAGAGTCTCTCTGACCCCTACGCAATTGATAATTTGATAGTGACGCTTTTCAGAGAGATGGAAAAAATAGCTTTGTGATTTGCGTTCTCCTTCCTTATTTGCATTTATGTGTTGGTGATTTATTATATTTATATACATAAAAATCTGGCGTCACAAATTGGTAGGCGGCCGGGGGCAATGGGCGCGTCCATGCCTCATGCCACAAGAAAAATGCATACGAAAGACTGGGAATACAACACGTAGGACATCTGCATGTCCCACATCGGAACACTATCAAAGACCACAACCAATCACAGCTTCAGCTTGGATCTCTCTTTCGGTCTTTCCATCACTTTCTCTCCCTCTCTCTTCGCTCTTTCTCTCGCCTCACACCTAATTCGCGGCTCAAATAACTTGCCGCAAAGACAAAAAATCTGATTGACGAGGGTTAAAGCTACTGCTCTCATTTCTTCAACTTGAAATGGAAGCCGCGCTCTCTTGCTACTTCACCCTCCATTTCCGTTCCTCCTCCATCGCCTGCAATTCTCCCTTTCCGAAAACCCCATTCTTTATCCGGGGTAGCTCCAATAGCGGCGTTAAGACTAGCAATGGTACCAGGAGGAGAAGCCGCAGCAGCAAGAAGCCCACGCTTCTGAAAAATGTTAAGACAAATCATGTTGATTCTAGTGACCTTACTGCGGCTCCGCCCGTGGGAGGCCAGGAGGAGGGTGGGCCTGAGGAGAAGCCGAAGAATAAGCCGGTGAGCGTGCGTACTCTTTATCAGAATGGGGACCCACTGGGGCGGAGGGAACTGAGGAGGTGCGTGGTGAGGTGGATCAGCCAGGGGATGAGGGGCATGGCGTTGGATTTCGCTTCCGCGGAGTTGCAGGGGGAGTTCGCTGAATTGAGGCAGCGGATGGGACCCGGTCTGAGTTTCGTAATCCAGGCACAGCCCTACCTCAATGCCATTCCTATGCCCCTTGGTCATGAAGCCGTCTGCTTGAAGGCCTGCACTCATTACCCTACCCTCTTCGACCATTTCCAGAGAGAGTTGAGAGACGTCCTCCAGGATCACCAGCGGAAATCCCAGTTCCAAGATTGGCGTGAAACCCAGTCCTGGCAGCTGCTCAAGGAGCTTGCTAATTCAGGTACAGTTCTCTCTCCCACCACTCCACCTTCATTTTTCCATCTCTTTTGGCGAAGTCTGTAGCCTGAGATGATGTATTTGCAGCCCAGCATAGGGCTATTGCGCGCAAGGTATCTCAGCCGAAGCCCCTCAAAGGCGTTTTAGGAATGGAGCTGGACAAGGCCAAGGCTATACAGAGCAGGATCGATGAATTCACAAAGCGGATGTCTGAGCTGCTTCAAATAGAGCGGGACTCTGAGTTGGAGTTTACTCAGGAGGAATTGAATGCCGTTCCTACACCTGATGAGAGTTCTGATTCATCCAAACCTATTGAGTTCTTGGTCAGCCATGGCCAGGCTCAACAGGAACTCTGTGACACTATCTGCAATTTGAATGCTGTTAGCACTTTCATAGGTGATTTGATGGATTTTGTTTTGCAAAGTTATTGTAATAATCGTGTTCACTTCTTAGTCAACGATCTGATGTTTACTCGGGTTGTTTTCACAGGATTAGGTGGAATGCATTTGGTGTTGTTCAAGGTTGAGGGGAATCACCGATTGCCACCTACTACCCTTTCTCCTGGAGATATGGTCTGTGTGCGAATTTGTGATAGCAGGGGTGCAGGGGCAACATCTTGCATGCAAGGATTTGTTGACAGTCTAGGCAAGGATGGGTGCAGCATCAGTGTAGCTCTGGAGTCTCGTCATGGTGATTCAACCTTCTCTAAGCTCTTTGGCAAGAGCGTGCGCATTGATCGCATTCACGGATTGGCTGATGCTCTCACATATGAGGTAAATGATGAAAGGCTCTTATATGATTATCCTTTGGTGGATGTGTGTGTGTGAGTGTTGCCTAAGGGCTCAGCATTACTCTTACAACCCAATTGCTTTCTGAGTTGCATTGTGAAATTTAAATCTGAAAACAGTCAGCCATACTCCTATCAAGCATGCTTCTCTTATGGCAGCTTGAATCTATCATTTTATGTTTTCCTTTCCTTCACCCTCTCACTTCAAATACTTATTGTATGCAGCTGTTTCCACTCTCTTTGTATGCCTGTTCACATTAGGGTTTTCCCTAATTGCAAAGTTATGACTCATAACCATTCTATGTAAACTTTTGAATATTCATCTGGAGGAATGAAGGAAATCATTTTGAAAATATCACAAAATGGGTTCCATTGTTTTCATAATGGTACTCTGTTCAGTTGCTTAGAAAGCAATCGGCTCAGCTTAAAGTAGGAATAATGAATATGTACTGATCTGTACCACGTTTGATGTGTTGGATCAGATTCCTACCTTTTCAGGGTTATTACCTTACAAGCGGCAGAATTATCGCATCACTTCATCCCTATTTAGAGGCATGGACATGCTAAGACAAGTGCTTTTTAACTGCATGATCTCTCACTACTAAGACAAACACAGTGTCCCAATGCCCATCACTATTGCTTCACCTATTAAATTTACAAGATAAACTAATTTGGTTGCATGTCAGAGGCTCTCTCTCCTCTGCATCAGTTTGTTGTTTCAGTGCCTTGGATCTTCCTTCCGAGATTTAAAGATCTACCACATAATTATTGTTATTATTATTTTCAGCGCAACTGTGAAGCCCTGATGCTGCTCCAAAAGAATGGTTTACAAAAGAAAAATCCTTCAATTGCTGTTGTGGCCACTCTTTTTGGAGACAAAGAAGATGTTGCATGGCTGGAAGAAAATGACTTGGTAGATTGGGCTGAGGTAGGTTTGGATGAACTATTGGAGAGTGGGGCTTATGATGATTCTCAGAGAAGAGCAATTGCCTTAGGGTTGAACAAGAAACGGCCAGTACTGATAATCCAAGGGCCTCCTGGAACTGGAAAGACAGTTTTGCTCAAGGAACTCATAGCACTTGCCGTTCAACAAGGTGAAAGGGTGCTTGTCACAGCACCTACAAATGCAGCAGTGGATAACATGGTCGAAAAACTTTCTAATATTGGAGTAAACATTGTGCGCGTCGGCAATCCAGCACGGATATCCTCTGCAGTAGCTTCAAAATCTTTGGGTGAAATTGTGAAATCTAAGCTGGAAAATTTTCTAACTGAATTTGAAAGGAAGAAATCAGATCTAAGAAAAGACTTGAGACATTGTTTAAAGGATGACTCTTTAGCTGCTGGCATACGCCAGCTTCTAAAACAACTTGGAAAGGCACTGAAGAAGAAGGAAAAGGAAACTGTGAAGGAAGTATTATCAAGTGCACAAGTTGTGCTTGCCACTAACACTGGAGCAGCTGATCCTGTGATTAGAAGATTGGATGCCTTTGATCTCGTTATTATAGATGAAGCAGGACAAGCAATTGAACCTTCTTGCTGGATACCTATTTTGCAGGGAAAGCGCTGCATTATTGCTGGTGATCAATGTCAGCTTGCTCCTGTGATTCTATCTAGAAAAGCTTTGGAAGGTGGTCTTGGGGTATCACTCCTGGAGAGAGCAGCAACTTTGCATGAGGAGGTTCTTGCCACCAAATTAACAACACAGTATCGAATGAATGATGCAATTGCCAGCTGGGCTTCAAAGGAGATGTACGGTGGATCATTGAAGTCTTCCTCCTCTGTCTTTTCTCATCTTCTGGTAGATTCTCCATTTGTGAAGGTATGATACCCTCTGGTGCCTCTTCCTTTCTAATTTATGCTGATATGTATCTTTAGTTAGCACATCAGGCCATGTGCCAAATGTTTGCTACTGATTAACTCAAACAGCTGCAAAACCCAAATAATTTTTGGTGGCTTGGTATCAGTCTGACTTGAATAGCAGGAAAACCCAAATATTTTTACTGACTATTTATCTTTCCATCTAGCTGACAAATGTTAATGGTCTAACATGCTAAACTGTCTGCTACTGATTAACTTGAATAGCAGCAGTGCTCAAATATTTTCTTGTGATTTGTGTTGGCCTGCTATTGATCAACTTGAATAGCAGTGGAAACCAAATATTTTTACGAAGTTGGACTAAGTTGGAGGAACTAAATAAGGGAAGTTGGGACACAACGATAAATTTAGCAGGAGCTGAATATAAGGATAATATTATTCTTCTCTGAAATGGTCTCCTACTTTCCTTCCATAACATGTCCCCTTATATTCAGCTCCTCCTATATCCAGCATTGTGATCTTGGCTTTCCAGACATGCCCCTTTGTGTTCAGCTCTTTCTAAATCTACTGATGAAATCTCTCTCTTTCTGAACATCTCACCTTATATTCAGCTCTGTCCCCTTGTATTAATGCTATTCTTTTCTGAAGTGATCTCCCATTTTCTTTCCAAACTTGCCCCCTTATATTCAGCTCTCTCTAATTCTATTGCTGTGATCTCAGCTTTCAGCTTTCTGAACCTGTCCCCTAATTTTCAGTTCTTTCTAGAACGTTTTTTTATTATTTTATCAGTAAGTAATATGTGTATTGCAAAAGAGGCGCTAAAGAAGCAACTCAAACAGTTCTTTCTAGAACTAATTGATATGATCTATTTCTTTCCAAACTCGTCCCCTTATATTCAGCTCTTTCTACATCTATCTTTGTAATCTCAGCTTCCTATATTTATCTTTTCAACTGACACCAACTCACTAAAATTATATAGGACTGTTGCTATTGATTTATCAGTAGCAGACATTTTGGTATGTCAGACCATGAAAATTTTACTCATATAAATTGACCAGGTCTGGAGGATGATAAATTCCCGTCTAAATCTTAGCTTTTCAGTGTGCTATAATTATAATGTCATTAAGAAAAACAATGGATAACCATTTATTGGGGACTATAGCATGCATAGTAGAAATTCATGAGCAGAGTAGCCTGGACAGTTCAGAGAAATGAGTTTGGTACCTGTGTTAGACTTATAACAGATTCTAACGCTGTTTGTTCTTGTAATAATTCATGAGACCTGCCATACAATACCATTTTTTTTTTAAATTCCATAATGTTGTTAGTGGGCATTACACCATTATTAAGCTCATAAAGCAGCTGAATGGAGGAAAGACTTGTAAATCCTTTCTTATCTAAGCTATTCAATTAATCTAGTTGCTCTCTGTAGTATTATTTAATGAAATACTAATATGTCTATATTGATACTGGTGTTCATATGGACCAATATAGCCCCCAAAACTTCTTTGCTCTGGCAACAATTAGCTGCTTTGTTTTTTAAGCTGAACACTAATGCAGCTTATGACATATGTAAATAGTATACTCAATGTCCCAAAAGTTATGGTTATATGGTCGATTCGTTTCATTGATGGTGTGGTAGATACACAAGCTAGAGATTTTCTGGTGTCCTTGAAATTCTAATTGCTTCAGTTGCTCTTGGTTGGTCCCAGACTTGGACAACTGCTGGAGTGTTCACTTTGTAGTGGTCTTTGATACTATAGGATCAGAAACAAGAGCTTTAAACTATACAAAGTAGTAATTTAGAATTGCAATGTACAATGCCATGTGGACAACCAGGTTTTAGATCTATGATGGGACTAAAACCTTGCCAAATTAGAGTTTCAGGAGTTCTTTACCTTATTATCAGTTGTTGTCCTTGTAATCTTTTAACCTTGATATACAAACCATCGTTTCACATTTTTCCTTACACTTTTGCAGCCTGCATGGATAACACAATGCCCATTGCTATTGCTTGATACAAGAATGCCATATGGAAGTTTATCAGTTGGTTGTGAAGAGCATTTGGATCCAGCTGGCACAGGTTCCTTTTACAATGAAGGGGAAGCAGATATCGTTGTGCAACACGTCTTGTCTTTGATTTCTGCTGGTATATTTTCTTGTTTCTTGAATATTAGATTAACTGCTAAAATATTCTTGCATTCTAATTTTATACTTTTTCATAGGCAAACATATGTATAAAATGTGCCAAAAGGGGGAAAAACCTAGTGTAATGAGGGTATCCAAGGAGCACTCAAGATAAAAGAGAAAATAGTAAAAACACAAGGGCCCAGAATCCCTTAGAACAGATCCAAACTATCATAACATCCAAAAATTTCACAAGCTTCTCTTCCTAAGGAAGCAATGGACGACTGCAATAAAAGCCTAACAAAAGAATCTTTTGCCCAAGCACAGATAACCCCATGCCTTCAAAGATCCTTAGATTATGCTTCTTCCAGATGCACCAAAATCGGCAAAGGGAAGTGGCTTTCCAATTTTCCTCTTCCTCTTCCCAACAAAGCTGCCTCACCGACTCCTAAGGAAATCCTTCAATGAATAAGGGAGGATTCAAGAAAACCCAAAACACGGGGAAGCAACATCCATGGTGCACAAGCCACCAAGCAATGAAGGAGGAAATGGCTAGGAGTTCTCTTTTCACAACACCAGTTAAACAAGGGTACTTCCTCTTTTCCACAACTTGTCCATGGTAAGGATCTTGCCACAAACTGCCTCCTACATGAAAAACACACCTTTGATTCAACACTTGGGACCCAAATCTTGGAAATCTGGCCAGGAGGCGAGTGACGAAAGGAAAGTGCTTTAAAAAGGGAATTTATCTAAATAGAATCCTGAACCCTCTTTGACAACTTTGGTACAGAGCATCCTCCATGTCTTCCCTAATGCAAAATTTATTGATGTGAGCCGTGAAAGAGACTTCTGTGTCTAACTCCCAGCTCCTTTTAAAACATGGACTCCAATGCCCAAGCCCCTCATCCACACTCCAATAATCAGCAATCTTAACTCCATCCTCTGTAAATGCAAGTGAGACCTCAAATCAGAACCTACATGCAAACATCAAATCAGAACCTCGCCCTTTGTAAATGCAAATGAGGCTTCAAAAGCTTTCCACCTCATCATTAAAGTTAATCCTTTAACAAAGTGTCAAATGAATGGTGAACTAAAGCTGTAATATATTCACTTCCTGTATATGAATTATTTGGATCGAAAATCAGCTAACAGCTCAAATTATTTAGTTTTTTCCGAATGTCAAAAAGCATTGAGTTGTATGAAATAATCATTTTTATGGTATATTGGAGGAAATAAAGCTAAATTTAAATAGAGTTCACATTTCACTGTGTTTACAAAAACATTTGCTTTTCACCTTTCTTGTGGGTGTTGTGATGTTTCTGTTTTGGAAAAGAATGTATTGATCTTTACTGTTTTATCACTGCTGCATGTGGAGACATGGACTAATTGTGACTGTACACATGTGTATGCATATAAAGCTTAATGGTAAGGAAAAGAGAACCTAAAGTGCATCGAGCCTATGGTTTTCCAATTCTTTTGTAGTACCATCACAACAGAAAATACAATCAATGATGCAACATGGTAACTGCTGCAGCAGTTACTTGGAGTTTGAATGATTAGACAAAGAAAAAAAGAGGAAAGAAGTAGAAGAGATGAGAAATACATACCTCAACACTCACCCTCAAGTTGAGGAAAAATGTCTGTCATGCCCAATTTGTGCATAGTTGACATGCTAGCTTTGGAAATTTTGGTGAAACTACAATAAATTGATGTTGAGATGAGGATATGTTTACCAAACATGACTCGCTCATAACTTTTCCCCTGATTAAATGATTGTCCACCTCTACTTTAGCATCTTTACTATCATGATACTAGCTCATTGGACCATGCTTAGTACAATACAAAACTTTATGAGAAAAGTGGCTATAGGAATAGCTCAAACATGAAAGCTTTAGGATGTCAATTTTTTCTTTCTAACATTATTTTATGATGTGTGTCAAGGCATGTATCTTAATGTAAGATTGAAATCTTGAATAGATGTACTTCTTATTTTCAGATTGCACAACCTGAATGGGCATAATGGCTATGTATCAATCATCTTATAGAGAACCTTAAAATGGTGAAGACTTCATCTTTAGATTTTGTAAAGTAGACCAGTATGCATCTGTAAAATCATTTAAAAATGATGTGAGATTCATTATCTTATTATTATACACACCTAATGAAAACTTGAAGAGGGAATATTTTTCCAGTCCGATATCTTATTTTCCTCAACTAATTCTCAAATCTCCTGATAATTTTATGGCATGCTTTGCTCTGAAAATAACACCTTATGTGGCATTTTTACTTGCTGAGTAGTTTTCAAAGTCTCGTTGATTACACATGTCTTTATTAATTCGATAAATTATGTAATCTAATTCTAGTCTCATATCTGTTATGCAGGTGTTAGCCCAACAGCAATTGCAGTTCAATCTCCTTATGTTGCTCAAGTGCAACTGTTGAGAGACAGGCTTGATGAGATTCCAGAAGCTGTAGGTGTTGAGGTTGCAACTATTGATAGCTTTCAAGGCCGGGAGGCTGATGCAGTAATTATATCAATGGTATGCCTCTTATCTTTATTACATGAACGCTTCAAATTTGTGAAGTGCCTGGGTTAGACATGACATGACAAAGTTTTGGTTGAGGGATATGTGCCCGACATGCCTGTTAGCCATATATGTACCTGACACAGGTTTTGGCTAAGGGTTGTATGCCCGACATGCATGTTAGCCATATACGTACCTAACTAGTGTGTCCAACAAAAGAAAGTAAGAAAAAATTCCTAATTCAATGGTATATACTCCTCAATTTGGCCATGGTATAGAATGCTCAGAAATGGAAATTAGGTATTTAGACATGTCCCTGAAACCCAAGTTGTGTTGTCTCTCTTCCACAGGAAAGCATGTGCTATTTAATCTGATTTGTGAGCCTGCTCCACTCATAGCAAAGAAAAATATTTAGTCCTAAGTTTCTGCGGTTTAAAGCAAATAGAAAAAAATGTGAGTAGGAAAAAAATAGATGAGAGTGACACATGTGTTCTGACATCTGCTTGTCAGATTCAGTGTTAAATAAGTACATAATAGTTGCTAAAATGACCAGTTCATTCATAAAGAGAAGCTAGTGATGAGCTTTTGTAATTAGAACACTTCTGTTCTTTTTTACTGTGCAAAAAAGTTTGTTATTACCTAAAATTTGGATGAGGTACAGATGCCTCCAGACAGAAGGTGGAAAATTAAGTAAATTAGAAGCAGCAGCATGGAATAGGGAAGCTTACCAGTTGATAAGGTAGTAGGCAGAACTCTTTTAAGAACTATTATGCCAGATGTTAAATTAGGGAACCTTGGAAACACATCTATACTTCCACCCAGGAACTCTGTATGTTGATGTTTATGTGTTCAAGAGGTGTGATGGGTAATGCCAAGGTGGAAAATTAAGTAAATTAGAAGCAGCAGCATGGAATAGGGAAGCTTACCAGTTGATAAGGTAGTAGGCAGAACTCTTTCAAGAACAATTATGCCAGACGTTAAATTAGGGAACCTTGGAAACACATCTATATTTCCACCCAGGAACTCTATATGTTGATGTTTATGTGTTCAAGAGGTGTGATGGGTAATGCTGGTTAAGGATTTTATTGAGGGCATGACTCTAGATAGATCTGAACAGTGAAAAAAAATTCATGTACACCTCAGGTATTTGGGAGAGGGCTTTGTTAAGTGAAGTTGTGTTCCATCACTTGAATTGCACTAGCCTTTTATAAGGTCATTGTAAGAATTCTGTGTAGAAGGGTCATCAAGGAGACATTTTGCTAGAACTTGCAGTGCTTTTTCAAAGGTACAAGGGAAAGCAGTTATGGTAGTTCATGGGATTGTTGAGGATAGGATTAGGAAGGATGATAAGGAGGGAACAGTATTCATAGTGAATATTGAAAATCTATGACAACACTGGGTAAGGTTTCTTGGACCATGTGGCAGGAAGGAAGGGATTTGGTGTTAGGTGGAAGTAATGGGATTGGACTCAGTGTTTTTTGCTGTCATGACTTGTGGTGAGACAAAAGTGGATAGTCCGGTGCTTCCAGAGGTTTGAGGCAAGGGGAATCCTATTTCTCTATCATAAAGGCTGAACAACGTGGAAAGGTGGGAGAGAGAGCACTACTGTCTCACATCTGCAGTTTGCTAACAACATTATTTTCTTTTTAATCACGAGGAGGACAAATTTTCAACATTTAATGATATTCTTTTTAAGTGTAAGACTAATTTAAGCAGAAAATCCCATGGCAGGATTAATGTTGCTAGGTATAGGGCAGATTTTCTTGCTACATTAGTTGGGCATGTGGTTGTGGAACACCTACCCTATGCAGAAATCTGCTTAGTTGCAAGGTTTTTTTGTGTGTGGATGCATGTGTGTGTTGGGTTGGGGAGTGAAGGAATATAGAATTGGGTAGACATATCCTTGAGGAAGAGGGCTTTAGTAAGCAAATGGTTGTGGTGCATAATTCTTCTTGGCCGAAGATTTTGAACATCACATGACACAATACTGGTGGTTTTCAACTCTGGGACACAATACTGGCCAAATATAGAACAAGGTGGATAGTCCTCAAACAATGTTTTCAACAAGGTCTCAGGGAATAAAATCGCAGTTACTTAACTGTACTTAGTCAAATATATCAGGATGGAAACTCCATGTTTGCATATCTAACATAATACTCTATTCATATTTTTGTTCATTAGGTTCGATCAAACACTCTAGGAGCAGTTGGCTTCCTGGGGGATAGCAGGCGAATGAACGTTGCAATAACAAGGGCAAGAAAACATGTAGCAGTGGTGTGTGATAGCTCAACAATATGCCACAACACATTCTTGGCCAGGCTCCTCCGTCATATCCGATACATCGGTAGAGTGAAGCATGCTGAGCCTGGGACTTTTGGGGGATCTGGACTCGGCATGAATCCAATGCTTCCAATCATCAGTTAGCATCCCCATTACCTGGTGAAGTACTCATCTCTTGAACTTCTATTTCCTTAAATTGATGATTATTTGGGAGGTCAATGGTAAGGTAGATCTCAATTCCTATACAAAAAGAAAAAAAGAAAAAGAAAAAAAAGAGAGAGATAGCAGGATGGTTGTATCTGCCGGCAGCATCAGCTTCCAAATCTAATCTGATGTACAGTCTGCCTATTAATTTTCCAACACAGATAAGTGAATAGCAATTCCATTTGTATATAATTGGCACACAAATGTAAGCATACAATATTTTTTATACAACTCAAAAGTTGTTGTGATGTGGAGGAAATAGGCTTCAATTTTAGTAAATATTTTTAGTGAAAATACAAAGGACAAAAATAGATCACTTTGGTCGACTTTTATGGGAAGCCAAAATCCTTTTCCAAGTTGAATTTGAGCTTATGTATCTTATTATTAAATGAGTTTAATATGAAAACCACGAAAAAAATTAATTTGGTTTATTTAGAAAATTAGCTCACCCATACTTCATAAAGCTTTGATGATAACCAATATTGCATTTTGATTTCAAATTCTGCATCCAACTAAAGCCATGTCCAGAATAGAACCCTAGGGTGCTCCCAAAAGAAGCATGCCGATATGAAACAATTTTCTTGTTCCATGCTTAACTCTTTGAAATTATGCTGTCGATTTTAGCTGCAACTTCTGAGTAAAAAGTGTTAAACCCATTCCTACGAAAGGCCTATATGCGGATGCGGGTGAGCGACATTCATACCAGAGGTTGTGATTTCAACATCATACTTCATAGGATGGTTTCTCAACAACAAGGAACACATGTTTGGTAACTATAAAAGAGATTTTTAAATTTTTGGGGAAAAAAGAAGAAGATTTTTTTAAAACAAATTTAAAATGTTTTTATGGGGACCCAGAAAACATGAGTAGCTTTTAGATGATCCTAAACTCTAAACCCCTTTCATCATGAATTAGCTTTTAAAAATTCAGATGAATTCTCAAAAAAAAATTTGATTTTTGAGAACTGTCTAAGAGCCAGTAGGTTTGCATTCTCACTCGCAGCTTGACCCCCACCCACCCCCCTCCAGAGCCTCAAAACCCAAATGAAACCTATAAATGTAAATATATGATGATCAACTATAACCTGATTAGACTTTTTAACTTAACCAACGTAATGATAATCGACTGACCGCTCGCACTAGTAGTTATCAGAGGCTTTGTGTCATGCACTCAAAAGCTTGAATCAATCCACATAACATGATATTTCATGTTAAAATTTAACAAAAAGCTGGCAAAAAGAAATGAAAAAAGAGGTGAGGAAAAGGGAGAGGGAGCATCTTTTCATCTAGAACCCGTTTCAGCCCCTCATTAATTCTCTAATTTGTCTAACACTAGCTGCATTAATTCCACTCTGATGCCCGTTACACTGCTACCCCTTTGGACATTTTACTTTCCACATCACCTTTGCCTTTCAACCCCTGTCTTCTCTTTCTCATCCTCCTCCTTCCCTCAAAACCATTCCCTCATTCAGCCATGCCTTCTCCATACTACTTCAAGCTCATTGCTTTTCTCCTCCTCCTGCTCCACCTGCACCCAGGCATTAACAGAAACTTCATCGTCAACAAGAAGGATAATAGAGAACTCACGAGTGGTGGCTGCAGCTATGGTCCTAAGGTTGCAAGGTTTGGTTTCTTTCCTAAAGGTGAACCAGTCCCCCCTTCTGGCCCATCAAAGCGGCACAATGAAGTTTTCAAAAATGAAGGTCCTCCCACTTCTGCCACTGCTGCAGCCAGTGAGAAAGACTGATCAGTGATCACTCTCAACAGAGACACCAAAAACCAGTTTTTAGTTACCCTAGTTGCTAATCATATGGTTGTTATGAATTTTCCTCCGTCAGTGCTCTTGCTCTCCCTGGATAAAGTAGCATTACTATTGGTCTCTACTTGGCACTTCTTCCTCTGCTACCAAAATGCACCTAATCAAAGGTGGATACTTTCACAAACAACAAACAGATAAGTCCTAACACAACATGAAGTATCCTATTTTACAAATTCAACAACTATTCTTACTAAGTAGGAACCATAAGCTTATAGGATCAATGATGAAAGAGGAGGAAACAGATGAGTTGTGTTTTAACTTCAATTAAAGGCCTTCACACCATATTACAGGTTACTTGTTCATTGTTTTGGCGCCATGCACTCCAGGGAAGCAAATACAGGTCATATGGGTGGTTCACCCTACTATCCTACACCACTTGAATGCTAGAGAGGCTTGAACTTGGGACTCTGGTTCATTGCCAGAGGACTCTACTTCTAAGCCATACCACAGGGGCCACAAGATCAATAATACGTTTCCTTCTTTGTTTTCCCCACTTTTTCCCTCTAGTTGTTTCCTCCCCTGGTTTTTTCTTTTACTTATGGAGCCTACAAAAGAACAAGGTAAACAGATAGGATGTTTCATAACCCAAATTGAACCAGAATTCCATAGCCAAAACAGATTTTTCAACCCAAAAAGAAGAAAAGAAACAAAACAAAAAACAAAAAAAGGGTTCATGAAATCCATATTCCAGTGCAGAACAGCATGTTTATATAGGTACAATATTACAAATATGAACAGCAGAGGTATATTCTATATTATTAAATTGCAAGAGAACTCACTTTGACTTCCAGATGATTGTACTACACATAATCATTGAAAGTTTAAGCTTTCTCATGAGGCACACTATCACTAAGATTTGAAATTTTGATTCTACCTTTCATTTTCTCGCTGCTACATTTGAAGAGTAAGAACAAGAAAAGTACTGATCAAAGCAACCAAAGTCATCCAAATAGTAGTAAACAATAATCCATAATGCACAGCTAATATCTCAACCAGCTAAAGTAATCAGAAGATGCTACTCATCATGAATACCTTCTTGAATAGATTTGCAAGCAGATTCTCATAAAAAAATGCCTTGATTTTGCACAAAACTAAACCCATAGCACCTAATGTATCTGCAAAATATTTCACAAGAATAGCATTTTTGAAACAACTGCACCTGCTCTTATTTTCTTCCTTATTACTTCTATATAATTGAGAAAGCTCACTAAATGCTTCTTATGAATACACATACGGTTTCGGAAATATTTATATATCATACCATTATGTGAAGCATCTCTGCAACAGCCATATAATGCACCATAATAAAACAAAACATATTAATAGGAAAAGAACAAAAAAAAGAAAGATACCCATTGGTGGTCATGCTCCTTCAAGTAGGCTGGTATATAATATTGAATGACTTTTGCCAGTTGCAAATCAGATAAATGAAGTACACAAAGGAAGGAAGAGAGCTAGTAGGAAAAAGAAGTAGAAAAAGAAAGAGAAGAAAAAATTTAGCATGCAAAATAGGTTTATTTTCTTGAGACCTAGAAAGGAATTCATTAGAGGTTCTAGTTCTCATGCATTTGAAATTCATTAGAGGGAGTGTGGGTTCTAATTCTCATGCTTTCAAGCAACGCCCCATCACTTCTCTGCTGCTGCTTCGGTGGGGGTTCTGGTACTCATCTGGTCAACTGCATGCACAGTGCTCTGAAGTTCCTCCCATATGGCTTTGTACACCATCCTCTGCCTATTGACAGCAGATTGTCCCTCAAAAGCTGATGAGATAACATCAATGCTGCAAATTTCATTGCAGTGAACTCAATTTTAGTAACTATAAGTACCAAACATGGATAAGTAACAAAAATCTTAAAGGCATGAATGCTATGAGACAACCAATAAGATCTTCTATTGTAATGAAAAGACAAAAGAACAGAGTGATGCAGGTACAGAGTGAATTAAGCACATGCTTCAGATCATAAAGGCAGGTGGATCTGAAGCATCCTACATGAAGATAACATATGAGACAACCTTTTTTCTGCATATTTGATATCTTGGCTACTAGTTATGTCACTACAACAGTGGTAGCTAGTAATGCCACTTACAGTATATCACCACCTACTAATCTCAATTTAAGCTTTAAAAAATCTAGCCTGGATGCCACCTCCAGTCTATGGCTGCCTAAAATATTTGAAAAATCAGCCTGTGCAGACTTCACAATGTTGTGCTGGTTTAAATCCCACTTCTGAAATCAAATTTCTAAAGAACAAAAAGAAAAAAAGAATGGCCTATAGGAATTCATAGCATGCTGTATTATTGCAGCAGCAAATTTGCAAGAGCTTTTGAGACATTTTAAACATGATTAAACTTGCATCAGCAGGACTCCTTGCCATTTGCCTAGAACTCCATCATAAGCTCACGAGGTAAAATCCCAAATCTATGCTTAATCAACATTCAACCCAAAAGTGTAAATTAATGATGATATGATCATCATCACACTCAATTTCCTTTTACTTCTTCATAACACTTGTGCAAACAACGTGTAATTGTACTTGTATATGATAATAGGTTTTTTCTGGAAGGATGGAGCGAGAGAGCGAGCGAGAGAGCGAGGGCGATGAGGGAGGTTTTCGCGAAGGAAAGCGAAGAAGGAGAAGAAGGAAAGAGGGGAGTTTTGGGGTGGAGTCAAAGATTTTCGAGATCGGGGTGGAGGAGAAACAGGGCAAAACCCAAATCGTTATTGAGGAAAGCAAGGGAGGGGTTTCTTCATGGGTTCGTTTGGGGCTGTTGAGTGTAGAAATACTACTGGACAGCCTGAACCAGTGTATTAAGGCAGAGGATAAAGGAAAATGGGAAAGAGGTTGGAGGGAGAATGGGAGAGCCTATTCCATGGTGCGGGATGAGAACAAAGCAGGGGCTTTCATTAAATTAGGGGTGGTTGAACAGGAAAAGAGAAGTTTCAATATCTTTATTCCAAAAGGGAGAGGCGAGAGAGGGGGGTGGAACCTCATGGCGGAGATGTTAAAGAAGGTGGTAGGAAGCAATGGCAAAAAGGAGAACAAGCAGGAGGAAAGGGGCATGTTGAAAGCAAGTATGGGGCAGTCGTTTGCAGATATGGTAAAGGGGGCGAATGGCAGGGAGGGGGAAGTGATAAGAGTGGAAGTCAGAGAAGAAGAGATCAGGGGGAATCTGCGTAAACTGGAACATTGCCTTGTAGGTAGCTGGAATTCTAACTCAGAGAATGGAATGGACATGGAGAGACTAGGATGGGTGATGGCGAGGTCCTGGGGGTTGCAGGGCAAGCTAGGGCTGGCAAGGATGGAAAAGGGCAGGATTCTCTTGGAGTTCCAGTTTGAGGGGGAAGCCGATCGTGTTCTATCCTCTGGAAGCAGGCGGGTGGGAGGTGTCCAGTTAGGGCTGGAACGATGGAGTCCTAGGTGTGGATGTGAGGATGAAGGTGGGAGCAGGAAGGAAGTATGGGTAAAGATCCTAGGGCTTCCAGTTTCATTATGGGTTCCGTCCATCTTGCGGAAAGTGGGGGACGAGTGTGGAGGTTTCGTAGCCATGGATTCCAAGACGGAGAAGATGGCGGAACTGGAATGGGCTCGCATCCGTGTCAAGAGAAGGAATGGAAGCTTGCCGAGCAGATTAGATATAGTGGTGGAGGAGGTGTGTTATTCCCTTATTCTCTGGTGGGAAGTGAGGCCGGAGATGAGGAAGGTGATGCCGGGCAGCCGTATGAAAGGAAAACACAGCGAGGAGGTCAGGGGTGAAGCTGCGGCACGCGCTACCCCGCGCGTTGGTGAGTTGGACAGTGCAAGGCCCGAGACGCTGCTGCTGCCTGCTGACGCGATTGATGGGCAAGTCAGAGGAGTGGGTGGGGATAGGACTGGCAAGCGGGCCAGAGCAGGGTCTGGAGCCCCGTCTCCTGCGGATCTGGGTCAGGAGGATGGGCTTCTTCAGTCAGGCCCGTCTGTGGGCAGGAAGGAGTCCAATGGGTCCAGCCCTCTTCCAAATCGGCATGGGGTGGCGTCTGATGGGGCTGGGCCTGATGAGGGTCCGCTATTCCTAAGGCCCAAGGAGGGGAAAAAATGATAGTGAGCCATCTAAAAGGGCTAAAGCTAAAAGGGGTGGTGATTGAGAAGGATGGGCCTGGGATTGGGCCATCCTATTCTAAGCCAGGTTGGTGGGCTGATGCAAACCCAGATATGGATGGAAATAATGGTCTGGTGGGGGAGTATTTAAGCCCGTCCCAGCCTGAGAGCAGAAATGGTAAGTTAGAGAGGGCTTCTCTATGGGCGCGGGACGAGTACAGTGAGGGAAGAAATAGAGAAGATGATTTTGTCAAAGTAAGGGAGATGGAAGACGGAGGGAAGCAACAAATGGCACCGTATCATTCAATGACTGATCGGGCTTTAATTGAAGAGGAATCGAGGTATGGGTCTATTCAGATTCAAAGGGGGGTTAGGGCCTCGGGGTATTCTTCTTTTTCCTCTCTTCCTTTTGATCGGGCTCCGGAGGGGGAGTTTTACGATCATTCTGGGGTTGCTTGTGAGGAGATTCAAAATGATACCCCGCTGAGTAGGTGTAAATCTGTTGATAATGGAGGTGGGAGCTGGGATTTGATCGAAGTCAACATTGTGAATAATAACGACAAGGAGTGGGAGAGAGGATCACAGTTGGCTGTGACTCAAGAAGCTAGAGAGGAAAGGGAGAATGGATGGGAGGATTGCAATCTGGCCAAATTTAGCCAGTTTTTGGGCTTCTCGACAGAAGGGCTGGAGAAGGAGATCTTGAATTTCCTGGCAAAAATTAGAAAAAGAAGAGAAAAGATATACAGTAGAGGTGTTTTAGAGAAGACAAAATTTGAAAGGGAGTTGAAAAGGCTGGAATGCTCAATAAATTATGAGGGAGGGAGCAAGCAGAGTAGTCCTTCACAGGACAGAGGGTGTCAAATTGTAGAAGTAAATGAAGCTTAAAGTTATGTGTTGGAATGTGAGGGGAGCTAATGATAGCTCTAAAAGGAAATTAATTAAAGCCGTTGTGAAAAGTCAGAAAGTAGATTTATTCTGTTTACAGGAAACGAAAATTCAATTGATGACTGAGTGGGTGGTTAGAAGTATAGGAGTGGGGAGATTCTTGGATTGGAGGGCATTGGATGCGTGTGGTTCGGCAGGAGGCATTCTGGTCTGTTGGGATAAAAGGCTGCTGGAGATGTTGGAGTGGGAGGAGGGACAATTCTCTATCTCTTGTCGTTTTAGGAAGGTGGAAGATGGAGTTGTCTGGGTGTTCACGGGGGTGTATGGTCCGTTTACCAAAAATGAAAGGGACTGTATGTGGGATGAGTTAGGGGCAATTAGAGGATTATGGGAAGAACCCTGGTGTGTAGGGGGGGACTTTAACGTTATTCTTTCTCAAAATGAGAGGAATAGACAAGGGAGAATTTCTGCAGCAATGAGGAAATTTGCTCAGGTTATAGATGAGCTAGGGCTGATCGATCTCCCGATGCAAGGAGGAGATTATACGTGGAGTGGGGGGCCTAATAATCTGTATTGGGCCAGGTTGGATAGATTCTTGGTTTCTTCTAGTTGGCTAGATCAATTCAGCAGCATGACTCAAAAAAGGTTGTCTAGGCCTGTTTCGGACCATTTTCCGGTGGTGCTGGAGGGTGGAACTGTGAGAAGAGGGCCTTCTCCGTTCAGATTCGAGAACATGTGGCTTAATGTTGAAGGGTTTCAAGAGTTAATCCATAGCTGGTGGCAGGGAGTGGAGGTGAGAGGCAGTGCCAGTTATAGGCTGGCTACAAAAATGAAAGCAGTGAAGCAAAAGCTTAAAGTGTGGAATAGGGAAGTGTTTGGGAGATTGGAAGATAATAAAGCTGCTGCCCTTCAATTAGTGGATCATTGGGACAAGGTGGAATGTGAGAGAAGACTATCAGAGGAGGAAACAATATCAAAAAAGGAAGCAAAGGACAGTTTTGCTAAGTGGGTCTCATTGGAGGAAACTCACTGGAGGCAGCATTCCAGAGAGTTATGGCTAAGGGAAGGGGACAAAAATACAGGCTACTTCCATCGCATGGTGGCTGCCCATCGTAGATTCAATCATATGGACAGAATTAAGATAAATGGGGTATGGATGACTGAGGAGAAGGATGTGAGAGAAGGGGTTGTTAATGCTTTCCAACATTTACTTATGGAAAACTCAGATTGGAAGGCGGATATTGAAATGCTACAGTTAGAGCATCTAAATCAGCAAGAGGCAGAGAACTTGGAGTACCCCTTCTCAGAGGTGGAAATCCATAGTGCCCTGTTGGAGATGAATGGGGACAAAGCCCCGGGACCGGACGGCTTTACTATGGCTTTTTGGCAAAGATGCTGGGGCCTGGTTAAAGAGGAGGTGCTGGAATTTTTCAAAGAGTTCTATGAGCAAGGGGCCTTCATCAAGAGCATTAACAATTCGTTTCTGGTTCTGATTCCCAAGAAGGGGGGGGCAGAGGATCTTGTGGATTTTAGGCCAATCAGTCTCTTGGGGGGGCTGTACAAACTCTTGGCCAAGGTGTTAGCCAATAGACTCAAAAAAGTGATAGGGAGAGTGGTATCAACTGATCAGAATGCTTTTGTAATGGGGAGGCAGATCCTTGATGCCTCCTTAATTGCAAATGAAGTAATTGATGCATGGCAAAAAAGGGGAGAGAGAGGTCTTATCTGTAAGCTGGACATAGAGAAAGCCTACGACAGTTTAAATTGGCAATTTTTGATGAAAGTCATGAGAAAGATGGGGTTCGGTCCAAAGTGGATGGGTTGGATGTGGAGTTGCATATCCACAGCCAAGTTTTCGGTGTTGGTGAATGGTGTGTCGGCTGGGTTCTTTCCTAGTTCTAAGGGGTTGAGGCAAGGAGATCCCCTCTCCCCTTACCTTTTTGTGATGGGGATGGAGGTGTTGAGCAATCTGATTAGGAGGGCTGTTGAAGGGGGGTTTTTGTCGGGATGTAGGATCCAAGGAGGAGGAGGGCAGCCTGTGCATGTTTCCCATCTACTTTTTGCGGATGATACTATAGTTTTTTGTGAAGCCAAGAAGGAGTTCCTAACTTATTTGGGTTGGATTCTATTTTGGTTTGAAGCCGCCTCAGGATTAAGGATAAATCTGGATAAAAGTGAAATATTCCCGGTTGGAGAGGTGGAAGAGATGGAGGAGATGGCTGCGGAATTGGGCTGCAAGGTGGGCTCTTTGCCTTCGGTGTATCTAGGGTTGCCTTTGGGGGCTCCTAACAAGAGCGTTGCCGTGTGGGATGGGGTGGAAGAGAAGATGAGAAGAAGACTTGCGCATTGGAAGCGTCAATATATCTCCAAAGGCGGGAGACTCATTCTTATTAAGAGCACAATGGCTAGTATACCATTGTATCAAATGTCTCTTTTCCGTATGCCAAAGTCGGTTGCGAGAAGGCTTGAAAAAGTGCAAAGGGATTTTCTTTGGGGAGGAGGAAACTTGGAAAGGAAAGTGCACCTTGTTAAGTGGGAGGTTGTGTGTACGGAGAAGGAAAAGGGGGGGCTTGGTCTAAGGAAGCTAACCCCGCTAAACAAGGCTTTGTTGGGAAAATGGATTTGGAGGTTTGCTTGTGAAAAGGAAAATCTGTGGAAGCAAGTGCTTTTGGCGAAATACGGGCAAGAGGGTCTTGGTTGGGTGACCAAAAAGGCTAATGGGGCGTTTGGAGTAGGGGTTTGGAAGGAAATTATGAAGGAAAAAGATTGGTGTTGGGAAAACATGGCGTTTAATATGGGGAATGGTTCCAAAATCAGCTTTTGGAATGACTCTTGGTGCGGTTGTACAGTGCTGTCCCAAAGGTTTCCTCACCTTTATGAGATGGCTGCTAATAGGAATGGCACAGTAGAAGAATTGTGGGATCAGAATGTGGGCCATGGTGATTGGGATTTAAGATTTGTGAGGGGTTTCAATGATTGGGAGCTGGAAATGGTAGGTAATATGCTCCATTTTTTGAGGGGGTTCAAGCCTACTTTAGAAGAGGATGCTGTTTTTTGGAAAGGGGGGAGAAACGGACAGTTTAAAGTAAAAGAAGCATACAACTTGGTGGTAAATACCGTGGCTAATAATTTCCCGAAGAACAACATTTGGGTGGATAAAGTCCCAACAAAAATTCTGTTTTTTGCTTGGGAGGCTACTTGGGGTAAGGTGCTTACGCTTGATAGGCTTCAGAAAAGAGGGTGGCACCTCCCTAATCGGTGCTTCTTGTGTGGTTGCGAAGAGGAGACTGTAAATCACATCCTCATACATTGTATAGTGGCAAAAGTCCTATGGGATATGATATGTGCTTTGGTTGGTGTTCAGTGGGTCTTTCCAGAAACTGTAAAGGAGGTCTTGTTAAGCTGGAGGGGCCCTTTTGTAGGGAAAAAAAGGAAAAAGATATGGAAGTCTATACCGTTGTACATTTTTTGGACCCTTTGGAAGGAAAGAAATAGGCTTGCTTTTAGGGGAGGGATGATAGATATTCAGAAACTCAAAAATTCTTTTGTCTGTAATTTATGGTGTTGGGCGAGAATGTATAGTGGAGAGAGGTCGATGTCTCTTATAGGCTCGTTGGAGTGGATAGCCTCCAATTAAGGGATGGTGGGTTTTTTGTTGTTTTTTGGTGGTGAGGCTTAGCTAATTTGTATACCCCCTGTATACGTGTGGCTTTTTGGCCTCTTATCAATATATTCTGTGCTTACTTATCAAAAAAAAAAACACTTGTGCAAACAACTGTAGGTTGATTGTAGATCAGGTTCTTATCAGAAAGGGTGGGATACATCCATCCATATTGAATTAAAGATACATCAATGGTACAATAATTACTGATTGGAGAAAATACAGGTCTGATAGAGGTGAAAAAGTATGGTAAGAAATAGTGTCCCTTGCACACCTATCAACTGCAGCAAATTCTATTCATTTTAGAAGTACATTATTAGTTTGGGAAATGTCTAAAATGCTACCTTTAGGTGATAACAAAAAGCAAAGTGTAGGCATGCTCATGAGGCTTGGCTCAAGTGGTAAAGGGTTGGGGAGGGTTTGTAGGAGGTTCCAGGTTCAACCCTTTACCACAATCCCATTAATGTGATAATTATTCCACTTAATGCATGGATGTTGTAAAGGTAAAATATGAATTATTCATTGTTGATATCTCAAATAGTAGTCTGTGATTACAGTCTTTCTTTTTTATAAACAAACAGAACATCTATTCATATTCAAATACTCCAGTCATACTTTTCATCAGTAACTGTATCTCATATTTATATTTATTTATTTTTTATAAGTATCTCATATTCATATTTATTAAGCCTCACTAATTTTTCAAATAATTATAATATAGTGATGCCATGTTAATAAAGGTAAAAAATAATTTATTTATTTTGCTGATAGTTCAAATACTCAAGTTTTTATTGTGCCATATTCATATTCATATTTATCAAGACTCATTGATTTTTTAAGATAATTGCAATATAGGAGTTAACATATTTGACAGTCATGTGTTTTTTAAGTACTTAAAAAAAAACCCAATTACAGCAGCATTTGAATGGACCAAGAGTAGATAGAAAGACAAACTTAGATCATCTTGACTTTAGAAAAAACCAGACAATTCTGGTCTGGTGAACCTTCTTTTCTGGATCATACTTAAAAGACCCAATGACAGTAGAATTTGAATGCTCCATTTTGCTTATACTTGTCAACTCAAGCAAGTTAATGGCCCATGTGGTTCAACATGTAATCTATCCCAATTTTACTAACATGGATGGTGTTGTGCTAACTATTTAATAAATGGATAATTCATGTTGAAGAGTCTCGACATGATTATTGAAGAATTTCTGAATTCCTTTATTGATCCTTTAGGTACACACCATACACATATATATACACAACTGACTGAATAAGAAAAAATCAATCTAGCTTGATTCTCTCCTAAAATTAGGAAACTGAATCATCCTAAATGATCTCTCCTTCTTTATTCCTAAAATACTTTCCTAAATTAAAAAACCCTAACTTTGAATGCCAAATTTCAACACTCCCCCTCAAGCTGGAGAATATATATCATATAATCCCAGCTTGCAAATTAAGTCTTCAAAGTTAGGCCTAGGTAAAGCTTTGGTGAGGATGTCTGCGGTTTGGTGCTTGGTAGGAACATAGTTCAATCTAACCGTCTCACTAGTCACCTTCTCTGTGATGAAGTGTCTGTCAATCTCAACGTGCTTGGTCCTGTCATGATGCACGGGGTTCTTTGCTATGCTTATAGCTGCCTGATTATCACACATCATCAGAATTGGAGATGAACTCGTTTGCCCCAGTTCACTAAGAACCCTTTTTATCCAAATCCCTTCACAGATTCCCTGTGCAAGAGCTCTGTACTCAGCTTCTGCACTACTTCTGGCTACAACTGATTGCTTCTTACTCCTCCAGGTAACAAGATTTCCCCAAACAAAAGAACAATATCCAGAAGTGGACCGCCTGTCAATGATGTTTCCTGCCCAATCCGCATCTGAGTATACTTCAGTGTCACGGTTCTCTGTCTTTCTGAAGAATAGACCTTTCCCTGGTGTCATTTTTAAATATCTAAGAATCCTGTAGACTGCTTCCATGTGTTCCTCAGTGGGGCTGTGCATGAATTGACTTACAGCACTCACTGCAAAGCCAATATCTGGCCGAGTGTGTGAGAGATAAATCAAGCGCCCGACGAGCCGCTGATATCTCCCCCTATCTACCGGTGTACTTTCTTTCTCGATACCAAGTTTCTTCTGACTATCCATAGGAATATCAATTGGTTTGCATCCAAGCATACCGGTCTCCTTAAGAAGATCGAGTATGTATTTTCTTTGAGAGACTACAATTCCCTTCCTTGATCTAGCCACTTCCATACCAAGGAAATATTTCAAATTTCCAAGGTCTTTAACTTCAAACTCCTCTGACAAATACTTCTTCAAATTCTGTAATTCCTCCATATCATTCCCAGATAGAATAATATCATCAACATAGACTATCAATATGGCCATTTTCCCGGCATGAGACTTCTTGACAAATAGAGTATGATCAGCCTGACCTTGTTTGTAGCCCAGCTTCAGGACTGCTTTTGTGAATCTATCAAACCAGGCTCGGGGAGATTGTTTAAGGCCGTACAAGGATTTTTGGAGTTTGCAAACCTGATTCTTTGCCATACTTCCTTCGAAACCAGGTGGTATTTCCATGTAGACTTCCTCTTCTAGGTCACCATTTAGAAACGCATTTTTTATGTCCAGTTGTTGCAAGCACCAATCTTGATTGACAGCCAATGAGAGAAGAATCCTGATAGTGTTCAGTTTTGCAACAGGAGCAAAAGTCTCCTGATAGTCTATCCCATAGGATTGCGTAAACCCTCTAGCTACCAAACGAGCCTTGAATCTCTCGACTGATCCATCTGCTTTGTATTTTATGGTGAAAATCCACTTGCACCCCACGGGCCTCTTCCCAACCGGCAAATCTGTGATAGTCCACGTCCCATTCTTCTCAAGTGCATCAATCTCATCTTGTACTGCCTTCTTCCATTCTGAAATTTTTAATGCCTCTTGTATTGTGTTGGGAACCTGAGTATCATCAAGAGAAGTAGCAAATGCTCTGTAAGATGGTGATAGCCCTTCATATGTAACATAATTCCCAATTGGGTGATCTGTACATCTCCTAACACCCTTCCTCAATGCAATCGGCAGAGTAGAATCATCAATGCTGGGAATTAACACCTCTCCAGCCCTATCCTCACCTATGTTCTCTTCAGGAAGACTTGAATTGGAGTCAATATATTGGCCACATGTTGACTGTGATCCGTGCTCTAATTCCTGTCTTTTCCTCCTCCTGATGTAAACTTGTAAGTTCTCATTAGCAAGTTGTGGGGCTATAGGTTGAATAGGCATGGGAGACTGGATGGTCATAGGAGATGGCTGGACTGATGACGGTATGGGTGTGGACAACTCAGTGGGCGCGAATTGAAAAGGATTTGGTGACTCTGAGTGAAAAGAAGGTACACCCTCAAGAAGAGACTCATTTGGTGACTCTGAGTGAAAAGAAGGTACACCCTCAAGAAGAGACTCCCAAACTTGATGTTCATTCATGCTCTCCCCCTGAACATGAGATTTGGGATAGAAGAATACATGTTCAAAGAAAGAGACGTCCATGGTGGTGTAAAATCTTTTGTTGGTTGGAGAATAGCATTTGTACCCTTTTTGGGTTGGAGAATACCCTAGGAAAATGCACTTATTCGCTCGAGGAGCAAATTTGCTACGATTTTGAGGATACACATGAATGAATGCCGTGCAACCAAATACTTTGAGTGGTAAATCAGAAGAGGCTACACGGGTGTGAGGAAATTGTTTTAAGAAAAGTTGACGTGGGGATTGAAAGGTAAGCACTCTGGATGGCATACGGTTAATCAAATAAGTAGCTGTGAGAATAGTTTCCCCCCAGAAATAGTTTGGAACATTAGAGGAAAACATAAGGCACCGGGCAACCTCCAAGAGATGTTTATTCTTGCGTTCAGCCACCCCATTTTGTTGTGGGGTGTCAACGCAAGAACTTATGTGGATAATGCCGTGATTTTGAAGATAAGTACTGAGACTACTAGTAAAGTATTCATTTGCATTATCTGACTTGAGGACTTGAATTTTGGAATTGAATTGATTTTGAACCATAAGATGGAAGGTTTGAAAAATGTGCCCGACCTCTGACTTTTCTTTCATAAGGAAAACCCATGTTACCCGTGTATGATCATCAACGAATGTCACAAACCATCGAGTGCCAGAAATATTTTTTATCCGGGAGGGACCCCACACATCACTATGTACTAGAGAGAAAACAGTCCAAGGTTTGTATGGGATTTGAGGATAGACTGTTCGAGTATGCTTTGCAAACTGACAAATTTCACAGTGATAAGATGCTGGATTTTTATTGATAAATAATTTGGGAAACAATTTTGCAAGGTAAACAAAGCTAGGATGACCAAGGCGATAGTGTAACATTATAATCTCACTATCTTTATTGACCTTAGAATTTGACACAGAATTGAAAGACTCTAACATACTCTGAGACTGTACGCAACTTGCTTGAGAAACTTGGTTTGAGAATTGACCACATGAGAGGAGGTAGAGCCCGGAACACAGTTCAGCACTGCCAATCATCTTCCCCGATTTCAAGTCCTGAAAAACACACAAGTTTGGATAAAATTTAGTAACACATTGGAGATCACGGGCCAATTTGCTAATGGACAAAAGATTACAATCCAAGTTTGGAACATGGAGAACAGAGTCAAGATACAAGTCTTTAGTAAGTTTTATAGAACCTGTCCCGGCAATTTTTGACTTTGAAAACCGGTAGTACTGCCACTGCCAACCTGGCTTAATAGTTTCTGTAGCATCTCCATCTGCTCTTTGTTGAATGGACTCGGCTCGGGAACAGAGGTGCTCTCAGAGTTGGCAGCCACGTGTGCTCTGCCATCTCTGTCAGACCGTGGCTTTGGTTTCCAATCAGCTGGTTTGCCATGAAGCTTCCAGCAAGTCTCCTTATAATGGCCTGGTTTCTTACAATAATCACACCAAGGCCTATCCCGTTTCTGACGATCTCCACCACTACTATTAAATGACCGAGTCGCAAGGGCAGAGGCATCCAATGTTGGGGCAGGTTGCTCTTTGGATCCCATCATCACTTTCTTTCTACTTTCTTCACGCCTAACCTCTGAAAAAGCCTCCCTGAGACTTGGCAGGGGTTTAATGCCCATGATTCGGCCTCTAACATCATCCAATTCCCTGTTTAGTCCTAGGAAAAACTTGAACAGTCTCTTTTGTTCCACAATTTTCCTGTATGTTGCTGCATCATCAGGACATTTCCATGAGTGAGTCTCGAATAAGTCAAGGTGCTGCCAATACCTTGTGAGTGTGTTGTAATACTGAGTAACTGTCTGCTCTCCTTGGCGGAAGTCATGTAGGGCTGATTCAACCTGAAAAAGTTCTGAAATATTTTCAGAACTTGAGTAAGTTTCTTTGGCTGCATCCCATATGTCCTTTGCAGTCCTAAACAGCAAGAAATTTTCACCTATGTCATTATTCATGGAATTGATAAGCCATGACATGATCATGCTGTTTTCAATCTTCCACTTCCTGAAACCCGGTTCTGTAGTTTCTGGCATGACTGCTTCTCCAGTGAGGTACTCATCCTTTCCTTTACCGCAAATGAACAGCAACACAGATTGTGACCACTGTAAGTAGTTATGGCCATTTAATTTGTGTCCTGTGATGAGAATAGGAGAGGAATCACTACCACCAAGGTTTGGAATTTCAGATCTGCCTCCTAATTCTGGTGACGTGACGCTGGATACTTGTGATGATGCCATTCCGTATTTCGTCATGGACCGGAAAGGTAGAAGAACACTTCCCAAGGCACGTGCAGGGATTGGAGTTGAGGAAAAATAGTCGGAGGACGTCGAAAAAGCTGATCGGAGGGCTCGCGGAGGCAAAAAGACCCCAAAAGAGGCACGTGCAGGGCTTGGATGGCAGAAACAGGTACGTGGGGTGGCTGGTCGGCGTCAGGCGAGCTTGGAGTAGGAAGCGCGTCGCCGGAAAGTGGCTCACGCGCCCTCACGCGCCGGCGCGTGAGATGCAGTCGCCGGCCGGAAAAACGCGCGTGGGCGGCGCGTGGATGGTTTTCTGGCTCCGGTGTTTTTGGAAAAGTTGTAGATCTCCTCCAGACGCTCCTTGCGGTGTGAAAAAAAGTTCGCCGGAAAAGTTCGCCGGAAAGTTCGCCGGAAAAGTTCGCCGGCGGTGAATGTTTTTCTGACGACGATTACCGACCGGAAAGCCTTTTCTCCCTTGGCTCTGAGAACAGGGACTGATGACCGGAATGAGAGATGGTCGGATTGAGAGATGGCCAGAGAGATTTGGCCGGAATGAATGATGGCCTGAATACGAGGTGGCCAGAAGGGATTAGGGTTTCAGAAAACTGGCTCTGATACCATGAAGAATTTCTGAATTCCTTTATTGATCCTTTAGGTACACACCATACACATATATATACACAACTGACTGAATAAGAAAAAATCAATCTAGCTTGATTCTCTCCTAAAATTAGGAAACTGAATCATCCTAAATGATCTCTCCTTCTTTATTCCTAAAATACTTTCCTAAATTAAAAAACCCTAACTTTGAATGCCAAATTTCAACAATTATAGACTACCAGGTTTAGGTTGGGCAAATTTTAAAAGTATTCTTATCTTAATACAACATGACTAATCACCATTTGTAGCATTAATAGATACACAAACAAATTCAAAATTTAAATCAACATACCTTATCCCACTTCATCATGAATTAAGCCCTCAAATCATCTCTCACCATTCTTCCCCTTTCTTTATGGCGACTTGTTGCTATTGTAGCCTATTAGCATGCCTTATCCCAATTATTTGGAGTCCAAGTCCAGGTTTGTAGGGTATTTTGCCTTTCTTTATACTTTCCTTTACTAAGCACTACTTCAGAGAAGTCACAGTGACATAAACAAGCACTTACTAGGAATCACCATCCCAATACACAATTTTTTGGTTAACAATTAAGCAATGGAGCACCAAACACCAAAGGAGGGGGAAAGATAAAAACTAGCCTAAAAAGGGCACTTCAGTAATCAGAACCCATTTACTTCACTTGTCATTTAACATAGTACTGATGAGAATACAACTTTACCTGACATGTCGGCCATCCCCATAAGCATCTTTTACAGAGACTGATTCTGCATTTAGATGTTCCTTAATCTGTTGAAGCACATTTTAGAGATATTGTAAATAAGGACCGGAAATCACATCTGGTAGAAAGAACATGGGAACCCTTATATCAACAACAGCAGACAATAAGAATCAACTTGAAGACAAAAAATAAAAAATAAAGAAAATAAAAAGTGATGGCACAAAGTAAAATAATTGCACAAATGCAGACAACAAACTCAGAAAAAACTTATTAAAGAAAGGTTCATTTTCATGGAAACCTCTCAAAAATTTGATAATAGAGCGGTATGCTGCTAGAATCCTTGGATAATTTGGTTGAAAACGTGATGATTAAGCAATAAAAATGTATCAGCACAAAGGATCAAACTACTTTATTAAGCTTGATTTTATCCTATGACTGACTGTAGCAATACAAACACTAAGGAAAAAGGCCGAGGCACAAGAGAGCAGATATCAGTCAACCTGTCAACCTATCAACCGTATTTATAACTTTTTAAGCAAAAGCAACCTTGAGCAGGATTTATGCTGGTCTATGCAAAAGCTAGGAACAAAAAATCTACTCATTTCCTAGTCTAAATAATGAAAGCTACTAGAATTCATGTGCTTTTATTATTATCATCATCATTTTCAAGTTCTTTCATTTTTAAGAAAGAAAATAAGAAATTCCTATGTTTGGATCACAAAAAGGAAGGAATCTAGGATCTTTGGTTTACCATCCAGAAAAACACCGAGGAAAATAAAAATAATGAAAATTATTTATAAATTTAAATATTTTGAAATTATGAGAAAATTAGAAAGAAATAAGGGGGGAAGCTATTAAAACTATCAGTAAAATTTGGAGGGGAAACATTAGATACAGTAGCCTAATCTCTCTCTACACCAACCTATTTTCCTTCTTTTTTTTTTTTCAAATAAAAGGTTACGTGCAAGGGCAAAAATGCCCTCTTCTCCTTCTTGACCATACATCCACCCAAAACCCTAATTGTAAACTCTCATTCTCCTCCATTTTCTCTTAAGAGAAAGGGGATTCAGAGTTAGAGTTTGGGATGGTGTAACAAACCTTTTATTTGAAAATAAAAAAGGCGGTATAGAGGGATCAGGCAAATATATTTAACATTTCCCGATTCGGAGAAGCATTTAAACCTATATTTTCTTCTTTCCTTGTATATTATTTCCCTCCTACATTGTCACAAACTTTCTACATCCAAACCAGCCCCAAATAAATTTGCTCCAAATTCATTTAGTTTCAAACCAATGTACCATTTTCTTCACTGTCTTTCCTTCCACTTTCTCCCCTCTATTTTCTTTCCTTTAATTTCCCATATCAGGCTAACTCAGCATCCCAAGTGAGACCAGAGCAACATCCAAGACAACCCTTACGCATTAAACATAACGTAAACTTTCCACACAAAACCAACCACAAATAGAAAGAAAAAAAAACTGTTACCTTATTCTCCATGGACTGCATTAGAGGGGAGTCGATTGAGCCAGGATCGTTTACATGAGTGGCTCGAGTAGTGAATCTCTGCACCACCATCATGAATTTAGGATCTCGAATTTGAAGCCGCTGCCTCTTCTGGAAACCATCGCCGAGACGATGCTGAGGGAGAAAAGAGAGGTTGGAGGATTGGAAAATGGGGAGAGGGCCGCGAAAGAGTCTGACTCGAGAGATTGAGTGCAGGTAGGGACGAATCGCTAGCGTCTTCGCCATTTTCGGATAATTTCTCCACTGCAACTCTTATTTATAAATAATAAAATAAATGCAATTTGGGCCACGACTTCATTGGATCGGACCGGACCGGCCAGACCGGGTATCCCGATGGGTACAAACTACAAACCAAGTGCGGGCTATATAGGACGGGTTCAAGACGGGTCAACCCGTCTGGATATTGATTGGCTGAGCTTTCTAACCTGTGGGGTGTTGCTTTTTTATTCTCCTCCCCTTTGCTTGTCCATACACCGTGTGTGCTTACACATTATCATGTCTATTTGATTTTTTTTAATTATATTTTAATTTTTTGTTTTTTAAAAATTAATTATATTAAAAGGTAAATATAATTTATAAATAAATAAATGTAGCAAATTTTTATTAAGACAAAATTTAATTTATAACACACTCTAACCTATTTGGAATCTATTATTGGATTCAAGAAAACAAAAAATTGTTTTCTAATTCAAAAATATGTATAACAAATTTTGAATTGTTTTAAAAAATTGTCTTAAAAACAGGATGATTTTTTTGATCAAATTTAACATGTTTTCAAGTTTTTTTTTTTAATATTTTAAAAACAATTAAAAACTCGCAAAAATTAAACAATAAATTTTAAGGAGAATATTTTATTTTTAAATTTAAACATACTAAGAAGTATTTTTTAAAATGTCATCAAATACGGTCTTACCTTTGCTTTTAAAGGTTGTTTAATAATGATTTTAGGAAATACTTTTAAAACGAGTTTGACAATAATTTTAAAAAGTGTTTTTACATTTTCTTATACTTAAAACTTTTTATTTTTCAAGTATTAGAAATGTTAGAAAAACTTTGTAAAATCACTGCCCAACCCAAATGTGTTTGACAGTGATTTTAAGAAATATTTTTTAACTCCTTTAACATTTGAAAGATAAAAATTTCAAGTATTACAAATGGTATAAACACTTCCTATACTAACTATCAAACATACTATTAGTCTTTGTGGTACTCGAAAAACAATGCTTTGATAAAAAATTTATTAGAAAGATAATTGAATTTTTCTAAAATTACTATCAAACGGACTTTTAATCTAGAAAAGTTGGGGAATTTCCTAACCTCCGAAGTTGTTCACGACCCACCACCTCCAGCACACCTGACTCAAATGAACAATGAACATAAACAAATTAGCCAAATGGCTATTAGTTACTACAACCTTTACTCAAATGTTCGTCTGCACTTTTGAGAACAATACTTGAACAAATTGATGACCTTGAATGTGAAAAGGAGCGGTTTATCTCATCAAGGTTTGTCCCCAACAAATGCGCGTATAAGGTTGCTTTTATTTGTCAACACATAGATGGCAACCTAAGCCAAAAAAGAACCATAGAAATTTATTTTTCCTTTCTTAAAGAGCATCCATGGGAACTGATGGAACAAGTTAAACCTGAAAGGGGAGAAAGGACTTCTATTTAGAGGCTATCAAAATTGATGGGGTCACGCAGGAACCTCTCCATCTCTCTTGCTCTGGTCTTTATGGACATATCAAACATCTTCTGATCGAATTCCACCAAGAATACTGGGATCAATCTGGCATATGATATTATACATGGGAGAATTAGAATTGCTTACATTATACCAATAAGCCTTTTTTTCCAACGGAATAAGTTAAGGGCGATACACTACATACCTCTGCTCAAGCTTCACCTTCTTCCCATGGCCGATTATATCCTGCAGTGTCTCCTTCAGTTCTTTCTCCTCTTGTGGGGGAAGGGGCTGGTACCAGAAAAGAGGGAACAAATTAGAAAGAGCAGAAAACAGCCTTTGACAAAATCCGTCAACCAGGAAGAATTTATCAGATACAACACATTTTGTTTCATTTTTTTTTAAAGTCCAAGGATTATATTTGCAAGCAGGGCACACAAGAATTTGGAGAAAGAAAATACTGAATCCACTTCAATTTTTATTTTTTTTTCCTAGGGCATCTAACTTGAGTAAAAAGAACTATGGCATATGAATCTAACAATTTTTTATAAATATAATGTCAAAGACTTTTATTTTTCAAACCAGAAACCTGGCATGCATACCAGTGTCATATGTCAATAACAGTATCCATCAATCAAGGAGCACTATCCAACAATTTAGTAGGAAACAGTTTCCTCTCTCAGGTTATTATTCAAGCTGGCAAAATTTGACCTAAATCTTCTAACAATTGTTGGTTTGGGATCACATGGTCTAGAGCACAAGTGACTATTGTAGGAGTCTAGTCGTTTAGGTATTAAATTTGTTTAGGCCAAATTGAAGTTTGTAGGTATGAAAGCCCAATGTGAGGCCAAGGAATTTGTTCTTTTTCTTTGCTGGAACGCCTCGGATACAACATATTTAACAGATAGGCGCATCAGACAATCTCAGACTCAACAATGTCCAGTGCATTAGCTTTTACTGCAGAGATGTACAAAGCAGAGGCATTGTTTCCAGAGCCCCCAAACAAAGGCAAAGGTACCTGAAATTTCATTGAGAAGGAACAGAACAAGATTAAAACAAATGAGAACCGAGATACATTGTAAGGTTTGATTGTTGATGATTGCAACGATCTCTACATCTTTAAGCTAGACAACCTGCAAAAGAGGATGGAAGAGATATAGATACTCATGCCCTGTGCCACAAAGCAACATTCGAAGCATAAAGACATTACAAAAGGGGAAACTGGAATCTGCAAGTCATTCATAAGTACTTCAGATACAAAGTATACAAAGTTGTCTCTAACTTTCCTACCAGGATGTCAAGCACCCTGGTCTGCCTCCCACCCTTGCCCACCCCCATACCACCCATAAACTTTGAGTACCAAGGTGAGGGATGGGGAGGTAAAAATTAATCCTTCTTCACACATGGACTTCTCTACTCAAAATGGGTTGCATCCCATATAAACTTAATGATATAGCTTTTCAATGAATAGGCTCAAAATGCTAAATATCTTTGACTACCACCATGCATGAAGGCCGCCTCTCCTAATTTATTTCATGAACAAGGTTCCTCCGATCAAAACAGTGATTTTTCTGGATTGCTAATCAAGAATGATTTTGATCATCTATTTCTAACAAAAATCCTGGAACTCAAAATTTTGATGAGAATTTTCAAAGCATCAAAACGAGAATTTGGCCATACTCTGGTGGAGACAAGCAATACATGTCTCCTAAAAATCTCCTTCCTACATATCCAAGTACAAAGAGGCTCCATACCTACTTTAGCTACCTGGATTGTTGCACTGCTTTCTACAGTCCATCTGCAGCCTTGATCAGTATACCAAACACTACGCTTGGGTCTTCAACATTTTCCTTCACAAGCTCTAGTTTGCTCACCTCAAATAGTTCCCTCCAAGCAAAAGACTTATCTATCAAAATCAAATAGAGAGGCCTTGAGCCACAATTTTATGAAGAGCAAGACCTTAACAATTAGTCCACATGATCCAGAGGTAGTAGATAAATTGATCAACTTGACATTTAAACATATATTTCTCAATTTCCAAAACTACTTTCACAGCACTAAATCTCTCTTAACTGCCAGAAGCACCCTTCAATTTGACATTTAAATATCCATCACAAGTTTGCAAGGCAGAAAATTCTGATCCATCTCCATTTTCAGATGGAAAACTTCCATCAAGGGCTTGTAAAAGAAGGAAAATTCTCTGCATTATCCACTCCATCAAATGTTATAAACATTTGATACAAGAGTTAGAATGTTGTAACCATGTACCAAGTCCTTGACACCTACTAGCCTTTATGCAATTCAAAATTGTTAGTTCAAAATCCTAGTCACTATTATCAAATGTGGAGTGCAAAAAGTTCAAGACAAAAGTAAAATATGCATGATTCAAAAAAAGGGAGAAGCTAGGACAGTAGCATCCATGACCAGGATTCAGCAGATAAAGAGGGATCACTCTTGAAAAAACATGTGTTGCATAGTAGATATTGACCTGAATCGGTTTTCAGATCATGGGCTTAATGGCTCATTGGTTCATGGCTAAATTCAGAATGATTAGCTAACTAGTCTTAATGATGATTGTCAAAGAAACAAGCATCCAATAAGCTAAAAACCTGTTAACACAATTCAGATTGTTGGAGAGTTTAAAATTTTAGAAGCACGAAGTTGGAAAAAGTTGTGTGAAGTCCAAAAGTGTCAATGAATTAGTCTCCAAGCATGCTTCCCTAAAAGAGTAAGTTTCCAGCATGTATGTTGCAATTCAAATATTGAATAGCTGATACAATCTGAAATTTTTAAATAAATAAATAAATAACTCCTCCTATACGTAACAGAGACAGTGCACAGTAAACTGATGGTAACAATTCAACAAATTAAACCTTTCATGCGCCCAGGAAAAGGAGAAAGAGGAAAAAAAGTTAAAAACACTGTAGAACATCCCATCTGTGACTTCAAATCTTTGTTTGGATCTAGGCGATTACTTAAAGAAATAAAAAGAAGATAGAAGTGAATTCCAATTTCTGTTATTTAGTTATGCTAGCAAACATGAAACATGATGAAAATTATTTGAAAACATACACATTTTTGGACTCTTCATTCTCTATTTAAGAAACAAAAACAGTGGAGACAGGGTCAAGAAAAGTTGTTTTGTTCAGATTTGTAAGTGCCTTTTTATTTTCTTTCCTTTTTCCTTCCTTTTTTTATTGCCTTTACTTATCTCTTGCCTACCTTTGTTCTCAAACTTTTGAAGATCCAAATGGAGTCCAAAAAGTTTCCAATCCCTTCTAAATCACTACCACCCATTTGGGTTGACCGGGTCCCCTCAAACCTGTTTTTAAACAATTGCCAATGAATTAACTTCCTACATATACTGATAGGCATGCATAACGACACATACTGATTCAAAATGTTTTAGTGACCCAAAAAGAGCAGTTTGGCACACAAGTCCTCCCAACCATCTTGAAAATGGCGGTTCCACCAATGGGATTTTGATGGTACAACTCAAATTTTCAAATCAAGACACTGCCCAATAGTTCTGTATCAAAGCTTTTAAGTCAAGTTTCTCCCAATGGAAAAAGTTACCTCAATTTTCCGTTCCTTTGCTCCTGATGCAGTGGCATGATTCCTTGAGAACTGTATGAATAACGTGGATAAAAATCAGACAGGACAAAGAAATGAAGCGAATAAACAGAAAAGTAGATATATGATTCGTAAAAGGTCTTTGAATATTATTCCACAAAATAATCACACCAGGGATGCTTTTAACAAAAAAAATTGCACATGGCATGTCAGAAGATCATATCCTACTCAACCTATTAGTTGGAATAAATGGTTACTGCACAGCCTTTGAAAATATGCTACATAACACAAAAAGCAGAAAACTTTTATGCCATGTTTGGTAATGAGGAGGAGTGGAACGAGTATTTAATTCCTTTTCTCATCCATTCTCATATTCGGATAATTTAAGTGATAATGAAAATAGAACCAATAAAATCTCACTTAAAAGTAGATTTTCAATCTATCAGTAGAATTGGTAGGAGGAGGTATTTTGATTTCCTAGTATAAGTTATTTTTAGAAATGCATTCCAAAAATCAAAAGATTGAATACTTTTTTGGATAAGTTGGTTTTAAAAATAATTTTTTATTTTGATTTTGTAAAAAATAAATTGTAAATTCAATTTATATAACATAAAATAAATTTAATTCAAAAAACAATTTTTTAATTACAAATGAATTAAAAATAGTAATTTTTAATAATATTATGGTAAAATCATAAATTATATATATTTTTATAAATAGGATATTAACTTCTCATAAAAGTATAATTGATTTATTTTGTTAAAAATAAATAATAATAATTTATTTAATAATTGCTAATATTATTTTTAAAAATTATTAAACTTATTACTTTGTTTTTAAAAATTGTATTTTAAGAAAAACAACCAAACAATAATATTAATTTTTAAAAATAACTTTATTTTTAAATTAGAAGCCCAAATAGGTTTTTATTATTTAGTAGAAAAAGCTCTCAAAGATGTTTCTTCTTTAAATAAAAAAAAAATTATTTTAAATAATATTTATTGATTATTGTCAATTTATTTCTTTTTTTCATTCTCATTCCATTACTTAACATTAAAAGGGAACAAATATTCATTCCAACCTTATATTCATATATGCATCCAAATACAAAAATTGGAATCATCAAATTCATTCCCATTCAAGAAGAAATAGGAATGGATAAAAAAATTTCATTCTCATCCCTATTCCCATGAACCAAACATGACGTTACAGTGGGTAGTTTCTGTTTGGTTTTTCTCTGCTATAACAGAAAATTGTGGAAACAGAAATCTACATGGAAAATGTTTTGATATTCCCAGAAGACAATTTTCAAAAAAATGTGCTTTGCAAATACATTTCCAGGACCATTAGTTTTCAATTAAATAAAAAACTAATTATAAAAATCACAGAAATGACTTTTGCATTCCCCTCTTTGGCGGGTAGAGGTTTCATGTCCTTAGCCCCAGCATTTTGAGATTCAAAATTCTATTTTCTTCTGCGTTCCTAAGTTTTTCTGGGCAACCAAACATATTAAAGACGAAAAACAATTTATCTGACTACAGCATAATATTTAAGGAAAAACTACGCACAAAAAAGAAAAAAAAAAAAACAGCTAAAAGCTCAGAGAGGAGAAAAACTCAAGCCAGAGAAAACAAAAGAAAACAGAAGAATTCGATCGCTTTAAGCAGCAACGAAGTGAAAACAAATGAAAAAATGCTTTTTACTTTCTCTTGTTTTCCCCTTTTAGTACCTCGGAAGAATTGAGAGCAGGGCAGAGTAGCGACCGTTGAACGGGCGATCCATGAGCGGAGATCGAACCGGATTTCAGAAGCTTCTGGAGAAGAGGGAGGCTCGAAGATCTGAAGCGCCCGCACAACGCCATTTCGTTTGCACTTCCTTTGCTCTCTACGAATGAGGCTAAGAACTTCCCGCCTTCACAATTCCAGCAAATCAAAACAACCCAAACCAAAAACCTAATACCAAGACTTCACAATTCAACCAACAAACAAAATAAAAAACCACGATCAAAACCAGAGCGATCGATGCTTAATGACGATCGACGGAACGCGTTGGAAGGCAAAGAGAGTACGTTTTTAACGCGCGCACGTGATTCAAATTTATTACCATTTATATATATATATATAAGTTGCTGTTCTTAATATTATTTAGTAAATTTTGAATTAAAAAATTCAAAATTATTTAGCTGGTTCAATTTCTCATCTGATAAAAAAAAAAAAAAAAAAAAAAGTAACAATGGCATAAAAAGATGGAAAATCGGATAAAAGCTCATATTTAATAATTAATTTTTAATTAGAAAAATAATTATACTAATAGAAGTAATTATTATTGGACAATTTAAAAGGTTTTTATGTTATGAAAATTTTAAGTTGATGCAATACACTATTAAAAACTTCAAATTAAAATTAACGGTTGAATAAGTAAATATAATATAAAAATAATGAAATTATAAACTTAATAATCCTTAGTAAAGGGTGTGTTAAATTAAAATAAATAAGTGTAAGAGATAAATATAAAAAAATATTAGCATATGGGATGGTTTGAGTAAGAGCTCTATTTGATGATCTTTTTTTATCACTTCATCAAAGGTAAGGGAATATTTCATTGAAGATAGAACCAATGGGATCTTACTTAAATTTCACGTAGCAAAAAGGTTTAAGAATGCGGGCTTAAGCTATAAATATTGAGATAACTTGAAGTTAATAGCATCTTTGATCGTTTCCTAATCGAAAGGAATTTATGAGTTTAATAACCAAGAAATCGTATACTTTAGAAGACCAGGTTATCGCCTGTTGATGCGGGGAAGACCTAAAGACACTGTAGCTCCCTGAAATTCTCGCCCCCTCAACTAAGAACGATGATTCTTTCCATTCTCATGCAAAAGATGTCCGGACAGGTGGTTCGGACACACCCTCCGAAACTTTTGTTAGTTTGACGGTCCAACATCTTGGTATTCTTAAGCGTTTCTAAGGAATGTTTACCTCCCCTTTTGACTAGGTCATCGGGGGCCTTTTATAGTGTCCGGAGCCCTGTCACTTTGAAGATGGGGAGGCTCTTTGACTTTCGCAATCATGATGGTACTCAAAGGGTAGCAGAATAATCATTATCCTATATGTGGTTGACAGAGATTGTTGGGGGATGACTTGTCGTCCCACTTGTCTTTTCACTCTCCAGGAGGCACAGGGTAGGACGTAGCTGGTCGTTTGAAAAGACCTGAGAATGTCCTGTTGAGTATGCTTTTGGTGAAATGAGTAATGATTGCCCACAAAATATGGTCAGGGATCCAGACAAAGGGTAGGACGTGCCACGTGAGGCCAGGATGGTTTACTACATGTACGCTTAGGGATGGTCCCTACATCGCCCACAAGTGAGAGTGGCAAAGATCGAAGTGAAGGTTCATAAATTTATAAAAATAAACAAAAAAATAAAAGTCAATTTCATTGAGACACCTTGAGTTTTGACGTAAGTAAGTATGCTTACTGGCTATTGGTTTCAAATTTTGTTGCTTAGCATCATAACAAAAAATTATAAGATTTATCTTTTTTAGAGGATTTTAAGTAAAAATATTTGAAATAAAATATTTAAAAATTCTCCAAAAATGGAACCTTATTTTCTAAAATATAAAATTTATACTTGAAATACATATATATATATATATATATATATAGGGTATTAATGAATGAACTTCGAAACCAATAGTGGTTTAGTGAATTTACACTAACCTCGAGAGATGTAAATGAATCTAATCATGAATTGTTTTTCATATAATATTGTTAGATGGAATAATATACCGTGGAAAATAGGTATTAATTGCTTCCATTTCATTCTATTTTACTTTATGTTTTCTTTTTAAAAATTTCAATCTTTTTCCAATAATTATCCTTAAGCTTTTCTTTATAGTATATTTAATATATGTTTTTTCCACTTATGATCTTTTTTCTTGTTGGAGATGTTTGATTCTAGGAATACGAAAAAACAAAATAGAAAAGAAATAAAAGGAAAAAAAATTATGAATATCATTTTCTTCAAGTTTTTTTATTTTATTTTCTTGGTAATTTCCTAAACGGAACTCACTATTATAGAAAATTAATATTTAATTTCTCTATAATAATGGTGTTTGAATTCAATGTATATATAAAGATGTTAAGAAAAATGATTTTTGATTTCACCGTGAAAATATAAAATAAAATATAATTAAAATTTTATATATTTTAAAATTATTTAATATTCATGTAATAAAGAAAAATATTTTAAATGAGTTTGAAAAAATATATAAAAATAATTTATTGAGTTGAAACTTTTTTTTTTAATTCCTTCTATTTTTTTTTTTCACTTAAATTCTTTTAAAAGCAAACAATACTTTTAGCTTGGGATTATATTTCGTTTTAGAAAATTTAATAATATTGTATTCTAGTTTGAAATTAAGTTTAAAATAAATTACAAAACCTTTAAAAAAAAAAAAAAAAAAAAAAAAATTGATGGATGAAGTGCAATATAAAAAATAATGCATTTGTAAATTTGAATAAACAAACTATTTACAAGACTATTCAGTCTAAAGACTTCACTCATCAGTAATCAGCAACCCTCGTCTTTAACCACTTAGGTAATGGCATAAACTCACAAGTCACTAAAAGCATGACTTGGAAGTTGGGGGTGTGACGGAGACTACATGGCCTATTGCTACACAACACGCCTACAACTAATGATATGACTAGTGAGGTCAATTAGGAAGGATGGTACAATTGTCCCATTACCACAGTAAAAAGGAGGTTTGTCCCTTGATATTGGACAAGCGTGGCACAATTATTGCTCAATAATCATTAAAAAAAAGAAGACACTATAGATTCAAAAGCATATGTCACCAACCACCATCTCTAATATATCCCCCTCCCCCTAAAATGGGAGAAAAACATGAATATATAGATATAGAGATGGTGGTACAGGATTTAGAGGAATGCGTCTACAGTGCTGATATGATGAAGGTGGAAGACTTGTTTGAAGGAAGTGGGTGCTCCTCCTTCAGCAAGCTATTCAATTCCTTCACGAATATTTCCATGGCTGCTGCTGGTAGGCAAAATGGGACCACTATCCCATCTTCTCCTTTATGATTTCGGAACGGAATGTAGAAGCTCGCCACCCCAGGAATGGCCCCCACCCCACCCTTCGCCGCCCCACCATAAACCGCCTTCCCCCACCCAAAATCCACGTCCCCGAACCCCGCGCGTGTCAGGTCCGACACCAGGTAGCTCCTCACCACCGTGAAGTGTCGCCGCCCCGTGCTGACCATCAGATCCGCCACTGACTTCATGTACTCTTGGTCGACGGAGTTTTTGGCCCCCTTCACCAAGTCAAGCGCGTACTCCAATGGGTTCCGGCAGAGCGTTCCGGCGGAGCTCAGCGCCACCGGGAAGCCGAAGACGTTGCCGTAGTAGCCGGCGGGGAGAGGGGGTTGGAGCCTGGAGCGGGCGTTGACGATGCAGAGCACGCGCACCTCCTCCTCCGGGTCCGGGCGGAGGGCGATGGTGCGGCAGCGCCAGAGGCAGGCGGTGAGGAGCTCGAAGGTGGAGCAGGTGCGGAGGTGGGGAGGGAGGAGGCGGCGGAGGGCGGCGAACTCGGTGGGGCCGAAGAAGAAGGAGCGATGTTCCATGTCATCGAGGGGGATGATGGTGCCTTTGGTGTCGGCCACTTCGTCGTACTCGTGGTGCGTGCGCGTCACGCGCGGCGGGTCTCTAGCATTGAGAAGGTCCCTCCGCCACACGGGTGGAATGGACGGGGCGGAGGCGCCACGCGCCATCTCCCCCACTGCGCTCATGAATTGGACCAGGCCGGCCGCGTCGCTCATGGTATGGTTCAGCCTCAGCCCAAAGATGAACCCTCCGCACTGGAGCCGTGTCACCTGTCAAATCCATGATCCACCATGGCTTAATTTCACATTTCCATATTTGTTTTAAAAATAAAAAAACGGATATGGGTCCGATCAGGTTACATTTTAAATGGAAAGTAAAAAAATACCTTCAAATATATTTTGAAGATAATGGGTAATAAAAGAGACATCACTATGGTTGGACACAAACAAAAGTTGGTAGCAGTCAAATCCTAAAACTTTGTTTCATTTTTCTTTCTATTCAACCCAAAAACAAACATTCTTTTAGGACGAGTTCTTCCATATTTTACCCAAAACTTTTCAAAGATAGTTATGAAAGTATTTTGAAAATTGTTGCAACCATGTTTTATAGAATAAAAAAAAAAATCCGTTTAAAATAAAAAATATTTTTAATTTATTTTTCATAGTTTTATGTATAATATTTTATTTTTAATTATTTTTTATGCTTAAAAATAATCTTTATTTTTTTTTAGGTATTAAACGTGTTTTATGATTTTTTTTTAAATAATAATAAAATTGTCAAAACCAATTATCACAACATGCGAGCCACTTGGAGGAGAACTCAAGACTTGACAACACCTATGCTTCTTTCTCTATTATTTCCCTTTTTGTACGTGGATCATTTTGTCCACTCGTTTTTTTGGTCTTTTTCAAGCTTCCCTTTTTTCCACCAAAAATTACATACCCACTAATAACTTTTATATATATATTAAAATTATTTAATCTTTATATAATAAATAAATAAATAAATAAATAAAATCAATATAAAAATTATTTAAACTTATGTTTTATTTAATTTTTTTATATTTTATCATCTAATCATTATTTGTATTTTAACAAGATAATAAAAAAATATGTATTTTTTTTTAATAATGAGATATTATCTGAAATTTTTGTCAGTAGTAGAAAGTACGTAAAAAAAAAAAAAAAAGTACCTGAATGAGCAATAATGGAGAGTTGAGCACCCCGCCGGAGCCCGGAGCATCGTAAATGAGCTCCTCCAAGCCCGGGAATGGAGGCTGAAGAGCATCGCCGAACTGCTCAAGCGTAACGTCGACATCGGCTTCAATGAAGACGATACCTTCACCGGTACACTCAACCACCAGCTTCCGCCCTGCCTCTTCCCTGAGCCTCCCGGCAAAGGGGTAGTAGAAGACCAGCGCTCTAGCCACCGCGTCTTTGATCACCTTGGCAGGGTCCCTCCCATGCATGGAGGGGACCTTTTTGTAGAACTGTATGACAGGGATTTGGAAACGGAGACCCTCCTGGTCATCGATGTCCGACAGGGGTTTGAACTCGTGGGGCGTGGGCTTGGCCGGAGCCACCAGTTCTGGCTTGCTCCTTCGCACTGAGAAGACTAGAGAAGGTGGTGGTGCCATGGGTGTTGGGTAGTGAAAGATGCGGGGTCAAGTGTCAGGGGTAGTGGGCAATGGGGGTGGCTTGTAGGAGATTCTTGGGTGTGTCTATTTATAAAGAAAAAAGTGGCAGAAGGCCAGAAGGGAGAGAGAACATTTCTTTTTTTTTCTTTTTAATTATTGTAGTTAGGTGGTTGTGAAGTTCCAATCAAATTTCCTGGCAGCTAGGACTCCAATTGAGTCAATGTTGAACTTGACATGGAAGGATGATTCCCTTCATTTACATTCGTGGTAGAAATAGTGTAATCCCCGTATTGGAGTTTATTCCACACGACATTAGAATCAGACAAATTCAAATTTATACCTAATCAATTTTTCTTTTCTTTTTTATGATTCTATAAATTCAAAGAGAATGAAATTTTTCATAAACAATCAAAATAAAATTTACATTTTTTTTTCTTTACCCTCTTTGATTTCAAAATACAATTCTAATACCATAAAATTTAATCTAGATTATTAAATTATATGATAAGCCCTAAGCCCTTAAGCAATGGTGCAAATCAGGGATATGAACCCTTCGGAATATTATACTCAAACCTACACAAAAAAATGATACAAGCGTTAAGCTTAATAAGAGGGTTTTGATTTCTTGAAAGTCACCCCAAACACGTGACTCCCAAACAGTTGTGGGTCTTTCTTTATTGGTATTTGGGTCTAAGTCTTAATTAATTGGATGATATTTTCATCATTTCATACATCTAATATATATATGTGGGTAGATGGAATATGGTGATAAGGCAAAGATGAGGAAATAATGTATAAGTCAAGGCAGCTTTTTCCTGGCAGTAAGCAGCCAGGAAACATAACACAGAATGATAAAAAACAAGAGATGGGTCCATGGCATCAAGTGGAGAAAGAAAGGTTTTGCTTTTGAAAACTGAAATTGATAAGAAATAGCGTTTACACTTCCATGACCGCTACTTTTGTAAATTGGCTGCTTCTTCATAGCATTTTCCTCGATGGGAGAACCCACCTACCTACCTACCTACCATAATGTTTCCGTAGGATGGCAAGTATAGGATCCATGTTAATCATTTCCCAATATTTAAGTATCGATTGAGATGGACATGAATCAGATGAATTGTATTTATTTAGATCATGGTAATCACGAGTTATAATTTAATCTAATTTTATTTACTTAAATCATGATTGTTATGGGTTAAATATCGTCTCATTCAATTGAGACAGATATGAATTAGGTGAACTATATCAATCCAGCTCAGTACAACTTAGATGAATTGTATTTATTGATTTAATTAAGTTTCATTTACTTATATCATGATGGTCATAAAGTTAAATGTTATCTTATTCATGGTTTAAACTATGATATGAATTCTGACTTAAATAAATTATGCATAACTTTATTTGACTTAGTCGAATTAAACATGTTTGAATCATGGTTATAACGAGTTCAATGTTATCTACTATAGTAAAAGTTTGGTCCGTATGTATTTTAATATAAATTGGTTTTTTCAAATGAATTTCTACGTAATTTGATATGAATACTTTTATTTTACATATTTAAATCATGACTATCATAAGTTAGATATTATTTGTCCCTACCACAATTGATCCAGATTTTAATATAAATATAAAAATGATGAAAAATTGACACATCAATCATCAAATTTTAATATTGAGTATAAAAATAAATATAACGCTATTCCAAGATTTTTAAATCGTGTCATAAACTAATTGAACATATGTACTTCCATAACTATTTAAATACCATCAAATATTATACAAGTATTTCTTATTTTCTAGTTTGGGTATTTAATTGTAATAATTTATTGAAAAAAATATTACTATTTTAAAAAATCTAGCCTTTCAACCACATCTTTTTAACTTTCCTAGTCAGCAACCAATACCAAAAATTAGCACCATGTCTTAAATTGGGTCTTGATGAATGCAAGAGACACGTGGATTGAAATTTGTGTTAGAATTGAGACGAGGGCCCACACCCAAGCCTTTCGCTTTCACTTGTGGGATTGAAGATAATATATGTTATTTGGTCCCTGCCATGACCATGGAATTCTTGTTAAGGGTTGGTAGGTCAAAGCTACTGCTTTCCCACTTGCTGAGTGGGAATGCTTTTTCCAATTGGAAATACTTTGGCGTCAAACGTTGCTTTAATATCCCAATGGTTATTTCTTTTTATAAGGATTTCTTTAAAGGCATTTGATAAAGTCTCATGGGAAAAAGTTTTCGTATAGACACGTTGCTGAGAGCTTCTTAACCTAAATTAGTGTAATCGATCATTAATCTCAATATGATAATTTGTTTGGACTCATAAAAAGGTATGATTATAATTTTCTACATCGGATAAGGGAGAAAGTAGTTTTTAACACCGATTTCATACTATTTTTACAATTTTAAATTATATAACTATTTTTGTATATTTCAATCGAATTTTTTCATACCTAAACTCATTTTTTATACCTTTAATTAATATTTTTAATTATACATTGATTAATCTATATTATTAATTCAATAAAGTCTTTATTAAGATAATATTTTTCTTTTTTTAAGCAACTTAGTTGTTATAAATTTGGGACTCTCTAAAATAAAAAAAGCAATGAAAACCTTATACAATGTATTTGATGATGTTTATATGTGAAGCGCTTTTAGTTGAAGTATTTTTTTTATTAGTATTTATGAAAGAATCCTCTACCAATTTTTTTTTTTCAAAAAATACTAAAAATACAATATCTTTCTTTTTTTTTTTTCAAAAACGTTTTTTAAATTAGAATTGTTTCTAAAAGTGCTATCAAAATGATTTTTGTTTTTTTTAAAAATAAAAATTTAATCTTCTCTCACTCAACAGGTGATGGTAAGAAAAAACACTTTTTATATTTTATTTGGGTTTTTAATATATTCCAAATATAATATTTTAGTAATGTATATCATTTACATCGACTTTTGTTTTAGATATTCTGTTCAATTATGAAACATAAAAGTTTTTTTTTTCTATTGAATAAGACGTTCCAAAATGATTTTTTTTTTATTCATTTCAAATCAAAATTAAAATAAATTCAAACTTGCTTATACTTTGGGCAGAAAATAAAAAATCTAAGTTAACTTATGTTTGTTCCCCAAAAAAACAATAAGGAAAAAAAATGAAAAGAAAAATTATTTTCTTATGTTTGGTTTTATTACGAAAAATGTAAAAGAAAGTTAAATAAAATTAAAATTATTAAGAAATTTATATATTTTTAAATGAGTTAATATATATATATATATAGAAAGAACATAATTAGAAAATAATATATTGATTTTAAATCTATTTTTTATTTTTCTTTAAGTTTTTTTCCTTTTACATTTAGCTCTATTTTCTTTACCTCATATTTTCCTTAAAATAAAAAATTAGTCTAAACTCAATAATTTTTTTATACCTATTACTCTATATTTGTTTCTCTTATTTTCTTTTCCATATATGTATTAGTGCAAACATATTAAAAAAGGAATATAAATATATATATAAAATAAAAAACAAACACACAAAAGGAACACGTAGCTTAGCTAATCATGTGTACCTCAACGATGTATATAATAAAGAGTATTATAGAAGATAAAAATAGATATAACTACTGTCCCTTACTATCTCCACCCTAAATCATGAGCATTTTTGCTCATTATGTATTTTTCATTATTCCTCACATTTATACCTTAATGAGCCCTCTTATTCTACCAAGTGTCTCTTGCTCTTTCTCATAAATTTTTCCTTCATGACATGAAATATTTATAGAGATATTCTCACTAAGGACGACAAAGATGTTGGTTTTTTTGAATATCCATCCCACCTCTAATGGGAACGAGTTTGAAATTTAAAGAAATGAGTTAAGAGCGAGTTTGGAGTTTTTTCTTTAACCTAGAACTAGTTCATGGTGGGTTTAAGTATTTCCTTGTCCCACGCCATCCTGATTATATTTAAAATTAATTTAATTTAAATTATATTTTTCTATTTTTATATATAATAATAATAATAAATACTTTTCAATAAAATAAGTTACATGAAATTATAATGTTTTAATTATTTATAAAATATATTTATTTTAATGTAATTAAAAATAATTTTCTTAAAAAATTAAAAATCTTTCTAAAAAAAAGTTAAATGGAGCGGGTGAGATAGGTATGAGTCACATACTCAATCTGTCTTGTTTAATTTTTTTAATGGAACAAAAATGAAAATTATTTTGAATAAATAGGATGGGATGAACACGACCTGTCCCGAACCCACTGTCATTCTTAATTAAAATGAGAGGTAGTGATAAAAAGTTTGTTATGTGTTTCACCAACTTTATTCCCACTGTCATTCTTAATTAAAATGAATGAGAGAGAGAGAGAGAGAGAGAGAGAGAGAGAGAGAGGATAAAAAGTTTTGTTATGTGTTTCACCAACTTTATTTTTCTTTTTATCTTGATAAAAATAAAAAAAACATATAAATTAAATAAGAGACTTTGAATTCCATTTATATATATATGAGAACTATTAGAGTATAATATTTTGTTAAGAGAAAAATATTTTTATTTTTTATAATGTTTATGCCATAACAATAATAATTTTTTTTAAATAGTATATTAAGAGTATGTTTGGTTCTTAAAGTACCAAAAAAGGGCAAAAAAAAAAGTGAATTAAAATTATTTTCTTATATTTGATTTATCACAAAATATAAAATAAAATAAAAGATAATTAAAATTAGTAAAAATTATGTATTTTAAAATTATTTAATCTCAATATAAATAAAATGAGTTTAAAAATAAAAATAAAAATAATTTATTAACATTAAATCTATTTTTTGCACATTTTCCTTCAAATTCTCTAGAACCAAACATAGGGTGTGACTATAAACTATGGACAATAAACTATAATATTCTAGTTGAAAAAAAAAATGTTTTTCGTTTTATTTTTTTATTAAAATATTTTTTTTAAGGAATTAATTTTTCTCATTTTCCACGTTAGGGTAGGTTTCAAGCTTTTCTATTCATTAGTATGCCATTTCTTTACGTTGTGTATGACGTGGAATTAGATGAGGAGTGGCAAAAGATTGATAGTATTGAATAAAATAATTTTTTAGTCAAAGTTACCAACTCGTGATTATCAGTTTGATTATCTTGTATTTATTTAATTCATCTAGATTAGTATTATCATTTGCTTTAATTAATATATTAAGGAATTTACCTTATGATTCAGTGTATTTTAAAAAATACTTGCTGTCATTTGTACATCCGTGAGCATGAGATCATGAGATTGTGTATTGATAGTTGGGGAGTTCAATGAAAATATGAAAATTAAAACATGTTATTTGAAAACACCTTATATAATTTTGTTAACCAAACTTTTATAAACTTTATGCGGAAATAATTATTTTTTAAAAATAATTTTGGATACATAAAACAAAATAAATGGAAGTACTAAAATAATGATCATATTATTACCTTGATCCATAATACCAGTAACACTTTTGAACTGAGATTGAGTCACTTTGTGAATTGAATTATCAAAGTCTTCAACTCACTACTCTCGTATAGTGAATAAGTCACTTGTGTGGTGTATGTTGTTGAAAATAAAAAAAAAAAAAAATAAAAAAAATAAAAAAAAAAAAAAACATGAAAATGAGAGTGTGGCTTGAGACTTCGACTTATAAAAAATTATACATCTCTTAATATTTCCATCAAAGACTATATGAGAGTTATACTCATTATTTACACTCATTATGTACAAATTAATGGGTAATGGTAGGTTTTTAACTTGAATGCATTTCTATAATTGTATAGGTTATACTTTTCCATTTTCCTCCATTACTCATAAACATAATGTACCAAATAAATTTCATAATCATGGGGTTACAAAAGTTGTAACACCACATTCATATAAATTAAATTTTCTAACTCCCCATTTTTAATTTGAGTCTTCCATACATAAGACTCTTGAATGTCCAATCAATTAATTCACCTATCACCTACCTATTAATTGATACCCTTCAATAATATTTACACAAATTTGAAAAACTCATAAATGAGATCCATGAGTGTTCCTATAATCGTTGGAGACAAGCTCCTCTGCAATTGATCAAATGCGTGGGCAACCAGGAAACTAGTTATTAGCATTTATAGGTGGGGGTTAATTGGCCAACCGCTTACTCAATTGGTAGCCACTACCAAAGCAACTCGAGGAATTGGTTGATTGGTGGGTTGAGTATCCAAGTCGAGGCCACCAATCTTGGGCAAGCTTATGCTTTCTTACATAAAAAAAAACTAAGACTCAACTAGTTGTAACACATTTTGTACAATTTTAAAAACATTTTTATCTTTAAAGAAATTCTTATAAATGATAGGTTTTCGCCGTTTTGATGATGGCATTAGAGTCTTCCATACATAAGACTCTTGAATGTCCAATCAATTGATTCACTTACCTATTAATTGATACCCTTCGATAATATTTACACAAATTTGAAAAACTCATAAATAAGATCCATGAGTGTTCCTATAATCGTTGGAGACAAGCTCCTTTGCAATTGATCAAATGCGTGGGCAACCACGAAACTAGTCATTAGCATTTATAGGTGGGGGTTAATTGGCCGACCGCTTACTCAATTGGTAGCCACTACCAAAGCAACTTGGGGAATTGGTTGATTAGTGGGTTGAGTATCCAAGTTGAGGCCACCAATCTTGGGCAAGCTTATGCTTTCTTACATAAAAAAAAAACTAAGACTCAACTAGTTGTAACACCTTTTGTACAATTTTAAAAACATTTTTATCTTTAAAGAAATTCTTATAAATGATAGGTTTTCGCCGTTTTGATGATGACATCACTTCATTCAATTTTCTAATTTTAAGGATCACTTGCTTTAATAGATTGGATTGAAAGTTCGGGTGTTTGTTTTTTTAGTTTTTTACAAATTTTAAGTTGTTTATTTATTTTTTTTACTTTTTTCATGACTTATTATAAATTTTTAGTTGAATAAAAAAAATCTAAAATGTTATATTTTTTTCTGAATGGAAAAATAATATATTGATTTTTCTTTACTTTTTAATATTTAAATAAAATATTGTAAAAATTAAATGACATAATACATAATATTATTAAAAAAACTATTTAGTTTTAAGTTCTATTTAAAATTAAGTAAAAAAAAACAAACATCACGTAAGATTGGTGAAAGAATGTTTAAAAAGAGAAATTTCTCAACTCAATGCTCCCGACGTTAACTTCACATTTAAGCCTTAAATTTTAATTCAATTTTTATCCTCCTAAAATATATTCAAAACACGATTGTGAATGATAATCCCTTATTATTATTATTATTATTATTATTTGCTTGCCCTATGTTTCTTTTGTAATTGGCTAGTGGTTCACTAAAGTGGCTGACCATGTGTAGTGATAGAATCAACCAAAAAAAAAAAAAAAGAACTGACATATGCTTTATGACAATGGAAGAGATGGAGAATCAGGTAAATTTCAACTCAAATTATGAACAATTACAAGAAGCTTTTGAACATTCCATGATGTAAGAATGGCAATGCACCGAGGCAACTATTAGGAAATTCCCTTACTAGCCCCACTTTCACCCTTTTAATTTTTTTTCAAAAATTTTCAATTTTTTATTTTAAATTTTTAAATAAATAAATATAATTTATTAATGTTTTCAAAGTCGAACTGATTATTGAATTTGAAAAATTAACAGTTCACGGTTTACTGATTGGACCAACAGTTGAACTGATAACGTCATAAATATATATTTTATATATCATTAAAATAAAAAATAATTATAAAAAATAAAAATTCATTTTAAATATGAGGGACACAATGTTTTCATAACTTTATTTAGGATCATAATGATTTCAAAGGTTGATGGCCTCAAAGGGGTGAATCAGATCGAAATAGTGACAAATCGATTTGGTCCATTTTTTAAAATACTGTAATTTATATGTTTATAATTTATTTTTATGAAAATATTTTATATATTAAAAAAAGTAGAAAAAAAATCAACTAAAATAATTTTTTATTTAACATTATATATAATTGATGTGAGGTGGGGTGAGATAACGTCATACTTGAACTTGTCTCAAACCTGCCCCATGTTTTAAAAAAATTATTGAACTCGTCCTAAAACTATTTATCTCTATCCCAAACCCTTATCATTAGAGGTGAAGTGGGGTGGGTATTAGGAATAACCTACCCCATTCTCATCCCTGATATAATGATTTGGAAAACTTTAATACTTGACAGATGACCGTTACCGTCAATTGGACCTCGATCGGGAAGACAAATACCTCGACTGGGAAGGAAAGGCTACTGGAAGAGAGAGTGTGTGTTTTTGCTCTTCTCGACCGGACCTCGACTAGGAAGAGGTAACCAGTTGACCGGTACCCTAACCAGTTGAGTCGGTTGGCCAGTGTCTCAACCGGTTCACTATTTTTGACCCGAAAACCTATCTTTTTCTGTTCTTTTCTCTTCTAACACTTAGACAAGGTTTTTAGGTAAATTAATATGTCATTTTTGAAGTGATGTGCCTAAGGTTCATTTGATAAAACTCAGGTTTTGATGAAACTGTAACTTTAAAGAATAAACCGAGTTTTTCAAAGATACATGAAATGATATGTAAAACCTAAGTGCACCCAACATTCATCTTACATATGTTTCCTATGATTAAAGGTCTTCCAAAGGTCTTGATCTTGCATCCATTAGGTCATTTGATGAATTTTCAAATTAACACCTAAAATTCTTTATAATTCAAACAAATTAGTAACTTAATCATGGTTTGTTTTCATCAAAACCTTATTAGGAGAACCCTTGGGCTAACAGTTTTTGAAATGGAAGGAAATTGAAAACACACCTACCTCCACATCGATTAGTTCTAAACTCTATTGTCCAAAACACTAGAATGCCTTATGTTGATCTACTAGCTTCCACTAACCCTATTCTAAAGAATCTTCTAACACCTAAACTTCTCACTAGTTATATAGATATCTACTGAATCTTGGTTTTTTTTGTAAATAAACAAGGTTAATCATTTGGAACCTAATGAAAGACTTAATTAACTTTGGTTTATTGACCGAAATTCTCTATTGTACCAAAATACTTAGCCTTTTTACGTAGTAACTTTGGTCAAGAAAAACTAGAGAAAGAGTCATTACGGCTTCTGTAGTATTCTAGGTATCGTCCTCAATGACTAGCTTATGAAAATTGTCAATACTAGAATAAATGAATTGTTTTTGTTTAAATCCTAAAGTGAAAAACAATATGTGAATAATGCGAAACTATGTAAAAGAAATTAAATTAATAAAAAAATGAATATTGATTTTAAATTCAATTGATTCAAGTTTGGGGTTTTCCACAATCCAACCTAGGGTATAGAAATTAAAGAAAACAAGAGTCTTTTAAGTAATATGATTTTAGGGTTTTGGGATCCTTGGCCACTCGCGATCAAGTTGAGTTCTATAACTCAAAATTGCATCCGAAACCTAATTTTCCCTTTTTAAAACAGATTCCTAAAACCATCAAATGAATGAGATTGATGACCAATTTAAGATTTGGCTTTTTAACCTTTCCTACTCCTTATAACTTTGTTTAAGGGCAAATAACGGTAGGGAAGACGAGGATAACTAATGATCAAGAATTACCAAGAATCACTAGTATCAAGTAATAACCTACCGTATCATTCTCTAAACGAACTCACAAGGATAGGATAAAAAAATGATAAATTGTCATCCAACCAATAATTAATCTCATTGTTATAATAATTTACCCATTGTTCCTATAGGTTTCCTAACCCTTAGGTTTTCATGCTTCAAGCCCCAAGTTGGCTCTTAGCCTCTCATGGGGGTGATGTCACATTTACAATCCATAATAGGGTAAAAATCTATAATTGGAATCAAAAGAAACTAAAAACAATATATTTTAGAAAGAGGAAAAAGAAAACAAACCAAAGTTTTCGTCTTCTTCCACCTTCAATGTCAAACTCTTTGGAAAAAAATCCAAGATCCCTAAAACCTAGAATTGAGAGAGTTTATATAATATCATCAATTACCTAACATGTGTCACACTCTCATTGGCCACTTATTACAAAATAATTTCCTAAAAATGATTAAAAAATAATAAAATGATGATTTCTAGTCGTGTGGGGTCCACTTAGGGCGGATGGAGTGCTTTAGATGCAATTCCCAAGATAGAGGAGGCGGAACATCAAAGTGGTAGTGGGTGAATTCGAAATTTCTGTCATTTCAAAGTGGATTTCGAATTCATAAGATGAATTTCGAAATCATAAGTTGAATTTCGAAATCATTTCGAAATAACCCTCCAACTTGGTGTAGTTGCCTTCAAATGACCATAACTTCTTCATTTCAGCTTCGATTTGCACACCGTTTGAAGCGTTGGACTTCTGACTTCCCAAGCATCGAAACGATATATAGTATATATATAATAGACTCCAAAAAGTGCTCTAAATTTGTCCTCAAAGTCAGAGTATATAATGCCATCAGATTTTTGAGTTCTAAATTTCCGTGAAGCTGAATCTTGCTTCATGCCTCATTTCTCATACTTTCTTGCCTTTTTTCTTACTCCATAACGGTCATTTCTCATCTTCAAAACTCATGATATCCTTGTCTTGCCTTTTCTTACGTTCCATGAGTCTTGACTCACTTATTTCCTCATTTAGCCATTTCTTGATCTTTCAAAATCTAAAGTCATTCAACTTGCATCATTTTCTTCCCTTGAACCTGAGATAAGTCTCCAAAGTACAAATTAAACTCATGACTAGGGCCTTAGCATTGATTTAGGTCAAATTGGGTGATTTGAATGTCTTTTAGTGCACAAATCATATAGAATATGTGCCATTAGAGCACATATTTTGGCTTCAATCATTTATCCCTATCAATGACTCCTATAATCCATAGCTTCATTAACAAACAAAATTCATTTCTTAATTGTTTTTATCACACCTCATTTTGTTATTGATTAAAACAACTATATATGGCCAAACTTACTAATCTTGCCTCAAGAAGAAGTTTTGCTCTTTTTATAGCCTTTATCCTCTTTATAAGGGAGACAATTTCGTTTTTGAAAACCTTTAGTGGCATCCCCACAAATTTACTAAGAGAAGCCAACTTAGAAAATGATCGGTCGATGAGAGACTCCTATTTTTCCTTACTCTAGCTCATATTCTCTATATTAAAGGTTATCACCTAAACCTTCGTTGTGTCTATCACTCCATTCTTTTTGCAATATTTTCTAAAAAAAATCTACTAATGCATTGTCATGAAAAGTTGTCCAACAAAATTTGTGGCGATTTTCTTATTTGGCTCTCTTTAAATAACCAAAGTGTAACCAACCTTTGGACTTTAGACTTAAACCCCTAATCATAGAGCAAAAAGTTCAAGAATAAGGAATTCTACCCTCAATCTTAACAATAAATGAAGAAAACATACCTTTAAACCTTGAGGCTTCAACTAAAAGAGCTTCCTTATTGTATTAGCTCTAGTGAAGATGACTATGGTAGTGAAGACTAGATTATAGTAGCGATGTTGTGATAACAACAACCAATAGTTGTGATTGAAGAATCGAATTGGCAATAATTGTTGATATGGTTGATTATTGTGAACGATTGTATTGTAATAGGCAAGGGTAAGGAATGGTAGTAGTGGTAGTAGCAATGATGGATGGGGTAGCAGTAGCTAGGGAGTGATAGCAACAATGATGGAGCATAATCACCAGAGAGTAGAGTGGATGAAACAAATATTTTTGAATGAGAGACTTTGAGGGGAAAGGAACTTTCATAGATAGAGATCTAACGGGGCTTTCCTATAAATGCTCAATTATTAAAATTAAAATTAATTAATTGACACATTTTGATTTAATTATTCAACTCCACTAATATGTTCTCAACTCCACTAAAATCTCTAACTGGGAAATGACCTAGTCAAAGCCCAAGTTCCAAAAAGAATTTATGTTAACATTAATAAAAAAAAAATATTTACGCAAGGGAGAAGGCTCCTTGTGTGTGATATATATGGACGACATGCATTAAAGTCTTCCGAATTGAGCTACCTAAAATCTTATCGGATGAGCTTGGACCCCATGGACATATAAGGCTCCACTTTTCTCTCCACAAGCCAAAGAGATTTTGGAAGTGAGATTAAAATCTTCAAGTTTTCAACACACACAAGAGAGGAAGGTCCCTTGCGTGCGATGTATATGGAGAACATGCATTAAGGTCTCCCGAATTGAGCTACCTAAAATCTTATTAGATGAACTTGGACCCCATGGGCATATGAGGCTCCACTTTTCTCTCCATAAGCCAAAGAGATTTTAAAAGTGAGATTAAAATCTTCAAGTTTTCAACACATATAAGAGGGGAAGGTCCCTTACATGCAATGTATATAGACGACATGCATTAAGGTCTCCTGAATTGAGCTACCTAAAATCTTATCGGATAAGCTTGGACCCTATGGGCATATGAGGCTCCACTTTTCTCTCCACAAGCCAAAGAGATTTTGGAAATGAGATTAAAATCATCAAGTTTTCAACACACGCAAGGGGGGAAGAAGGTCCCTTGCATGCGATGTATATGGATGGCATGCATTAAGGTCTCCTGAATTGAGGTACCTAAAATCTTATTGGATGAACTTGGACCCCATGGGGCATATGAGGCTCCACTTTTCTCTTCGCAAGCCAAAGAGATTTTGGAAGTGAGATTAAAATCTTCAAGTTTTCAATACCTTTACAATGTGGGATTAAAATCTTTAAGATCTTACACTCTTAACACACACACACACACACACACACACACACACACACACATTTCCAACATTGAGGCCATCACAAGGAAAGTAATAGCGACTAGGGCGGGTTGGTCAGGTTGATGGTTCCATGCTTAACCCAAATTAGAAAACAATCAACTCACTTCTAACCTAGCCTGACCTTTAACTCGAAGTATTCAACCTAAGATCAACCCAACCTCATTTCTTTAAACTCGAATTGAGTTCAAGTTTGCTAGGTCAGACTTAAGTTAGTTGGATTGATTGAGTTACATAATTCAAAATTCATCTATGATATTTTTTAAAAAGATTTTTTCTATATATTTATATGAAAATTTAAATAATAAATTGGATAAAATTTTCAAGATAACAATAAAAATTACATATCTTTCTAAAATAATGAAAAAGTATAAGACATAATGTAATTTAATATTTTTTTTCATAAAAATATAAAAATAAAACAAATATTATTATATAAGATAATATATATTATAAATATTATAAAAATATTAAATTGGGTTTGTGTTAGGTTCAAATTGTTCGAACCATGGCCTAAACCCAACCTAAATTGAGTTTAAGTTGAAAAAATCTAATGCGAGCCCAACTTGAGTATTAAAAATGATTGTTTAAGCTCACCCACACGTCTAGTAAGGTTCAAGTTAGGACATGCCAACTCGCCCAAGTTGCATCCCTAGTAGCAACCTTTCTAGGGTTGCAACTTGGATAGGTTGGTTGGGTTGATGGCTAACTCAAATTCAACCCGAATTAAAAAAAAAACCAACAAACTTGAGCCTAACCCAACCCGACCTCTAACCCAAAGTACTCAACCTTTACCCAATAATCCCTCTATAATTTTTTTAAACAAACTTTTTATTTATTTATGTATTTATATAAAAATTTAAATAGTAAATAGAACACAATTTTAAGATAACAAAAAAGTAAAAAATAAAATTATATATCTTTCTAAAAAAAAAATGATATAATATTATTTGATATTTTTTTCTGAAAATTTTATGAAGAAAATGAATATTATTATATGAGATAATATACATTATAAATATTATAAAAACATTAAATTAGATTCGGTTTAGAGTTGAATTGTCCAAACCTTGGCTCAAGGCCTACTTAAATTTAGCTTAGGTTAAAAAAAACTAAACCCAAGTTTAATCAAAGTATTGAAAATGATTACTCAAACCCATCCAAATGTTGGATTGGATTAGGCTAACCTGCTCAAGTTGCATCCCTAAACCTTCAATGAATTGAGAAACAATGATAACGATCCCTCTACCCGTAAAAATAAAAATAAATATCTTTTTAGTCCAAGTAAATGTAAAATTAATAATATGAAAACTTTCATGTTCAAATAAAAAGGAAAAAACTTTAATAAGATGGACTTACCATCATGTTGGCATAAAACAACGTTTCAATGGATTATTTTAAATAAGTTAAATACAACTTTTTTTTTTTCAAATGCAAGCATTAAAAATTATGGTCCTCAAATATATGAATAAATTCATAAAAATAAATAGCTTTTTGACTTCTTTTTTTTCTCAAAACTGTTAAACTAAATTCAATCATTAGATTTTGTAATTTATATTATCAGCTAGAATCTAGACTCAATTTAATTAATCCACATTTTAGCATTTCTTTTATTTGTTATTTTATTTTCACAGTTGTACCTTATTTGGTAATGAATGAGACCTTTATTTGTTTCAAAACTATACAAAATAAAAAACTAATGCAAAAAAAAAAAAGAATATATATATATAGATAGATACTTTTTTTTTTTTGGAAAAATCTTTAAAAAAAACTTATTTTTTAAAAATATTTTGTATTATTTTTACAAAATGCAAGTGAATGACCAAAATAGACATGCCCATTACTTTTGAGGTCAAAACAAGTATACATTTTCTTCTCTCCATATATATTACCATTTGTATATTGATATAATTCATTTTATTAGGGAAAAAAAGTCAAGCTTTATATGGCTAGGTATTCTTTTACTATGATTTATTTCCACCATTATGGGTCAACAATAATTAATTTCCATATTTGGTTTGATTTGTCTTATAATTTACTATTATTTGAAAAGAAAATAATGGCCTACTTTGACCCTCATAATTATGTGCAAGGTTTGAAGGGGTGTTTTTTTTTTTGACAAATTAAATAAACAAATTTCTTCATATTCTTACGACTATGAGGGACATTTGTGAAAATGCAAAATGAGCACACCATTAAGTTAAACTTTATACTTATTTATATTTAATGAAATAAAATTTTGACTTTATCACTTAAGCCTAATAATGATTTTCTATCGATAAAGTTCGTTTTTTCCTATTTGCGTGTGTTGAAAGATACTCATTTACAAATATTTGTGCAATATAAATATATAATTTGGATAGGTAGATCTAATTCAACATGATGTTTGAATAATTATTTTAATATATAGATTGACTCAACTTGCACTTCGAGCAGGTCAAGATTTGAATAACTCAAGTCGAGTATTTTTTTGAAACACAATCTTATCAAACTCGAATTTAATCCATATAACATCAGATCAAATCGTCAAAGTCTAACTCAATTATTCAAAAGCTTTTTTTTAAAGGCAAAAAAAATAGTTGAACTAACAAGATCGATTTATGTTTGAAGTAAAATTGAATCAGCCTTTTAACAATAAAGAAAATCAAACTAAACCAAACTTGTTTAATATAAGTTTTGGTTCAATTATATAATAAGTTGAATGTGAATTACCTTAGATTTTAAATATAATTTATTTTTAAAAGTAATTAAAATCAACTTAGCTTGAAGTTCAAAATATATATTTAAATTTTTTAGCCTACGATATAATAATCATATTTATAAATTATTTTATCATAGTCTAATAATAATGAATTACTTTGATATCGTGTGTGTGTGTATATATATGATATTGGTTTGATTTGGTTTTTAGTAATTATGAGATAAAAAAATTGAAAATCGAACCGAGAAAATCGTTTTTAAAATGATCAAACGGAACAAACCTTTTTAATTATTGAAAACTGAATCAATCAGATCAACTTTAATCGGATTAGGGCTCGGTTGCAAACCTATTCTGACTCGTGAAAGAGTTAGAACTTATAGCTCTAGTGTGAAGATGGCGGACTTTAGACTGGGCCACAACCGTGAACTAAAGATCCACTAGGGCGACCATAGCCCAGTCCGATTCAAACTTGGCCCGGCCCAGTCTACTTCTAGAGGATATACGAAAATATTATGTAAAAAAAAAGGGGGGAGGGCAATAACGTAAATATGCAACCAAATACTATAAAATAACATCATAATGTGACGAGTAATTCAAAGGATAATCTCTCACCACACTCGCCAGCGTAACAAAACCCTCCACGCGCTGGACTTCAATTCCAAAACTTTAAACAGAGGCAGGTTGGACCTAGGACAGGCGTGTACACGGTAAGGCGAGTAGACCCAATCTCCAAAACACTCGGTTGGGTAATGCGCACCCAGCCGCAGCGAGATGGAACCAAAAGGAGTTGGGATTAAGAATCGTAATAATTTCCAGATTTTTTTTAAAAAAATTTATTTATTTATTTATTGGGGGATTTGATAAAGTAAGGGTGTGAAGTTGAGTTAGAGGAGGATATTGCTGATGGTGGAGAGGGATTAGATATAAAATGGAAGAAACTTTTTTGATGTAGAGGGAGAGGAAGCAGTGGCTTTTGCTCTAATAAAGAAATAGACCAAAAGGAAAAAATACTCCCATTTGGAGGAACAGAGACGGTGGTGGCCTTTGTGCCTCTGCAAGACACTTTCTCTTTATCTTCCAAAATCTTCCTGGATCCTCATTCATCATCGATCCTATCTGGGTTTGATCCCGGGTGTTTGATTTTTCTTGTTTGTTTGTTGGGTTTTTATTGTTTTTTTATTTTGGGTGTTTTTTTTTTTTAATTTATGGAATTGTGAAATCGAGGGTATTAGATTTGTGGGTTTGGGTGTTTTGATTTTGTGGGAATTGTGAAAGGGGAGGTGGGGATTGGGGATTTGGGTGTGGATGGATCTAATCAGTGTGGTTTTGTGAGTGGTGGTGGAGTTCGTGGATGAGGAGGATGGGATTGGAGTCTTCTGGTGAATTTGATGGATTAATGCGTCGCAGTCGTTGACTGAGTGAATCTTCAATCTGTTTAGATTGAGATTGGATAGGATTGGCTTGGTGGGGTTTTTGATTGGATTCAACTCAGGTCATGGATGATGATGGGGTGGGTGCTAGTAAGGATGCCCAACCTCAGCACTCTGATCAGGCAACCTCGTCGTCGTCGTCCTCCGGCGAATCGGAATCGAGATGGCGCCCAAGCAAGCTCGTGTTCGCTCCTTATTCGCCTTCCCTTGAAGCTGCTACCAAGTCTCAAGCTCTGCGAGTGGTTGTGAGAAGGCCTGTAAGTATTTTTCTTTTTCTTTTTTTGGGTATTTCTGATTCAATTTCTTATTCTCTCTTTTGCCGTTTGCATGCCGATTCTGCTATTGACAAATGGTGAGTTTTGAATTTTGATGTGCTTTTTGGAACTGGTTTCACATGGATTCTAGGGTGTAGTTTTCTTTGGAATGAGCTGTCACTCAATGTCTTATTATGGATTTTGTGTTGTGCACGGCCTCACATGGTGGGAATTGTGTTAATTTCTTCATATCAATGCAAGCCATTTCTTTTGTTTGTTTTTTAAATGGATGAACAACTTTTTCCTTTTTAGATGGAGAGGAGGATGCATATACGAGAAATGTGCTTAAAAAAATAATCAAACCTTTAGAAACAATGTATTCTCTTTTTCCCCAACTTGTTCATGGTTGTAGAAGGCAGCTCCTGTTTGCAGGCTATGATGCGGTAGGATTTGGCATATAATGAAACATGAGAATGTTGGAAAATCCAATGGTTGGGACCATGTTGAAGAATCAAAAATGGCTATGGATCATTTTCTACCGGTAGTCAACCTGTCCGATAAACATCACCATATCCAAGAAGCGGCCCACAGTGGTAGGGTTCCTACTAGCTATATAAGTGCTACTTTGTCAAGATTGTGAAGTAATCTTGAGGATTTTATCCAACACTGTCTTCAAGGGGAAGAATGTCACTCTCAAGGAAGTAAGGTATGTGATATCACAGCATAAAAAATGATCAACCTTCATGACATATAAGTTCCATGAAGAAAGATCTAATGGTAGATAACTGTTTGTCAGAATGTGCCTATGGAGGGGAGGCAGATCTTGAATGTAGCTCTTATTGCTAATGAGGCTAGTGGTTTTAAGTTGAAAAAATTCCAAATTGGATTTGGTTGTATTTGCAAATTAAGTAGGATAATGATCGCTTGGACTTTCTCCTTTTTTTCCCTTCTGTTTTTCTCCATTGGGGCTGTCAGCTACACCACTTCCATTTATCCTCTTCTGGCTGCATTAAGATTCTGGTGCTGATATTTACTAGAGTGAAGGATATTGTTTATGGATCCTAGAATGCCTTTATATGAGGATGGAAAATTCTAGCTGCAATTCTTATCATAATTGGATTGTTTACTCCGGACTAAAGAGGATGGTTTCTGGGTATTGTAGGAGCTGTACATTTGAAAGGAATATGGCCATCTGAATCAGGATTTTCTTTTGTATTTGGTTTTGGTGAGAAATGGGTGGATTGGATCAAGGATATCTCTTCCATCAAATTTCTATCCTGGTTGGTGATCTTTGACCGGCTTTTTAATAGCTCATGGGACCTTAGATAACTAAGGTAATGGGATCCTGTATTCCCTTTGCTGTGCATCATTTAAATGGAGAGATTGGGTTGCCTAATGGATAGAGGTGTTATGTGTAAGGTTTGGAGTTGCTTTGAGGAAAGGATAAACATTGCATATTTCATGTTTGCTCTACACAAATGATACATCTTCCGCCTCTTATTCAAGAATGCATTTTTAGACACCTTTCACAACACAAATTATTTGACGCTTGTTGTTGGAGAAATTTTAGAGAATATTTGCTTCTTGAAAAAGATGGTATTTGATGAAGAGGTTTGATTAGACCTTACCAAGGGTACTCTGTCAAGCCTTTCCATATAGATTATGTGTATTTTTTGGGTTTCTGACTTTGATTTGAAGAAGTCTTGAGAAGTTACAAAGCCTAAAGAAAGGCTTGAGAAGTTATAAAGGGACTTTGGCTATGTCAAAAAAAAACTTTGCCTCGGAAGAATGGTTATGGAGGTTCTTATGGGCGAGAGTGTGGAGTAGGAGAATGGTGGGGAAAAAGTGTGGTGGGAAGGAGAGGGAATGGTTTTCAAAGTTGATGTGGGGTCCACATGTTTTTTGGCCCCCTTTTTCTTGTTGTATTTTGAAGGAAAGGAATTGAAGAAGTTTCAAGGGGATGTAATTGGAAAATAAAAATTGGAAATTGTTATTTTAAAATCCCTGTTTTGATGGTTTTAGGAAGCACACTTTTTTCATTTCTTTGATCATTTATCTTGATTAGTGTTCTCATACGCTTTTGATTTCTAATTCTTCTTCTTTTTTTCTTTTTTTTTTCTTTTTTTTGGTTTTGCTAAAGGTGCCTCAAATATATTACCCATATACTTTGGTTTGCATCTTTTGGAAACCTTATTTTGTTAGCTGTCTATGTATATAGATAGAATTAGGAATAATATGGGGAAAATTTGATAATGAATTTGAAGGAGAGAAAGTGAGGTATTAGTGATGTTTAGACAAGAAAGCTTAGAGGTTCAACTATTGGAGCTGGAAGTGGGGAATTTTTTAGTTTCTTATTGTTTCAAGAACTACGAGGATGGGTTCTGCTAGAGCTTTATAGGGGTATATGGACCCACATTGAAGATGGATAGGGAAGGTTTTTGGGGTGAGTTGGGGACTGTAAGAGGTTTGTGGAGTGATCCCTAGTGTGTGGCAGGCAATTTTAACATGATTAGATTCCCCTTGAAGCATAGTAGAGGAGGCAAATTGTCCTATGCCATGAGGAGATTTTCAGAGATGGTTGAGGATTTAGAATTGTGGGATATGCCCCCTTCAAGGAGGACTCTTCACTTGGAGCAGTGACCTAAATAATCGATTCCTTATCTCTGAGGACTGGGAAGATCATTTTCCTAGGGTTGTTTAGTGTGTTTTTCCTAGATTAGTTTTCGACTACTTTCCTATTCTTCTTGATGGGGGAGGGCTGAGGAAAGGTCCTACACTGTTTAGATTTGAAAATATGTGGTTGAAGGATGAGGACATTAAGAATAGTCTGAGGAGGTGGTAGGAAAGACCATAGTTGTGAAAGGTGCGCCTAGGCTCTGGGTGGCGCGACGCCTCGCCTGAAGGTAGGCAATGCCCCTTCACAAAGGCGCTGTTTAGGCGCGATGCGGTCCACAGGTGCGCCTCGATCCCCTACCTTCTCCTTCTCCGACGTCAGGTTGTAGAGGGCAAAGAGAAGCCCTAATTTCTTTTTATTTTTATTTTTTGAGACCTTCTTTTCCTCTCTGACGTCGAGTCAGAGGGCAAAGAGAAGCCCTAATTTCTTTTTTTATTTTTTGAGACCAAAACGACGTCGGTTGGTCCTTGTTCTTTTAAAAGAGTAGGGTCCAAAACGACATCGTTTTGGACCTTTTTATTTTAAAAATAACAGGCTAAAACGACGCCGTTTTGGAGCTTGTTTTTTAAAAATAAAAAATAGGCCAAAACGATGTCGTTTCGGCCTTGTTTTCCCTTCCAACCCCCTTTTCTAGTTGTTTTTGACCTGACAACTCTCCCAAATTTTGCCCTAGTCTCAGCCGTGCAGTGGAGAAGTAAAGAAGACGAAGAAAAGGAGGAAAAATAGGAGAAAAATAGTGGAAAAATATATGTAAATTAGGGTGCACCTCACTTCACTAAAGCCTACGCCTTGCACCTCAGGCTCCAGGACTACTTTGCGCCTTGGTGTGCCTTGAGCCTTTTAAAACTATTGGAGAGACCCAATTTTAGTGGGTTTGCTAGCTTCATTCTGGCTGAAAAGTTGAAAGCCTTGAAACCTATCATGAGAAGTTGGAGTAAGGAAGTTTTTGGTAAGGTAGAAGTTCAGAAGGCTTTGGCTTTGAACCTAGTGGATTTTTGGGATAAGGAGGAGAGTTCACGCTCACTTTCTCTGGAAGAGGAGGAATCTAGGAGGGAAGCTAGGGAGAATCATAAAAAATGGGTTGTATAAGTGGGCGCGAAGGATTTGAGGGATTTTAGGCTAATTAGTTTTGGGAAGAGGGCCCTTGGGGGGTTGTATAAGTGGTTGGCCAAGGTGTTGGGTAATAGGTTAAAGTGGTGTTAGCTAAGGTGATTTCCAAGGCCCAAAATGCGTTTGTGGAGGGTAGACAAATTATGGATGCAATGCTTATTGCCGATGAAGCCATTGACTCGATTTTGAAAAGCAATGGTGGAGCGATTCTTTGCAAATTGGATATAGTGAAGCTTGCAATCATGGAGTGACCTTCATTTTTTTCGGTTTTGGAGGACATGGGTTTTGGGGAGAAGTGAATAAGATGGATTAAGTGGTGTATATTCACTGTCGGGTTTTTCAGTATCAGTTAATGGAACCCCTTTGGACTTTTTTCAAAGTTCTAGGGGTCTAAGGCAGGGAAACCCACTTTTGCCTTATTTGTTTGTGAATGCGATGGAAGCTCTTAATTGTCTCTTAAAGAGAGTTGCTAGTGGAGGCTTTTTTTTGGCTTGTTAGGTGTGGGGTAGAGGGGGTTAAAGTCTCCCACTTGCTGTTCGCTAATGATACATTGGTTTTTTGTGAGGCGTCCAAGTACTAGATGGCATTTTTATGTTGGCTGCTTATGTGGTTTGAGGCTATCTTAGGGTTGAGAGTTAACATGGATAAAAGTAAGTTGATCCCAGTGGGAAGTGTGAAGAATGCGGAGGATTTGGCTTCAGAGATTGTTTGTAAGGTTGGGAACTTACCTTCCACTTACTTGGGGATGCCATTGGGTGCTCCTTTCAAGTCTATGGTAGCTTGGGATGGAGTTGAGGAAAGATCGCATAAGAGATTGGCTATGTGGAAGCGATGATATCTCGAGGGTGGGAGAATTATCTTGATTTGAAGCACCTTGTCCAGCCTACCTATTTACTTTATGTCTATTCTCCACTAGCCAAGGGTGGTCAGATTGAGGTTGGAATAGATTCAGAGGGATTTTCTATGGGGAGGTGGGGCTTTAGAGCAAAGACCTCATTTAGTTAGGTGGGCGACGGTTTGTTTAGACAAAAGAAAAGGGAGTTTGGGGGTTAAGAGTCTTTTTACACTCAATAAAGCTCTCTTTTTTAAATGGAGCTGGCGCTTTGCGATTGAGAGAGAGGTCTTTTGTAATCAAGTAATAGGGGGAAGTATGTGGAGGAATGAGGTGGATGGTGTTCTCACGATGTAAGGGAGGGGTATGGTGCACATGGTTCAAAGTCGTGGTATCGGTCACTGAGTCGGAGGATCTCAAGGCACATTGGTCTTAGTGTCTCGGTTCGATATTGGGCGATACGCAAAATGAGATAGTTAAAAGTTTAAAAAATTATAAAAATATTATGTAAATTATCAAAATTAAGTATAATTAAATAGGGTAAAAAATTAATAAAATAATTAAATAAGGTGAAAAACTAATAAAATAAAATTGTCTCACAATTAACATCGTTTAAATAGTTATAAAAGCATTTGTTAATTGCCAAATTTAATTTAATTTTACTATATCATAAGATAAAATAGTTACATGATATAATAAATTAAAAATGATTCAAGTATAAATATAATCTTTATACCATATAAAAATAATTATTGATTTCCTAATGTAAACATGTTATTCAATCATTATTTTTATAATAATGATTTTTTAAAGAGATTTATTTTAAATAATTATTGATTTCCTAATGTAATTTAAATCATTATAGAACAAAAAAATTACATGATATAATAAATTAAAAATGATTCAATCATTGGCGGCAATTGGTGTCGTCGGTGAGAGGCGGCAGCGGTAGTGGGTCACTGGCAGTGGTGGCAGTGGATGTGGAAAGGGAAGGAAAGAGAGAGAAAGAGGGAAGGGAAAGAGAAAGGAAGACAAAGAGGGAGGGGAAAGCGAGAAAGAGAGAGGGAGGTTGCCCGCCGGAGGGGATTGTGCGTGGTAGCCGGCCATGCACTAGTGATGGCATTGATAGTGGTGGCAGTGGTGATGTCGAGAAAGGAAAGGAAAATGAGAGAAAGAGAGAGAAATAGACAGAGAGAGGAGGGGGAAGAGAGGTTGCTGGTCGGAGAGAGCTGTGCAGTAGTTGGCGATGATGCCGGCAAGGTGGTGGCAGATTTTGGTGTGGAAGGAGAGGCGGGAGGGTAATTTTGGAAAAAAATTTAGAATTACTGTTTGAGTGTATGAAAGGATATATATATATATTTTCCATTTTACACTTAAATTGAAAATTCAAAAACAAAGTTCCATAAACTTAAATTTTTTGGGGTTGGTGTATGGTTACATGATTCCCCCTAAAGGAAATACTCATTATACTTGTCGTACACTGGGAGACAACCCAGTTTCACTCAGCAATGCTGGATAATGTAAGTCAAAGCTTCCACGACTGGTGAAGAAAAAGGTGATCAAGTGATTGTGTTGGATTTGAGGCTTAGTTGTTGCTGTTGGTCAGATCTAGTTTTATGTTAAAAGTGATGCAAAAACAATTTTGATTAGATATGTTATCTTTCCATCCATCTCAATCTTGTTAATAATGCTAGAAAACATTGATATTATTTTTTAATTGGAAGAAAACATTGAAATTATATGTAACTCCTAGCTATGTACATTACACTCAGATGGAGGTTTTGATTTTGTGCTTTTGCATAATATGCATCTAAAGGTGTGGAGAATCTATTTATTTATTTTTTGAATTTACAGCTAGCTAGAGGTGGTGGGATGCTCTCTGTTAACACCATCTAATGTCTTAGGAACTAGTTGAAGGGGGATGCATAGGAGGTGGAAGATAACAAAAGTTGGAGAGGGTGTAATTCGATAGGGGTTTTGGGAATTTGGAGTGATGTGACAATATAGGGAGATATTGAGGGCTGGAATTTAGAACTATAGTTTCTCTTTCGACGTATTTTACTTCATCATCATTGTTCTTTAAACGTTATTTGTAAATTGCTTATCAGTTATCCAAAGTCAATTGATCTGTTAGTTATCTGGTCTTAAGGATGCTAACTGAGGATAAAAGGTATGCCATTGAATTGTTGTGATCATAATCCTATTCATTAATTTTCCTGCCACAGTTGTGTCTTCTTGCCACGGTTAATTTGAATTATTGGTTCTTTTTCTTGGACTTTATACAGAGATGACATGTTCTTTGGCTTTGTACCTTGTTGACTCTTGTATAAGTAACTGGAATTCTCTGTGTTGAAATTGTTTTAAAATGGAATTCTGCATTGACATACACTTTTTGCTGTTTCCCCCTGTGCAGTTGGTGGCAAGGCTAACCAAGGACATAGTTGAAACATACCAGATATGTAATCCACAGTTCAAGTATTCAGAAGAATTGAATCCAAAGCGATTCTTGACCAGTCCATCGATTGGTGTTTTAAATGATGGCCATGATAATGTGAATTCGGATCTTATACTGGCTGTCAACTCAGTCTTGGTCAATTCAGAAACACAGAGAAGGTTGATATTGTTACTTGTAATTATCTAATTTCCTTGTTTTGCTTGACTAACTATTGTTGTGTATTTTCCGTTCGATTGTTTGATCTTTTTTTTTTTTTTAATTTTTTTTAATAAATTTTTAATCTATTATACTTTTGATCTTGTGATTTATGTATTCTTATTCTTTTGTATTAATGAAAACTTATTCTACTTACAAAATAACCAAGATATTTCATCTTTTTCTTTTTCATTTATTTATTTATTTTTATGGGAAGCAAATTCTGGCATGCTTGAAAGGTAAGTTAATAATTTGTAATGATGCTGATATATAGGATAATATCATTAGATTCTCTAAGATATGGAACACTTCTTCACATTAGCCTTCAATGTTTGAAGTTATAGAGGCTCAGATCTTTTATTTATCCAAGTAATTCATGATTTCTGGGTCAATGCAACTGACAATGTTTTCTTTCTCTTCCTTTTCTGGTCCAATAGTGATAAAATCTCAAGAGCGAATTTTCTACACCTAAATCTTCTGAGTCTTGACAAGACATGGAACCTTTTTTATTATGCATTACTGCAGTGCAGAGAAAGTACGGTATCTGAGATTTGGGTCTCTGACTATGTAAGAGAATTTTAGGTCCAGAGAGTGGAGCGTCAGCAGTATTGATGAGGGAAATAATGGATAAAGAAAAGGGAGGGAGGGCAGAATTCTTTATGTTTTCTTTTTCTCTTGTTGGAGATACCCACCCTGGGCTGATTATCTTTCCTATTGGGATGACCTATTTTCTTTTCTGGCCTGTCTGATATTCATCCCGTGTTATCTTAATTGTCTCCTCGCTGTGGCTTATGCTCCCTTCCCTGTAGTTGGGACATTTGAGTTTTTTCTGGTTGATGTCCATTGAACATGTCAGGAATGCTGTTGTTTACAAGATCGTGGATACTGGGCCTGGCTTAATTTCTGAATATATTGATGTGGAGCTGCTGATTTATTTAATGGAATAATACTTATTCTGGCCTCTTATATCTTCTTGTTTATCAACAAATGCCATGCATTGCAGATGGTGTGTGAACTCCTTAAGTTTGTGGATGTGTATTTAATACAAATGTGTTATGAGGAAAAAAAAATGCTATACTTGTGTGTATGCTTCAATTTACATAGCTATGTAATGAAACAACACAACTGTTAAAAACAAGATACTGGTAAATTATGAAGGGAAAGGTGAGGTTTGGGGGAATTAAGCCATTGTTTGTACTCCTCCATTACAAAATTGCAATTAATCATTTAAAATTACCGACTGTGGCATGTTATTTCTTTGATTGAACATCTTATTTTGAGGAATTGATCTTTATGCTTCAACATTTGCAGATACATCATCAAAGATATTCTTGGCCATGGGACATTTGGGCAGGTTGCTAAATGCTGGGTTACAGAAACTAACAGTTTCACTGCTGTTAAAATTATTAAAAATCAACCTGCATACTATCAACAAGCCCTGGTTGAAGTCTCTATTCTGACTACAGTGAGGAAATTCTTCTTGAGTTGGATCTCCCACATGCAGTGTATTTTAGTGATTCGTTTTTTTCCCATTATCTTTGGTGTATTGAAATTTACCAAGTTCTTTTCTTTTTTCTCTTCGTGTTCTTTCCTGGTTGCTATTTGCAGTTAAACAAGAAGTATGATCCTGAGGATAAGAATCACATTGTTCGTATCTATGATTACTTTGTTCATCAGCGTCATTTGTGCATTGCTTTTGAGTTGCTTGACACAAATCTGTAAGTTGCAAAAACAATGCTGTTCAGTGTTAGTAACCATGTAATGAAGTTGATGCATCTTGTGTATATTCTTTTTCTATGTATTTCTTACTGCTGTTGTTTTACTTTCTTGTGCTGCATAGTGCTGATATTGTTTACTTATTTAGGTACGAGCTTATCAAGATAAACCATTTTCGGGGGCTATCATTGAGCATTGTTCAGTTGTTTTCAAAACAGGTCTAGCAACTTTTTCTTAAGCTTAAAATTGTTCCTCTAAAGTACACTTCCTTTATGTAGGTCATCAATGTTGCCTGATGAACGCCTTTTCCTACCTTTCCCTTTCTTTCTCCCTCTCAAATAGATATTGCGTGGATTGGCTTTGATGAAAGATGCTGGTATTATTCACTGTGATCTGAAGCCAGAAAATATTCTCCTATGCACGAGGTGGGCTGACTTCTTACAATGAGTTTGGCTGAAAATTGTATAAAAATCATGCTTATGTTAATTGAATATTGTGCCTTGAAACTAATAGGGTGAAGCCAGCAGAAATCAAAATTATCGACTTTGGATCTGCCTGTATGGAAGATCGAACTGTTTACTCCTACATTCAGGTCTGGATGATGCTTACTCATAAACTTTCTTTTCATTTTTATCATGCTCTGTAGATACTCTTATGTGAGATTTTTTTGCTTCTTCTGCAGAGTCGATACTATAGGTCTCCTGAAGTTCTTCTCGGCTATCAGTATCCTTAATGAAACTCCTAGATCTTGCCTTTCATATCTATGATCTCTTTTAGTGATTAATTTTTCATGTTATAATTATGTCAGCTCCTTTCCAGTGTACTCTTGTGCATTTTTTGCACTTTTAATACATTCTCTTACTTATCAAAAATAAAAAATTATGTCAACTTACTTAACTTGTTCATTGCATAGGTCATGTTTGAATTGGTGGCTTCTACTTGGCCTTTTTATTAAGCAGGTTGGCTTTATTATATTATTCATATAATATACAGGTTTGTGTCAAAGGCTTTTGAAATGATTGCTGGTTGATTAAATTTCATAGTTCCCTTACCTCAACACAACAAGAACCTAACACATGACCTAATTGCCTGCCCTGCCTTTTTGTTTTTGGGTTGGCTGAGAATTAGCACCTCGCCTTAGGATGACCTTGCTCTGGCCCAAACCTTGCAAAGACGGATCTTGTTGGAATTTCAGGATACTGGTATCATATCCTATCTCAGAGACAATATTGGAAATGAGATAATAGTGGATATTTTGCTATTCGATATTGAAGTAGGAACCATATCAAAAGGCATAGCTTCTTGACTCCAATCTAATCTATTTTTATCAGCACTACAACTTCCTATGCATGGGTGCTAAATAAATTTATTTATTCACTTCTAAAACTATAATTTCAGTTGGTATGTAACTTTATTTTGATATATAATAGCCACACAATTTGGGTGTAATGAAAACCCAAATGGATGCCATTAACTTGTTTGACTTGAATGCTAATTTTGATTACTTGGTACTGATCCCAATTAATTGCTATAATATTCAACTAGATCAATGATTAGGTAGATTCCACATCCACTTGGAAATATCTTTTCTGAATCAGATCTTATTGGAGCAATGGACCTGTTAAAAAGAATTATCCAGTTTTGATCCTATATTTAGACAGATAGGGTTCATTATAACTGTTGATCAAAATAAAGCAGAAGTGAGAGGTAGTGGGGATGCCAGTGTGAGTGAGAGGAGGGTGAAAGATGTTTTCAAAATTGAGGTAAGGACAGGAAGGTTTAAGTATCCTTCATATACATTCATAATTGCATACATGTGTATGTGTATGTGCATGCATGTCTGTTTTTGTGCACAAACCTAATGGACAATATATGGCATGCATTAAGAAAAAAAGAGACAAGATTATACTAAATATACAAAGGTTATTATTATTCCATCTCACATTAAGAGCCCCACATTTTAACTAACCTGAGTCAATTGTGGCTCCACTTGGGGTGATCAAATAGTGATAGGTGTTGGGTTGGATTTGGTTGAACTGTACTACTTTTAGGATAGGGCTTGCCTGGCTTTCAATGCTATCCAGTGCACACAAGTTGAAGTCTACTTTCTTGTCCTTCCATAGCTTATCTATCTGGTATATTGCTCTAGTAGCAAGAGCTTCGTACTTTTGTTGAGAGATTTTGTGTTAAAAAATATGCTTTAGGTATGGTCCATGTCATGTTTGATGCATTTGAAATTTTAATCATGATAGGGTTTCTGTACTCAAATTTGTTCATGGGTAACATGGTGTTTCAGTTTGGACCTTAACCCTTTTCCAGGTATACTACGGCTATTGACATGTGGTCTTTTGGGTGTATAGTTGCTGAGTTGTTTCTAGGGTTGCCGCTATTTCCCGGAGCTTCAGAATTTGATCTTCTAAGGCGAATGATACAAATACTTGGGTACACCTCATATCTTTTGTTTTAGTACCTAAGATGTTACTCATTCCATTACATCAGGCATTTGAATGTCGTGCATGATATATAGATAACTCATTCCTAATGGATTGGATTAATTGCTGCTTTTTTCTCCATATCCTATAAAGTTAATTGCTTGTCATTTGTGTCCCAAAGTAATTTGAAAAGTGAAGCAATTTTTGTCAAGCAAATATAAAAATGAGCTAGTAATTTTGTATCTCACTTAAAAATCTTGTAGAAGTCCTCGTTTTTTAAAACGATAAATCATCTTCCTCATGTTGTTGATAGGAGATGGATTTTTACAGTGTGCCAAATCTTAAAGCTTGTCCCTATGTCATGGTTATTGTTAGGTGCTACCACTAAAGCTTGAGATTCTTATGGTTTGAAGAGATTGGGAGACTCTAATATCATTTTATTTTGATTTATAAGGATTATTCAAATGATGGCTTTTGGTTCAAAATGGAAACTAATCACAAAGTTATATTGAATCAAGACCTCAGTGGAATGTTATGTAATATGCATCTCTATAAAACCTTATCCTAACTACCTGGTTTGTGATTCCATTTTGTCATTCAGCTTTGTTTGGAATCATTCCCTCCATTAAGTCCTTGACTGTCATATTTTTTTCTCACTGCTTTGACCCCTTATCTTGTTTCTTGAGAATTTTTCTTGTCCTCTTGGAACCTTAAACTTGTATTAATTTTTTTTTGATGAGATTAAACTTGTATTAAATTACTTCTTTGGAATTGTGTACTATAAATCTTCTTTGCATATTACAGAACCTTCATAAAAAACTCTCTTTCAATATCTAATAAAATCAAAAGATATTTCATATTTTATTGTGTGATAGCATATTGACTACTCAAATTTAATTTTTGATTGATTTTTAATGTGTGATTTCTATTTGATTATGTGAACTGTACTTGTGTTATCTACAATTAAGAATATCATTAAGGTGCTCAGGATATGGTATGGCATACATTTGTATTTGAAATGCCATTATATTCACTATCATTATTAGCATTAGCTGAGGTTTGAAGCATGTTATTGTGGATGACTCTGCCATACATTTGGTGACACGACATGCTTTCAAATGTGGCAGGAACTCATTTTTTCATGTTTGATGCATTGCTAAGATTCCATTCTTTCTTTATAGGACCATCCGCCCTTTTTATGTAACAGTTCTTTATTGATGCTCTTTCCCCCCTTAAATTTTATGGGATCATGTGTGCCCTTTTTTGTAAGGAGAAAATAATTCCTTTTTTTATTTACTACCCCCTGCCCTGCCCCCACAAAAACAAAAAAAAAGAAAAAGAAAAAAGAAAAAGAAAGAAAAAGAATTATGGAGGGACTTGTTTCTTTCTTGTTTGAGGAGGTACTTCCCCTTTCTCTGGCAACCTTTCCTTCACAATTTTGGTTAGAGGAGTGAAATCTGGGTTGTGGCATCTTTGGGGTTCGCTTTTGGGCCCCAATCATACCTATGGTTTGGCTTATGGCTGAGCTTCTTGGCCCTTATATGTTGTATTGGCCTGTGAATTATTGTTTATGGTTTGTTTAAAGCAGTTTTGGTCCCTTTGGATCAGCTTGCCAAGCTTCTTTTCACCCTCTTTGTCCATTCTTAGCTGTTAGTTCAACCTTGATGGCATTACGGCCAGTGGAAAATAGTTAGTAGCTAAACCTAATCTTGGATGATTGTCAAATGGCATTGTTAAAATCATGTAGCATTGTTCCTTGTATTCACTTTCTTTTTGGTAATGAAATGTGTGTTTCCTAGCCACAAAAAAAAAAAAAAAAAAAAAAAAGGAAGAAGAAAAAAACAGATTGTTATCAAAAGGCATACATGGGTTCTTCTGGATATTATTGTCTTTTGATTGGTGAAGCTTGTCATGTTTATATGAAATGTCGATAAGCTTTTTCCTTTTTTCTTTATTCTGTTACATTTGAGTGTGTTTAAATTTTCATCACAGGCTTTACCTTTAGTTGACATTGGTATACATAACTTTAATGAGTATTTAAAGCCAAATATCAAATATAAGGGCAATACAAAAGCAATGGAGTACTACAGGACATTAATTGAAGATTCACCCCTGAGCCAAAACAGCTAGCATTTGGGACACCCAAAATAGGAAAAATTTTCAAGTGAAAATTTTTTCTTTAGAAATAAAAAATCATACTTTAGCTTAATGTTGTATATGAAGATGAAATCATATAATTGTAGTTCAAAATTATGCATTAGGGTGGGAGACTATTGAGCCTTATGACATGATAACTTGTAAAGCTGAATTTGAATGTACTTAGAGGCTTGCAGTTGCACTAGCCAGTTCCATCTTGAAAATTGAGAATTTCGTCCTTTGCTGTTTGTTATGTCTCTATGAGGTTGTTTGCTAAAGATGATTACAGGAAAAGTAAAAGGTTACCATTGGCATTTTTTTATTATAATAAAAATACAAGGCAATTGTTTGCAGTTATCTTTAGTGGTTATGATTTGCTTGAAATGAAATGGCTTATATTTTTTTTGTATCATTTTGCCAAGGATTCTCATTAGAAACTGTCCTTCCAAGTCACTATGTTCTGTTTTCAAAAGAATTAGTTCATAGATTGCATAAGTAAACCAAGAAGTTGTTTTTGGCTTCTCTATGCCATCTTAAGTTGTATTTTAGTGCAATTGCTGTTAACAGTATTTTGTGTATGGGTGTGATCTTGTAGGGGACAGCCCCCTGACTATGTACTAAAGGAGGCAAAAAACACTAGTAAATTCTTTAAGTGCATTGGGAGTTTCCATCATGTAGAGAATGGTGATGTTTCTATGGGTGGCAGAAGTGCTTATCTGGCCTTGTCAGAAGAAGATTACGAAGCTGTAAGTGTCTGTATTGTAGTTTTTGCTGTAAGAAGGAAATCAATAAATAGATTGAGAAAACAAAGAGTTTCTACAGGTGTTTTTTTTCCTTTTTATTACATCTTTAACTAGTCTGTTTTTCTTTTACTGCTCTAGGAGTTTTCAATTGTGATTATTTTCTATAATATAATCACAAGCCGCTAATTGATTTCATTGATTGGGTGGGCTCCCGTTGAGGGAAGGGTTGTTTTTTGTACATCTTGTTCGACAGTTTTTATGTTTCAGCTGTATGGAGGTGAATCTCTTTCTTGTATATCTCAAGCCGCTTTTTTAGCGCCTTTTCGTAAAACAATACTTATCAAAAAAAAATAAAAATGTATATATATTGTGATTATTTTCTATATACTATGCTCTTTTAGGAATCTATCTGTTTTTTTCTCCTTATGCTTGTTATTCTCTGGTCAGAGGGAGTTGAAAAAACCGTCAATTGGAAAAGAGTATTTCATTCATAAGAACCTTGAAGCAATTGTTACAAACTACCCTTACAGAAAGAACTTGGCTGAGGAAGATATTGTCAAAGGTTACCTTCCATGTTCTTCTCTTATCATAAGCAGCAGCAGAAGACTGAATTAATCAGTTTTTGCTGAATATTTTGATCTTATCACTCAAAGAATTTACTAATGATTCCTATCATGAACATGTGACAGAAAGTCGAGTTCGGTTGGCACTGATTGATTTCTTGAGGGGACTGGTTGAATTTGATCCTGCAAAGCGGTGGTCACCTTTTCAGGTTATTTTATTTATCACAGTATCAGCATTTTATGATCTTGGAACTTGATTTCTGCTGCTATGCAATATATATTTCAGGCTGTGGATAGTTAGAGTTTGAACTCCTATTCTGCAGGCTTCAAAACATCCTTTTGTGACAGGCGAACCTTTCACATGCCCTTACAGACCTCCTGCAGAGACTCCTCGTGTGGTAAGTGGATCCATATATTAACTTCTTGAATCAATTCCTCCAGTTTCCATCTGAGCTCTGCCTTTAACTTCCATATAGATTAGGCCTCCCTATCATTATTACTTTCTTCATCATCATCATCATTATAATAGTCGAATTAGAATAATATTAAAAGGTACCTAACAAGAGGGCATAACCCATGTACTTAGAGTATTCAAGGGGCACTAAAAGGCAACAAAAGCACCTCAAAACCTTTTTACTTAAATGGTTTAAAACCATAGTTACCTATCAAAAAATAATAGAACCATAGTTACAAGCTGAAAAAACAATAGATCAAGAGAACGAAGTTTTGCAAATAAATTCTTCAACAATGCTTCCAAACTCTTTTTTCCCTCAAAAAAACATCTGTTTTGTCTTTCCCTAGTGGACAAAAAAGTTGAAGAGTAATAGTTCTTCAAAGCTTCTTTTCTTTTGACTCTTCTCCACAAAAGTGCCATGGCAACCTGATAACACAAACATCTGTGAGCCACTCTTCATGGAATGGGCTAGCACCCACAAAACCACAAACATGAAAAATGGCAAGGACCATAAACTGTGAGCCACTCTATAATGAATATGAACATGATTTTCCAACTCCTCATCCCACTGGCCAAGGAAACACCATCTGGCTAGTGACCATCACTATTCAATGAGTTGCTGATTGTGCATGATGAGTATTTTCTCCTGAGTGGCCTCATGAATAAAGTAATTTAGATAGTATAATAACAAAGTCAAACAGGGGTGAAGGCTAGCATACATGAAGTATATGAAGGACCGGCCAATCAAGATTGGCAAAAACAAAAAAATAGAAAAAGTAACAGCAAACATCACCGCTACAAACACTCAAACCCACCTTATCCTATGCACAGATTCTCCCTTTCCCAAGGGCACCATGTCCCACATATACCAAGATTTTAAGAAGACGTCTTTGAGCTTTGCAATAGAAAGTTTTATCCCTTCTGACTGAAAAAAAGAAAAAAGAAAAAAAGAGATTTACCCCTTTTAAGGCTCTCCAATTCCTCTCCTTCCAAATACACCCAAAAAAATTTATTGGAATAATTCTCCAAAATTTCCTTCTTTTCTTTCCCACTAAACTACCTCTCATGATGAAAAAGGACATTTAATTTTTTTCTTTTTTGATAGGTAAAATAAAAGTGTTTATATATATAAAAAAAGGCAAGGTGGGGGGGCACAATAGAGTGTCCCAAACTACATAGGAAGTATGCATCGGTGTTGAAAGAGGCACAACCAATAGAAAAAAGGGACTACAAAAAACAACACTCACCTTTAGTAAGAACCCAACTGAACAGCAAAGTTGATTAAAGAAAAAGGACCATCATCTTTGAACAACTTAGTTCACGACCATAGATTACAAACAAAAGAGTGTTTCAGTCTTTGGTTGGAAAGCTCCTTGTTATCAAATGCTATTATGCTCTTTTCCTTTTAAACTGTCCAAGAGATACATTAGGGGGCTTGCTTTCCATATCTTTTTACATTTTTACCCACAAAAGAATCATGTCAACCCAAAAGGGTCTCTCTAAAAGAGAAGAGAACCCAAGATACACCAAAAGGATAAATAACAATTTCCATAACCTTTGCCTTTGCATTATAAACACGGATGTGGTCGATGGATTCTTCTTCATTTTGGCAAAGGAAATGTTTGTTTGTTTAAGACCCCCCCCTCCTGTGAATTAGATCCAAAGTTAAGACCTTTCTCATGTGGCCTCCCAAGCAAAGAAGCCCATTGTAGGCTACACCCAGGAGTTCCAAATAACTTCCATCGAGAAAGAGACTAAACTTCTCGGCTCCAAAGTAGAATAGAGGACTTTGACTGAAAACTTTCTCTTCTTTGACTCTATCCAACACACCCTGTCTTCTTCATCACTATACACCCACTCCCCATAAAGTCTCAAAAGAAATCGTTCCACAATTTCCACTTCTCAATCATTAAAAGGTTTAGAGAAGCAAGGAGTCTAACCACTCCCTTCTATTGATGGAGTCCAAACAATCACCATTCATGCCACTTTTAAACGACTAATGGAAATAAGGGAGAGAAGGTACCACATAATATTTATCTTTGCACCACTTGTTCTTCCAAAACCTCACCCTTTGTCCACTACTCACTAAAAAAGAAATTCTATTGCTCAAAAGATCTCAATCCTTCCTAATGACCTTCCATAATCTAAAACCATACCCATTCCTAACTTCACAAGAGTGCCATCCCCCTTCTTCTTCCTTATACTTCTCACTAATAACTTGCTTCCCAAGGGCTCCTTCTTTCATTAGTGAAACGTTAACTTCATTTTGAAAGGAGAGTCTTGTTGAGTGCTAATAGACACCTAACACTTGGGCTCCGCTTTCTTTTATTTGAACAAACAATCGCTCATCTTACTAAATGAAGCTTTCAAATGAGAGTCCTACCTTCCCAAAGGAAATTTCTTTGAATTTGCTCTAACCTCAATATGATTGTCCTTGGCATGCAAAATACAAAGTTAATAGGCATATTGTAAAAAGTGTTGTGAATAAGAGTAAGTCTAACTCCTTTAGAGATATATTGTCTTTTCCACATGGCCAACCTTGTATGAAACATCTCTTCCATCCTATCCCAAGTTGTCAGAAATTTAAAAGGGAGACCCTAAAGGAAGTCCTAGGTAAGAGGAAGGAATCACACGCACATTATAACCAATCTCTAAGGCTTAACTCTTCTAAGTTTTCCACTCTTTCCACTAGTGTTATCTCATTCTTATCTAAATTGATTCTCAACTCCGATATGACCTCAAACCATATAAGCAACCAACTCAAATAGGTCATTTTTTTTGGGAAGCATGATAGAAAATAAGAGTATCAACAACAAACAATAGATGAGAGACTTTTACCTTTGCATTGCCTCTACCCCTCACCCGACAACTAGACAAAAAACCTCCGTACTTAGCCCTCTTGAGAAGACAATTGGGAGCCTCCATAACAAACAATAGAGCACTTGTTATTGCATATAATTGATTTGACACATGGTTTTGTTTGCTTTTGACACATTCTATTTTACCTTTCTAATGTTTTAATTAGCTTGTTTTGAAGCATAAAAGAAATTAGCTCTCAAAAAGTTTATGTATATGTATGAATTTATAGAAAGCAAGAAAGAAACTATACACCGAGGTACATAAGATGTATACAATGGGTACCAAAAGGCTTTTCTAGAAGAGAGAGAACATAAAAAACTACTCCCTCCCTTAGCCAGATCCACCTAATCTATAAAATCAATTAATATTATCGATCCTTTAATGTGGCGTAACTTTGAAGCACAAAGAATAAAGCCGTTTTTCATAATTGAGTTTCTAATATTATTTTGTTCCTCAAAACTATTGGAGAACTAGTCCTAAAACTGTTAGCAAAAATTGATTTCTGAGAACAGTTTTAAAACATGTTGCCAAACACACTGTAAGTTGTTTTTTATGCTATGAGGTAAGTCCCACTTCTTGCTTTACTCTTTCCATTTACAACTGAAACATGAACTCCTAATTCACAGTTGGGGTTTGTGTTTCAAGTATTTTGTGCCTTTTTTGGGAAAAGGTTATCAAGAAGGCACCTGTTTCTTCATTTATTTTAGTTAGTTTATTCGGAATCAGTAACTAATTCATTGTGTAACTGATTGATTCTCTTCTATTCCAAATACTGCTATTCCAATGAATAGATATTTATGATCTTAGTGGGCGTAGAGAGGGCAAACGGCTTTCTATCATAGTTGCAAGGGTGCTTTCGGTTGGTTTCATAAGAGGGCTGTTCACTACAAGCTATCAGCGCTGTCTTAATATTTGGCATGTTTACCAAGATAAAAAATTTAACAGCTTCATGGGAGCTCAACTTATGGAATTGCCAATTATATTTGTATACACATTGGTCAAATACCCAAATCTACTTATCTTTTGCACTAGTGTACCAAGCTTGCCACTCTTCCACTTATCGGTCTGGATGTGGTCTAACCAAATGCTTATTGGAGATGAAATTTTGTAGAGGGGTCCACATAGCCTTCATACACCTGCAGTGAAATTTTTTTGAGAGGTATATTTGAGTGCATAAAATGAACTGAGAATTCATGAATAGCACAAGGAGGCACCTCATATAGTGTTGGTTGCCTTCTTCTAGTCTTCTGTTTTTTCCGTGATTCATTCAGCAATAGAAAACAATGTTTTGCTGCAATTTTCCTGGATTGCACCGCTTTGTCTTGTTGCAGTCAGTTATTTGTTGGACTTCAACTTCCCATGAGTTGAAAATTATCTTACTTGTTTCATTTTTTTTCTTTTCCTTTTCCATAGCCTGTTGCTCAAAATGTTAAGGTGGATCATCACCCAGGTGGAGGCCATTGGTTTGCTGCTGGTCTCTCTCCTAACGTGAGCTTTCTATTTATTTGAATATCTCATTATTTTACTTCTCAGAGGTCGTGAGCATCTTTTAAAAATATCTGTGCTAGATCTTATGCCAGATTTTGACCTCATCAAAGCATATTTTACTTCTTGCAGATTCCAGGCAGAAATAGAGCTACCCTGCATAACAGCCCACATTTTCAGGTTGTGCCATATGCACATGCCAGTAGTTATGGCAGTTTAGGAAGCCATGGTAGTTATAATGATGGTACTGGGCTTGGAAGCAGCTATGGAAGTTATGGAGACAATAGCAATATGTTTGCATATTATTCACCTGCTGGTCCGTCTGCAATGAACATCCATGCACAGGGTGGTGTCTCAATGCTTGGAACAAGCCCTGATGCGAGGCGGAGGATTATTCAATTCCCACATGGAAATGGACTTGGTGTAAGTCCATCTGCAGGAAATTTTGCACCATTGCCTCTTGGAACCAGTCCCTCACAATTTACTCCTCCGAACTCCTATAGCCAGGTTTCAACTGGTTCTCCTGGACACTATGGGCCGACTTCTCCAGCAAGAGGCAGTTGTCATGGATCACCTTTAGGGAAAATGGCTGCAGTTAGCCAGTTCAACAGAAGAAAAAGTTGGGGATATTCTGGAAGTTTGCAATCTCAAGAGAGTTCTTCATCTGCACATTGGCAGGGGCATTTTACTGATGGTACGAGCTCTAACCAATCTGAGGGAAACTCTCAAGCATTTGGTGGCTCCCCATTGCATCTGCAATCAAACTCTAATGCCACAAGCTGGAAGCAGCAGCGAGGTGGCAGTGGAATTGCTTTCCAGAACATTCCAAGTTCCTTTACAATTGGTTCCAATGTACAATTTGCACAAACTGCGGGTGTGGTTCATGAAAAACCGGAATCTAGCCTATTGCTGCCTGATCCTGGTGATTGGGATCCCAACTATAGGTAAGCATGCAAGAAACTTTTACAATCTAAACATGTGCATATTGAATTTATAGAAATTCTGCATTTACATTTACAGGTTCATTTCTTGTCAGTATGAATTGGATTATATTTGTTTTTATATGTACAAGGGCATGCATATGACAGCTGGTTGCATGTGTCTATTCTCGTGGTGGTTTTCCAGCATACTATAGTTTTTTTTTTTTCCTTTCTCTCTCACAATTCTTTAATTTTAGTTGACCTTTTTGAAATTTTAATTATATATTAACCCAATTGCTCAAAAAATATACACCATAATTAAACCCTTTAAGAAATCCTTGTGTCACGGTTCACATCTGGTTCCTGGCACATGATGAACTTGTATGGATATCTATTCTACAAATTTATTGATATGGATTCAAATACATATTCATTAATGGTCAATCATAATACCTACTTATCCGTCTAGGCAACTGGAGATGTAATGCTGTAGATTATAGATGAGTAAAGAATATAGAGTATGAAGAGAAAAGAGTTAGATTATGTTTCCATTTGATTTTACTTGTTCATGCTGTTTCTTGTTTATTTTCATTTAAAAAGAGTGTGTACTTGGTTGCAAGACCCCAAAGTCTAGTCTAGGGTTGTTGAAGGATGAGAATAGACGAGGTCATCTCAGATACAGTACAAATAAAATCCTTTCCCTTTTCATTTTATCCTTTGTTCATTCCCACTATGTGACTTCATAGAGTCCATGTAGGTGATGGGTGCAGTACAAAGCACCATGGGGTCAGGGCCATTGTGTAGTCTACTGGCATACATCAACCCAGTAATATGGAATCCTTCATTCCTTTGCAATTCATGGTGATTTGTTTAATTTCCATTTGACAGAAGTGGATCATCATCACGCTGGGGTATTGCCTTACTTATTTTTATCTATTAACTTAATAAAGATTTCCATTTTTCTTTAACCAATTGTGTTTGTTATTAGAAGGTTAACAATAGAGGTTCTCAACATTGAACTCAGGTTACTGTCTTTTGCCTTTTTCTTTTGTCACCATCATCTAAACCTGTAGTTGGTAGTCGAATATGGGTTAGCTGGTCTCTCTGCAAGCACATGTTAGATTTAAGTAGTATATCATCTGTTTTTATATAAGTTTCCAGGGATTTCTTGTCAGATGCTCACCTGGGTGCAAAGGATTAGTTTACTGTTTTAATGATCTTAAGTTAGTTGATGACCTTGTGCTTACTTTGATTTTGCATTTGACATATTTTTATATCAGTGATGAACTTCTTTTGCAAGACGATGGTTCGGACATGGCCACCGAGTTTAGCAAAGGGATGCATCTTGGTCAAAATTTTGGTTCTGCAGAGCCATTAGTTGGAATTGGAAGATTCAGCCATGCCTCAAGCACAAGCTCAAATACATCCAGGCCCATTCAACCATTTTCGCATGCAGAGGTGGGCAGCCCTCCTACCCATGATCCACATGCTGGATATGTGCGGCCCATGTCAAAGCCTTCACACTTCGTGCCTCATATATCACAAAATTCTCCCAGCCGTTTGGGGCAACAACCCATTCAGCGGTTAAATCATGGGAGATCAACGGCTGGTCGTGGTAGTGACTGGAGTCAAACTAAGCCCAGTCCTCCCAATTTTAGCTCTGGGGGTCCACGTTCTCCTGGGAATAGCTCGTTCAGCAATGGCATGTCATGGGGTAATTATCCACTTTCATGGCTTTCCAACCTTTTCATTCTTTTTTTCCATTTCTTTTCCTTCTATTCTCAACCTACCCTTTCTGATTACAAAATAAAGTGGACTTAGATATATATGAGTCACAATATGTTTCATATCTGGTGGGGTGAATAGGGGGGAACGGATGAGCTTAATGCCATCTTAACCAATCCTGGCATTCTGTTGTAGGGCGTCGGGCCAATCATCCTGTCACCAACTTACCGCCAACATCCTATGGAAGAAAAGACTATGGAAGGATTACGTAATGTTGAAACTAGCTTAATCTCCATTGCAAGGGTTTATGTATTGAGAGTTGGCGAGGGAAGTTGTACTCAATAGTTCCACCTGCTTTGTGGGCTCATGCGAAGAAAATCCTCTTCAAGACCATGCTCATTCATTGTGCTTGCATAAATATATATATATATATATTTTATGATTATGGTTTCCATATCTTATGGTTTTTTGCATGCAATCAAGTAATCGTCTTCTATTTACAGCCCTTCAATGGTATTAGTCCTTGGCATCTGTTTTCTGAATATCATATTTTAACATTCTCTACTGACAATGAAGTTAATTTTATTTGTTGAAGGAAATCTAATCTGGTTATTCAGTTATATGTTGCAGCTGGGGAGAAAATCTCAACAGAGAGGACAGAGTGTCTGGTACATGTAGTTTTTCTTTGATTCTCTCCAAATTTGTAACCCTAACGTTTGTATCCAAACCAAGCTGAATACAGTTTTCTGATTGCATTGTAACCCAATTGGATTTCTGGATCTGTTTTGTAAGTAAGATGATGCATCCAAGGATGTACATTTTGTATGGACAAAGGATCACTGAGAGCTAGAGCTAGGGTTCAAGGGGGTTCATGTTGGGAAAAATAATAATTACTTGTAACCTTTTTTTTATTTGTCTGTTTGGGCATGATAGGTTATGTAGTCTTTTTCTGGATTTGTTTGCCCCTTTCTGGGGTTGGCTCTTTTCTTAAAATTTGAAATTCCTTCTTTATTTTTTGGTTAGTTAAAGTGGGCAAGTATTCATTAATTGCACACGATCTGGTTTTTGTTTACATTTTTCCCTTGTTTTTCCCCCATGTGATTATCCAGGATATGGCATTTTAGTACAAGAAAAGCTTGTGCTCAATCTCATGGAACTTGTAGCTTCTTTATTTGCTTTGTTGCCATGTTCACGCCTTCCCTAAGTATCATAGGTGATGCTTCATGTTTGGATGGATCGACTATTAACAAATCAAGATCTGGTTGTTAAAGCTCAACTAAGAGTTGGAAAATTCTAAGTTATCTCCAAGCATAAATTAATGTGATCAGGTACAAAATAATCTAATTACACACTAAGTACCAGGCAATGGGATCTTGCTAGTTCCTCTGGTACCACTTTATTGTACCTTTTTAGTATTGTAGCCAGACCTAGACACTCCCTATATGACATCAAGTGGTAAATTTTTTATATTAGAATGACCCTGAAACTGAATGATCGTTGTCAAACCACTTATGATTTCAAGGGCTTTTTATGCAACATCTCTTAGTCTTGTCTCTGTTGGCTTGGTCTGTAACAAGAGATTGATGAATTCATCCAATAAGAATTAGCTCTCCCTGTAAAAAGAGAGATGATTCCGTTCTACCTTCCAAGTCGATTACCTTGTAATTTAACTAAATAAGGGTAGAAGAAAGTAGGAATTTCTCCACTATTGGGCCTGTGATATTTATTATAAATCAATCTTTGAAACAAGTGAATCAAATTTGATGACCTCTCCTTCTTAGACTGGTAAGAACACCTCATGTTTGTTGCACAAAGACACAAAGGGTGGGTCCAAACTTGAGGGATATTTGGTGAGATGCGGTTATGTAGTAGAAGAGGGGGTGTGGGGGGGGTGTGTGGCTGTGGCACATTCGAAATCTGGGGAAATGAATCCAAAAGAGATGAAAAGAGAGACACTTGGCAAATGGCAGCCTCTCCACCACTCAATTCCTCATTCCCACCCTCCTAATATCTCCCCCAGCCAATCCTATCTCCCCATCCTATATCCCTTCCTCTCTTCTCCCTCAAATTCACTCCTCTCAAGTCTCGACCATATTAAGAAACACAATGCCCATATCAAAACTCAGTAATAATATTCGCAAAAATAAAAGAAAATCCATCACTTGTTAGTTCCAACTTCCCTCCTACCTCCAGTCCACCCATTACTATTTCATCATTTTTGTCGTTCACCACCTTGTTCTCATCGCCTCTCCCCCTCATTTCCATTTGGGTTCTTCAGGTACGCCCAATTCTCAATTCCATCCCCCAACTGACAAAGTTTTTCCATTTTTCAGTTTCTTAGATTTGTTGTGAAATTGGGTTAGATTTCTTAGAGGAAGAACACCCGGATTGGGAATTTACATACAGATCGTGAGAATTGATTATATGGGATTGGAGTTTATTGGGAATTTGTGATGGTGTTGCAGAGCCACATGATGGGTACAGCTGCAGTCATAGGGCTGAGTGCTGGGAACAGGCTCTTGGCCTCCTCCCACCACTACTCTGATGTTGCAGAGAAGCTCTCCTCCTATGTGAATGATGTTGGGTTCCCCCACTACCCATCTTCCCCACCCAAGAATCTCATATCAGCCAAGAAGCCCTCAAATTATACCCCATCTTCCAATCGCAGCATTCAATCCATGAAAGCCCTCAAGGAACATGTGGAATCAGCCTCTGCTCCTTCTACAGCAGACCCAGATTTCTCCTCCTCCTCCTCAGAGGTTGAGGATGAGGAGTACTTGGTGGAGGCCTTCCTCTTGTTGCAGAAGTCCATGCTTGAAAAGCAGTGGAATCTTTCATTTGTTGGAACAGTAGTAGGGAAGGAGGAGGAGGAGGAGGAAGAGGAGGAGGAGGAGGATATGGGGAAGAAAGCAAGGCAGAAGAGGAGGGAAGTCACATGTTCTGGGACATCGGCCAGGCAGAGGAGGATTAGTGGTAGGAAAAGGGTAATGAATGAGAAGAGTAAGAGCAGGGTGAGGGCAGCGTTGGGGGTTGAGAATCGATTGAAGGGGTATGTGAAGGGGGTGGTGAGTGAAGAGCTGCTCACCCATGCTCAAGTAGTTCTCCTCTCCAACAAAATCAAAGCTGGTCTTTTATTAGAGGATCATAAGTCCAGGTATTTCACCTTTCTCTTCTTTTCTTTCCTTTTTCGTCTAACGTTATGTTTGTGGAAATGTTTGAGAAAACAAAACAAATGCTGCCCATTGAGGAAATTATTTTCCCATAGGTGGAAAATCTGGTCTTTTTAAAATTTGAGAGAAAATAGAAAAACTGTGAAAAAGTAAAAATTAATAAATTATTATGCATATTTTTTTATATTCATTTTATTTTTTAATTTTGATTTGAAAATATATAAATAATTAATATTTTTTTAATTTATTTCTTTTTCATATGAGAAAATCATTTTCCTTTTTAGCTTCATTAAACCAAACATAATACAAGAAAATGAAGAAAATTGGATGAAATACATTCTTTAACAATTCGCTCAAATTTTATATAAAAAAGAAAAAAAGAAAAAAATTTTATTTCCTTTGTATATTTATTTCCCACGAAAACCAAACATGGTCTTAGCATGGGAATGGTGGTGTTAATGATGGTAATTTGGGTGGTGTAGACTGAAGGAAAGAATAGGAAGCGAGCCAACAGATGAACAAGTGGCGGCATCGTTGAGGATGTCGAGGGCGGAGTTGCAGTCCAAACTGATAGAGTGCAGTTTGGCGAGAGAGAAACTAGCCATGAGCAATGTTCGTTTAGTCATGTCTATTGCTCAAAGATATGATAACATGGGTGCTGAAATGGCCGACCTTGTTCAGGTACTCTACCCATTTGGATCATTCTCTGGTAATCCTTGTTTCTCATTCCCCTCTTTTCTCTTTGATAGGGTGGCTTGATCGGACTCCTTCGTGGCATTGAGAAGTTTGATTCTTCCAAGGGCTTCAAAATTTCCACTTATGTCTACTGGTGGATACGCCAGGTAATCAACACGCGATACTCAAAAACCCTCATTTCTTCTCTCTTCCATTACTCCAAGCTTCAAGTTTCTTTTTCTCCTCTTGTTTTCAGGGTGTCTCCAGAGCATTAGTTGAGAATTCAAGAACCCTCAGATTGCCTTCTCATCTCCATGAAAGACTCAGTTTAATCCGCAATGCCAAAATTAGACTCGAAGAGAAAGGAATCACTCCATCCATCGATGTAAGTATAGTTACCAAGATGATGATGCTTCTTTTTTTCTTTACATTTCTAGATTGCTTCTCCAGTTTCTACTCACTTTTTCCCTTCCTACTTTCAGAGAATCGCCGAATGCTTGAACATGTCCCAGAAGAAAGTTAGGAACGCAACTGAGGTACCCAACATAACATTTCAATCCTGCATCGTTCCGTCTATCATTCATACCCCTTTCCCCATTCTTTTTTCTGTCCATGCTCACCGTCAAATCTCATGTTGTATGCAGGCCATCAGTAAGGTGTTCTCACTTGATCGAGAAGCATTCCCCTCTTTGAATGGTCTTCCTGGAGAAACCCTTCACAGTGTAAATATTACTGCAGATTTTGAAATCACCATTGCATTACCTTGAGCTACTGGTTTGTATTGACTGCTTTTCCATCTTCATCTTCTCAGTATATTGCAGATGTTCGCCTTGAGAACAACCCCTGGCATGGTGTAGACGAGTGGGCACTCAAGGTACTACTAGCAATAACAGAATGAAAGGATAAGTTAGAAATGCAATGACGTATAAATATGAAAATTCCCATGATTATATCCAGGGGAGAATTTACTTGCACTTCTCACCTTTTAAGATAAGATTATAGCTTCCATTTAGCTTTACACATGGATGCAACAACTTCTAAAGCTGTATTTACATTCTGAACTGTATGCTTTCAGGATGAAGTAAACAAGCTGATTAACACGACGCTTGGGGAACGGGAGAGAGATATTATACGTCTTTACTATGGTCTGGATAATGAATGCCTCACATGGGAGGACATCAGTAAACGGTTAGTATCATTTGCTAAACTAGAAACTGGATTCAAACTTGGTCTATAAATATCAAAGTCAAACTCTAGGTCTGTTTATCAACTAGTTAAATCTGCACTTACCTGTTTGGTGCACAGAAAAGCTACTTTCTTCTTTCTGAATCCAGCTCTTTTGACAATGGTATGTGTCAACTCTTCAGCATAGGGTTATCAAGAGAGAGGGTACGGCAAGTTGGACTTGTTGCATTGGAGAAACTAAAAAACGCAGCGCGGAAGGGCAGGATGGAGGCCATGCTGGTGAAATATTGATTTTGTATGGTTTCATGGTAGACATCATAAAATGTTAGTGTATATAATAACAAAAGGGAAAACAACATCGATTTATTTTTCAAATCAGGAATAACTACAGAGGATGATGTGAGGGCTAAGACCTTAAAACTTTCTTAGCAAGAGTTAAAACACACTGATTATGAGCTTATAAGATGGAGCAAAATTTTTTTATGTATTATACATATCTTGGGCATGTGAATCACATTTTATCTGATTTTTATGTATTATATATTGGGGCATCTGAATCATGTTTCATCTTATTCACTTTTGTTTGGTTGTTTGGTTTTATAGAGTAGTTTGTTTGTGGACATTAAACTAGTAATCTACTAATCTATTTGTTTGATCCGATTGGCTACTCAATAGGAAACAAAGATTGGAAAGTAATTATTGATGGAGTGGCTTATTTTAAGATACCTGCAAACTAGCATCCAAATATGGTATCCATTTCCTAATTTAGTCACAAACAAAATGCATCCTAAAGAAAAATTAATCTCATCCAACCCTCCACTGATCGTGTCTATATTAATATCAATATCAATATCAGCATCAACATCATTATTAGACAACTAAAAAGTTGATACAAGTTGTTGAATAACCTATAGCCAATGTGCTCACAAAAATATTGAAGGTGAGAAATAGGAGAAAACCAAATCATTTGCTCAACCATCCAGCATGGGCAACACAAGCGATTTTGTTTCCTCCAATTCTCACATTCAAGCTCCATGCCCTAGGAAATTAATCAAGTATTGGAGCAGCAACAACATTCTATTTACAGATAAAAACATCTTCTGGGCACACGAAATTTGTTGCAACATGTCATGTGTAATGTAAAACAACCCTCCTAAGTTTCATGAGCATTTTGTGATATTCTCACCCCATGTGTATGGTATGAGATTGAGGACAATTTCGAGATTAGTTTGGTCTAATGTCTTCTAAACTATAGATAATCATGAAAAATGATTTCTGAAAGAAACTCAAATGATAATTGCAGCACAAATTTTAAGAACATGGATGGCTACTCAGCATAGATGCACTTTTCGGGGAAATGGGCAGCATATAATTAATCTACTCACTGATATTAAGGAAATACAATAGTGATTAACCACATTTGCAAGCATGGTACTTATCATGAAGCCAATCATAATTAAACTGAGGTCTCCATGCTTTGAGGAGTGGAGGAAATGAAAATGAGATTCAGACCAATTACAGAAATGGAGACTAGGAATCAATAACTATCATTCCCACTTTAGGATGCTCAGAATCAGTCAGCTCCATTAACCAGAAGACATTGGATTGTTTTGGAGCTCCGAGCTTGATAACAACTGTTAAAATACTTTTAAGTCCTAAAAATTATGAATTCTCTGCTCCAAACAGCTTTTTTTTTCTTTCTTTTTTTAATAGGTAAACAAGAAATGCATAAAAAGCATAAAAAAGAGTGCACCAAAGTATACATATATATACAATGGCCACCAAAAGATGGCCAAAAAATAGGGAAAGGGCAAACAAAAAACTACTCACTCCAAACAGCTTATATTGGCAACTGTTCACATGACTACAAAGGTTTTCAAGTGCAAAAACAGAAGAGAGGAATTAGTCTGAGCTTTGAAAACTAGAAAAAGGGTTTCAAGGTTTGATACATGCATGAGAAATGAAATTAAAAAATAATCAGATGATATATACTACAGACAATTGAAATCTGGAACTTGTTCATTTTCACATGCAACTAAATGAATTTAGTCATGAAGGGACAATTTGGAATTATCAAGAAAAACTACACACACCCTACTGGATCAGCATGTAGTTAAAATTTTTATTTATAAAAAAGGTTATTTGCATTCAGACGAAGGAAAAAGAAAACATTCCCATTCTCAAGAACTACCAAAAGTCATTCAAACTTAAAAGTGACATAATTAAGATAATTGCATGTTCTCCTGGGATTCATGAGAAAATCCATAAGCAAGATACAAATTTCAATGATCAAAGCTGTTTGCAACTTTCTATTATTTGAAATGAAATTTCGTGTATAATTCATAGCATATAAACAAAACTATTTCATATATATTAAGGAGCTTCATCTCTGCACCATCTTCAACATTTCACATACTATGATTTTCATGATTTGATCCAGATTCTTTTGGAGGCCTCCATCACTGTGCAATCTTATGTAATTACCAACACAATTCAAATACCAGATGTTATTTTACTAATCACCATCATTTGCAATCCTTCATAGAGAGGGTAGAAGCAAAAATCAACAGCTTCTAATTTCTAATGTATGAATTGCAAGGAACACAGTATTAGTAGCTGACTAGTGAAAATAGATAGGTCCAAATTGAAAAGATTAGAACAATTGCCTTCAAAAATGTTTGTGATAAATTTGCCATGCCCTTAAAAAGAAGCCAACCACAGAGCCAGCCAAGGTTGCAATTTATATATTTGAGACAAAGGCGGATGCCAGTAGTAGATTACTGCAGGCATATGGATAAAATGTTTGGACACACTAGCCTGAGCACTCTCAGAATGCTGAGGGACTAGTGTATCTTGTATAGGAACTAAAACATTTCTAAAGTAGATCAGTTCTTTTAAGTATGGACAAATATATCAGACATTCATAACTTTTTTTTTTATAGGAAATAAGAATAATATAAACAAGCGCCTAAAAAACAGCAGTCCAAGAAAAATGTATCATTCATTCATAACTTCACACACACCCACAAACAAAATATACACTCACAACCAATACTACTACAACTACATTACATTTGGATATAAGACTCGATATTAGATTGAGGAAAATAAATAACAAGATTCATATAATTGAAGTGTGCTAGTTGGTATAAAAGAATTTGTTGAGTCAAATTACAGTTGTTGGAGTTTTCTACTTTTAAGTTATTAATATCTTATGTTTTTAACGCACAACAGGAATTTTGTAGCTGAAATCAACCAGTAACTGCTGCTCTTACGACCACTTGAATTTTTGTTACCATGCTATTACAGCCAATTATAGTTTATAACAGCAAAGATATACAAATTTGGGCACCATGAAGATAATTTGACCAGAATCAAATGATCATAATGATTATATGTGATTCATTTTCAAGTCAAGTAATGTACTAATCAATATGATATGAAAGTGATTAGTAAGATTTAGTACTGACAACTGACAAATGGCAAGAAACTCAACAAAGATATCAACAATCCCAACTTGTGTGAATTATGGTTTAAAATTTTTTGAGTACTTAAATATTGATTTTGGATTGGGGTACCTTACCAAACTACACTCATAGAGAATTTTCTGCATTACCTTATAGCAGTCTTTCCAAAATTGTCACAGCTACAGGTGCCCCAAGTGTCCAATTAACTGTTTAATGCTTGAATTGAAATCCCATACAGCACAGCCAAAGGACTGCAACAATAGCCCAACAGCTAATAGATACAAAACAAACAAGAAATCAGCACCCACAAAATCAAATTACAAATAAATAGGCATACGGAAAAAAATTACTAAAATTCAGATAACTGATACTGTAAAAGAACAGACAAATACCAGTATTTCATCAAGCATAAAATATTTTTTTACTAAAAATTCATGATTATAAGAAGAAATTAAAAGAGAGAGATTTAAAACCATAAACAAAGCTTCCTCTTGTTTCCCATATGAAAACTACATGCTGAGAGTAATAGAAATAAAGGTTGTGATAGTTTACAGGTTCTCTCGACTACCTAAAAAGAATTTCCTGGTGAGACCAGAATGTAAAGCAAACCAATATAATGTCTTTTACTACTGCAACAAGGAGAAAAAGGCTATTCATCCAAAGAAGGGAAGAAAAATACTTAAATATGCCAAGAAATCTATGAAAACAAAGTGCAATTTTTCCAATCCAACACTTCATCAGATAAATATAAACATATTCAATTGTTACAAGCTCTCATCATCAATGCCAAAGAACAAACCCCATTTCAAGTTGATATCCAAATCAATGAAACAATAGTGAATTCTCAGTTGCAATCTTCTTTGGAAGAAAGATAGTACATCAGGGTCAATGAAACTATCATCTATCAACTATCCCAGAAATTAAAAAATAAAAAATAAAAAATAAGAAAACCAAACCCATCCCGCTTTAGGTTTTTACCAGAGTTGGGCTCCTACTGAATTTCAAATTACTTTAAAGAATTGTTTACTATGAAAATTTTTAAACCAATCAAATCAACAAAATTATAAACCTTAACACCTAGCATGAGAATGTTGCCATCAGCTTGGACCAAACCAAGGTTCATTGTTATATAACAAAACTGACAATGAAGAATCAAATAACAAGAATTCCCATTGTTGAAATTTACAACAGAAACCCAATACCCTAGAAGTTTTACTTCAAAAATATTCTGTTTTTCTCTGATTGCATTTATGCATAATGGCTACAAACAAGGCAACCTGAAATGCTGCCACAGTGCCACCCTAGAGCCACTTTGCATCCAAGAACTCTTCAAAAAAACACCTAAACTCTGTGTCACTTCAAAATAGAATTCTTGTGCATCTCCAGCAGCTGCTCCAGGGTTACCAAGGACCATCTCTCTTCATGTTGGGCAAATACCTTTTGATTTAGAGAGTCCACTATTATGCTTATGTTACCAAAGCCATATATCTGGTGACCATTATACATTCTGCCAGGTTTAGGCTTAAACAGCAATTCATGCTGTTGTGCATGTGCCTCGATAACTTCTTTCAAACTCATCTCAAGCACACCTCCAATGCCATCCATCTGGGTGGTGCCACCCAGACTCGCGGCAGCTTGCAGTCGAGCATCTGCAGCTGCTTTCTGCTGAGCCTCAAACTGCCGTTGTTCAAGCACCCGAAGATAGCTAATGTTCTCTCGCAAACCAGGTTGGACCACCTCCATACCTTCAACAGCCTGGTTCATCATGTCAAGACCAATATTAAGCTGATAGCGGATCTGTTCATTCGCAAGAAGTTCTTGGGGCAAGAGTCCCTTCCAACCCAAATACCATTGTGTAACCTCTTCAAAGTTTGGGCCTGAACACAACCAATGGTACAAAACCTGCTGCCACTTTGGGAAGAAATGAAGTTCCAACAATTCAACCATGCGATGAATTGGAATTACAGAAGCCCAAGACATGACCCAATGGAACTGATCGAGGTTCTGACTTGCTGGGTTTACTTGAAATTCTTGCAGTACATTCATCAATTTCGGAATTATTGATCGAACCATAAGTCTCTCCCAACTTGTAGAGTCAAAAACTGTCTTCCAAGGTGACAGGATAGTGTAAGCAGACCCATCACTAGGATGCCATGCTTGAAGAGCATTGCCCAATTTATCACATATCTTCCAATATAAACTCTCCAACTTCTGACCCAACAGTGGTAGCCATGGATGCACCCAAACATGGATTGGAACGGTTTCCCTACGTGGGTCCCACACATCTACAGCAGAAGATAATTTAGGCAAAACAATGTTGTCGAGCATGGTTTGAAGGACTGAGGAAGGAAGCAATTTTTCCCATGACTCCAAAAAGCGAAGCATCGGTTCAGGGTCCCTGGCTTGCCAAGTGTTGATTCCAGATATTCTTACAGCAGGTAAAACAACTTCCATAACCAACTGTGTATAAGGTGATCCCACATCAGAGAGATCAAAAATATCGTCCCCTCCTTGCAATAGATTTTTCCATGAGGACATCACTTCCAAGCCATGCAATGGATTTTGAAGGGGATCCCATCCCTGGAACACTCTAATAAGTAAAGGGAGAGCAAATGAGCAAGCAATGCATGACAGATTACAAAGTTTGTAATCTTCGGCAAATCTCCTTCGTAAATCACCAAAATACTTTGCAAGTGAATCCAATGTCAATTTTCCTACTGAATTCTCCTCACTTATTATGTCCAATACACTAACTATTTGTTCTGTATTATCCAACTGTGTCTTCTGATGAGCTGCCTCTTTTTGTAACTTCTCCTTCTCCATCTGCAAGCTCACCACTGTCTCTCTCTCATTCCTCAAATCCCTGTCCAACTTCTGTATATCAAGCTCAGCTAAGTTCACAATCAACTTCACATTATGCTGAAGTTCAGGCATTGGTATATCATTTTCCCTGGCTTTCTCCTCAGCATTCAAATCCTCCAGATTCGTCAAAACGCGAACCTGGGGCCCCCTCATGTCAAACACCTTCTGAACAACTTCAATACCCTGCTCTTGCTTCTTCACAAGCAACTCCTCAGCTGTAATGTATCTGTCCTTTTTCTTCCCGCTGGCTTGCTTCGTCCAAAGCTTCCCTTTACTCTTATTCACAGCCTGCGTGGTCCCAGGCAACGATTTCTTCTCCTCAGGTTCTTGCAATGCAGGCAATTTCGTCTCCTTGTAATCGTTAAAACCCATCCCCATATTCTTGGGTCGTAACTTAGCCTCAATCGGAGCAACAATCCCTTGCTCATTTTTCCCCAGACCACCTCCTGTGTAACCCATTTTCTCCATCAATTTCATCCCAATCCCTTTGGTAAACTTCTCAAATCGTCCGACATCCCCCAATTCAGCCTCTCTTCTCCCTCCTTGAGATTTCTTAACTAATTTCGACTTCTCCCTCTCTCTCTCCCGCCGCTGGACACCCTCCTTAATCTTCCTTCCGAACGCAGTGGGAAGGAAACCATCATCATCGTTATCATGTTCATCTACTTCGTTATTGCCAACATTTTTCGAAAACGAACCGGAATTGGAAGTAAAGCCTATACCTGAACCGAAATTGGTAGAACCGAGGCCCAAACCGGGCCTGTCGCCGCCGCCGCCGCCGTCGTCTTCGTTGACTTGCTCCCTGGAATTACGTTCGATTTCTTGAGTGGGTATGACGACGCCGGTGGAGACGAAATTGACAGGCTTGGTGAAATCGGTCTTGTTGGAGAGGTCCTTACGGCGCTTCTTGGTAGAGGAAGAGTCGTCGGAATCGGAGTCGGCGAATACACCATAGAGGACGTCGTCTTTGGTCTGGTGGCGCTTGTCCTTGCGCTTACGGTAGTAGAATTCGCCGTTGATCCATTGACCGTCTTCGAAGTCGTTGTCCACGCCAAAGCTCTCCATCTCTTGATACTCATCCATCTTTGGAAACAAACCCTAACCCTAACTGAGGAAAAATCGGAGTCGAGGGAAATTTTCAGAGAGGAAGATCGGTGGAGGAAGTGGTGGTGGCGGCGATGCTGGGCTGAGCCCTACGGACTTTCTACAATTGGGCCTTCTAAAAGGGTTGGGCCGTCTGATGTTTTTGACTAATTTAATTGACCACACAAATTGTACTTTTCTATTTTTTTTATTTTAGGTATTAAAACAAGTAGAGTTATTTACTTTGGTTTGGGAAAATGAGAAAGAAATAAATTAAAGAGGAAAATAGAAAAAAATAAAAGAAAATATCTAAACTTAATAAATCATTTTCACATATTTCCTCGAACTCATTTCATTCATTTTACTCAATTATATAAAGATTAAATAATTTTAAAATATATAAATTTTTTGTAAAATTTAATAATATTTGATATTTTTTTTTGTATTTTTCACGGTGAAATTAAACAAAAACAAAAGAAAAAAGAAAAAAGAGTCCCTAGTACCTTATAGAGGTGTAATTGGGCATGTTGGGTCAAGTCAATCCGAAATTGGCATCTATTGCATGAGTGTAGAAAGCCTTTTCACATAATCATTGTGAACCCAATATGCTTCCACTTTTTTGATGCTCTTTTAAGATAGATAAATCATGTCCATTGTTTATTTGTGGAGAATATAATTCTTCACATACTGCATGCACGAGACTCTAGCCCACCTTCAACATGCCATTGCTACTTCCCATGGTTATTGATGGCATGCTCTCTCCCATTTGGTCCACCACTACGCCTTCATCATTACCATCTCTACCCTAACAAGGCAAGCATCTATGCCTATAAATGCATCATCTTGAGTGGTCTCGAGTTTCTTATGAATTAGATCTTCTCTCAAAATCTTTGTGGTCGTTATAGCAAAACTGCCTACCTTTTGGCATAAGTAGCATACATAGTTTTTGACCTTTTGTTGTACATACAAGCATGCTGAGAATCCTTGTTCTTAAAATATCAAATTTTGATATTGTTAAAGGAAACAATCATCATCCCTATCCCTAAATGATAATATCCCTCTAAGCCATGAGTATGCTCCAAATAAGTCGTGACATTACTAAGATATTGGAATAACACCTCATCGATAAACCTCATTAATGACATATTGGATGCTCGAACAATGATTTTTGCTATCAATTTTCTATTAGTTTTTAATCAAATGTCAACATAAAAATCAATATCCCCATTGATCAAATATGACGATGCTAAGTCATGAGGACATGTTGAATGCTAAATGGTGGAATAGTCACCCCTTTTGTTAATTATTCTACTCGTAGTTCATATGAGCTCTGATTTCAATTTGGCCTCTATTGAGTGGAAAAAAGGATTAGTACACAACATATGACACAAGAAAAATAGATGATGCTAAGACACCAAGCCACCTTCATTACATTAATCAAATTCCCCATGCCTACCATGAGTATGGTTCATTGATTTGGAGGATATTTGTGAGAACAAACAAATCAGTCTTCTCATTGATGACTCATGAACAGTATGCATTATTTTTACTTGAAAATAAATGAAAAAGAATGTCACGATCAGCAACAAAAAGATAAAAAATAAAAAAGTAGCTATAAAGCTAGTTGAGTTGACATGGGTGCTGCTCTTAATTTTATCTAGCTATGCCTTCTAAATCATGCCATGTGGAACTAGCTAGGTGGCACCCAACACTTGAAAACCTTGAGCATCCAATCACACCATGTGGAGCTGCCTAGGTGGCACCCAAACATAGACACCTAAGCACCCAAAAAAGAAGATCCTGAGAAAACAAGTGTAATTACATTAAAAACCTTTATTATATAAGACATTTCTTCATCGTTTATAATAACACGTGAATTCTCTTATCGTCGGTGATAGAGGTCACTTTCTCCTATGTTTACGATGTGGGATTCAAACAAAACCATCTATAAGCACGCTAACTTGAGCATATTCAAGCACTTTTAAACCGCTCTAAATAGTAAATCCCCCTTGAACGCCTTCAAACCTCTTCTTCAAATATCCAAAAGTTAACTTCAAAAATTATCAACACTACAAAATTCTACAACATTCAAGAGCTATTTAAAGCCCTTGAAGAACGTGAAGATGGCGTGTTCGCCCAATATAATAAAAAGGGGTAACTGGATGGAGACATGGAGTCGTGAAAGATCCATGGAAGCAGCCGTGGGCGGTGAATTTTTCTTTTTGGAAACCCCACAGGGCCCACACCAAATCACATGCCTCATGGGCCCAAACATCTCCCTCCCTTCGTCTCTTACAGGAAGCAATGGAACGGGATCCGGACCATCCGCTCATCTCCCGCTTCCCCCAACCCCCCACCCCATTAAATATCTCCCCTCATCCCCACCCAGCATGTATCCATCTCCCATCCCACGTGTCCTCCCCCTATTGCTTCATCTACAGTAACTCTCTCCCCTAACTGATTTCTGAATTCTCATCTTTCTCCATCTTCCCGGCGCCCGTCAATGGTGGTTGTTGGTTTAGGAGTTGGTGTGGGTGTTGGGTCTTCGTTGCCTTCCGGCACGGCCGGCTGGAGCCCTTTGTTCCACTCTTCTCTGCGTCAAAAGCCTCTGACCCATGTCAAGCATGTGGGTAATCGGTTCTACTTCAGTCCGTCCTTGTCTTCATTTCATCGTCGACTCCCTCGACTGCCTCCGGTTTTGGCACTTGACTCCGACCTTCCCCGCCCTGTTTATCGGGTTTGTTTATTCAACCCTTTTTTTCCTTTTCTATCTGTTTCTGGGCAGCCAAATGTGCTAAGATTGAGTGGAGTGTGCTAATGGGATTGGTTTGAAATTTTGGAAGAGGTCGGAGAAGTTGAAGAGTAGTAAGAGCTTCGAGCAGTGGGATTCTTTGACGGCCAAGTTCTCGGCTGGGTCGAATCTTCCGTTTCTGTTATTGCAACTGCCTCAGATTATTCTCAATGCTCGCAATCTTTTGGCGGGGAATAAGTCCGCTCTCTTTGCGGTTCCGTGGCTGGTACAACATGTTGCTCTTCAACGCTTTTCATTTTTCGTTTTTTGTTTCTAATTCGTTTGGTTACTCAGAAAATGTAGGAAAAAGTAGAGAAATCAAAATTTTAAATGTGTCGTCCTATGAACAAGAACGTTCGATCAACTAAGCCTAGTAAAATTACAGGGGTTGGTTAGGTTAGATTTCTGTGTTTTAAGAATTAATTTAATGAACTACTGAGATTGGGCAAATTATGCTTAATTCAATGGAGTTTCTGATTCATGAGTCTGATTTATTTTGTTTGCCTACATTTACTCGGAAACCAAACAGCACTGAAGTTTGGAACCCTAATAAAGGGACTGATGTGATGCAGGGGATGTTAACAGGATTGCTGGGCAATATATCACTGCTTTCATACTTTGCAAAGAAAAGAGAGGCTGAGGCGGTGGTGGTGCAGACATTGGGAGTGGTATCGATATATGCGGTGATTGTTCAGCTGGCAATGGCAGGAGCAATGCCTCTGCCTCACTTCACAGTCACTTCCATTGTGGTGGCTTCCGGTCTTGTTTTGAATTTTTTGTTTTACTTTGGTTTGCTTAATTCCACTATATGGAACCTTTGGGAAGATTTCATTACCATTGGTGGAGTCTCTGCATTTCCCCAAGTAATCTCTATTTACTGGATCCATTATTATTTTCATCATTATTAAGGCGCCATTTGTTTTGAGAGTATATATTTCCTGGGGAAAAAGGATTCTTGGAATAAAACAAAATTAGGGTGCCAACTTAAGAAAGACAATAAAATCTCTCCAAGCTTCTCAGTCAAGTATTTGTTGATAGAAATGGAAGCTTAATGATTTTCTTTGCCAGGAATTTTTTAAACCCTTTTTCCATCTAAACAAAATGAGAAGGGTATGATATCTTGATCAATTTATTTCTCTCTCTTTATTATCTCTGACTCCTTTTATTTATGGAACTGAATTTTCCAGGTTATATGGTCTACATTAGTGCCATTTATCCCAAACAGTATTTTGCCAGGGGCTATAGCTTTTGTCATTGGTCTTGTGGCTGTTGTTATGGTAAGTTTGACATCGGATGTGGTGTATTGTTCTGTTTTGGTCCTGTTAATTCAATTAGCTATGAAATGCAAAATATCTGAAGAGTATTATCATGTAAATTATTTACTGGTGTGCATACTAGATCTGTGCTTGAAGTTTCTTTTTTACTCATCCATCATTTAGTCATACTCATACCTGATTCGTGAATGAAGTTTCCTTTGATCTGCAGCTTGGGATTCTAATAGGAGAGGGGAAAGGGAAAGTTAGCAATGAAAGATTATGGATTCAATGTTGAAGGGAAATAATTCCCAGTTCACTTTAGGAGCGAAAAATGGGTTATGTAGAATTTGAGAAATGAGAAATGAGATTGGTTAGCTGCTCCCTCCAAATATCAGTTCATTGACTGGAATAGAAGGCATCAAAATTTTCGAACCATCACCTTACCCATATAGAATCTGACACTGCTCAGTGCTGGAAGGTCAGAAGGAGAAGGGAAACAATAGACTTGCAACTATTCATTCTATATGAAGGAAAAAGGGCAAAAGAGGAATGCTTGCGGTGAAAGTTTATCTTGAAAAAGCATATGATAGATTGAGATGGCATTTTCTTAGAGATACGCTCCATGCAGTTCAACTCCTAGGGGATTTGGTTGCCTTTATTATGTCATGCTTCACCTCTTCAGTTCATGTTGGTGATTTCTGATGTGAATTTGGCAGGTTGTCCCCCCTCCCTACGGGTTACCCCACTGACCTAGTGAAACACCAACCACACCCCTTCCCTTTCTCTGATCACAAAGCCCCCTGATCCCTTTTTTTAGTCTTTCATCCCCACCTGAATAAGTAAGGCCCCGTTCTTTCTAATTCAGAAAAGAAAATAGGATGCAATAAATTTCATCCCTTGGTTCCAGGTTTTAGTTGTGATTAAGGAATTTAATGATGCATTTACTGCTTTTTTTTACTTATATATTGTTTTTTATCCTTGGTGATTGCCTTTCCATGGATTATATCCTTTGCTGTTTCCTGCAATTTTGGATTTCCATTTTATTATTATTTTTTCTTTTTTACATTCCATACCATCAATGTGTATGCAATGCTTTGATGTGCCTTAATAAAAGTGCAACACAGTCCATGGTTTATGTTTGTTTCTATATAATGATAGGTAGAATGACACATTTAAAAATGGGTGGTCTCAACTTGGTTTATCCTATCTAGAAAATAATCTTCATGTTTTCCCTATCCAGAGGAGAACCTTACATGCTGAAACTAGGACTAAATAGATGCATTTATCCTCTCTCTTGGATCGTTTTATGTTAGTTGGAGAAATTTGCTTATACTATGTCCAAGAAGTTAGTTTTATTGTCTTCGCTTTTGGTGATTGGACCTTTGAAGTACCCTCAACTGGATTGATCAGATAAATCCTGAACATTCCATGTGCCATGTGTACCTGAAAGTTGGAAGGGGCCTCATTTTCCATCTAGAAAAAAATCCTACAGTTTAGGTTAATTATTTAGAGATTAAGAAGCTTTCTTTGGAATATATAAACTGCCCAATGGGCTCATCTGTTCATCTTCAATCTAGACAAATTCCTTGATTTAGATTATGCTGCTGTCTTTTATAATGTATAATTATGGAACTACCCTCTGAATTAAAATTCTTTTAGGGTGTGTTTGGTATGCAAGAACCACAATCCTGGCAAAAGTGTTTTTGATTTTGATAATACTGAACTTTGTCTATTTCTATTTCTAAAAGTGATCCAAACACAGTAATGATTGCCCATTCTCTATTCTGGGATTCCAAACATGTCGCTTTACATTTTTCTTTCTTCATATTTCAATGAAAAGAAGAAATAAATAAGCAGTCAGATGCTGCATCCTTTTAAACTTGATGCTGCTAAGATTTGCAGGCACGGACTGGAAAACTTCCAGAGAAAGGGGTCAAATTTGTTAGAGCAATATCTGGATGGACTGCTACACTTCTCTTCATGTGGATGCCAGTTTCTCAAATGGTAATCCATATCATGCTTTTCTATTGAAAATCTAAAATAATGATTTATTTTATGTGTTCTCTGACCCAGATTTGTTCCTCTTCAGATGACAAATTTCCTTAGTCCTGAGAACATCAAGGGTTTATCTGCTTTCTCAATGTTGCTTGCCATGATTGGTAATGGGCTTATGATTCCACGTGCACTTTTTATCCGTGATTTCATGTGGTAATGCTCCCTACCTCATTAGATCTTTAATCCTTCAATTATTTTATTGATAGATTTTTTAGAATTTAACCTGCTGTCATCCTTGAGATTGTTGGTCCTGAAACATAATTCCTATCCTTCCACTTTAATTGTTATACATTTCTCTGCTGAATTTCTAATTCAAGCTGTAAATTACCTATGACGATCTTGTCTAACTCTGTTTTCATTTGGTGCTTTGAAAAATGGTAGACTGGTTCGTCTCTGCTAATTTGAATAATTCTTATTCTTTCTTTCTTTTTTGGCATATTTATGTTTTAATTTCTGCATTTTAATTTTTTTTGGGATGGTAACTGATTGCATTTTACAAGAAGCTGCAGCTTGATATAACTATTGCAGGTTAATGTGGTCTTCAGTATTTTTATATCAGTTCTGCTTATCTCAATCGCTGTTTTACTTTTTCTTTTTTAATCCAAGTGTTCAACATTTTAGTATTGGTTCTGCTTGTCTCCCTTTTAAGGTTTTCTTTTCCTGAGTAAATCAGAGTCACCTCTATTTTGAGTTGATAGTTCCAAACTTTTTATGGGCTCCAAGAGAATATTTCCATCTTTTTAGTTATCTATTTATCATCTTTTCTCTTTTCTATGGACAAAAAGTACATGGGAAAATAATAGATTTTTGAAGCTCTCTTGTGTAATGTTTTCTCCTTATGAATCAAATGAATGTTTTTGTGCAAATAATTGGAGTTTGAATATTCTCCTGTTGTAACAATATAAAATGCATGTTTACTAGTAAAATCATTTTTGTGAATATTGGGACAAGTGAGGCTTGGAAACAGTGAGTCTCAATGTAAGACTAGTCAAAATCATGCTCAGAAACTTCAAAATAAACCATGACTTTATAGAAGCTACTGAATTGTGAAGCAGCTGGTTGTGTGGAGGATGTTAGCTTTACTCAAATTGAGTAATGAAAAGAACATGCAAAATGGTCATGCAAAGCATTGAAAATTTATTGTCAAAGTGGAGGATAATCATCCCTGAAATTCTTTGATCAAGGATGCAAGCAAAGAAGCAAGAACTGGAAAGATATTCAACATCTGTTAATGAGATTCTGAAACTGGACACAGTGAAGAACTCATGTATGCACATGAAAGTTGGGTACTAACCAAAATTGTGTTATTGAGCTAAAATTAACTCTACTTAGTCAAGTTTTCAGACTTTAAAATTTTTAATCCTCTGTAAAATGCCTTAGGTAGTTGGATCTTCAACTGATGCTTGGGTGCATTTATGATTTGATATCCAAATTGTCCAACTGTGACTGGTTGCAGGTTCCTTGGTTCATCGTGGGCATCTATTTTTTATGGATGGGGCAACCTTATTTGCTTGTACTAGTAAGCTACCTCCGATTTATGAATATCCATCTGCTTTTGCTTCTAATGTTCTTTGACCAGTAATCTTCATCTTAACCAAAACACTGTTTTGATTCCAGTTTCAACATCATTAGCCGGGAATTCTTCTTGGCAGCAACTGTTGGCTTGTATGCCTGGATAGGTTGGCCTTCTATCCTCCAGTAGTGCTATAACTCAATTATTCTAAGGAACTTGCATGGATAAATTTGTAGTTGAATTTTCTGATCCAAGTGAATTTAAGATTTTTCCAATTTCTTGCCCTAGTTAATGCAAGTTTAGGGCATAGAATGTGAGTGTGATTTTATTTGTTCCTATCACAGGAGTTGCTTTCTGGAGAGACACAAAAGTGTATGGGTACGACTCTCCACTTGCATCTATGAAGGAGTTGCTTTCTGGATCTTGATTTTAACACTCTGCTTCTGGAGCTGCCAATGCTGCTCTTCCACAAGGCTTAATCTTTTAAAAGCCACTTGGTTCCAAGGCTCCAAACATGAAATTTAATAATTTAATAAATCTTCTCCACTTCACTGAGACGCCAGCTCTTGATCGAAGCTGCAGTTGCAGTATTGATCTCAATCACAGTCCTGAATAAGGAGACCACCATGTACGGTAATTGCTATTGCATTTCACTTACAGAGGATTCTAGGACAAGTATGCTGTAATCATTAAGGAATGTGATAAGAATTTTTAGCTCAAATTTTTACACAGGAACCGTGTTCAAACCATATGCCCATCTTCCTGGAAACAGTTCCTTTTAATTACACATAATGTAACATTAAATTATATAGCAAACATGGTTGTGTGGTTTCTTTGTGTTTGCTTCTGTAGTTTTGTATTCAGGAAATGGTGCAAATCCGGGCATTTTGTATTCTGTGCAGGAAAATCTACTCTTCTGCAGGGAGTGTGAGCGGACTATTTGTTGCACTTCCACAGAAATACAATGTTTCAGGACAAGTTTAGTGGTATTTCAGGGAACATCTTGAACTGCCAATATCAAAGCCTTGGATTGGTATTTGAATTTACAGTGTTCTATTGATTCAATAGCAGACTGGAAAAATGAAACTTTTGTGATATGGTTATTTTCCCCTTCCCTCTTGTTATCATTGTTACTTATCTCTCTTGATGTGCTTGTGGCTTTTGGCCCTCAGCTTCACTTGCCCCTTGTTGCCTTAGGAAAATTAACTACCCATGTTCAATTGAAAGAAAACAATCAAACAATCAAAATGAAAGAGCAAAAGCATAGTGACAGCTCCCAAATGTGTATATGCCAAAATGTGGTTTCTCCAAGTATAGGGAGTTGGTTCTTTATTTCTTTTGCCTTAAGTAGTATTTTAATTAGTGTTATGAGCTGGTCTTTAGGATGGGTAAATTCTAATTCCAACCAGCTCAATTCCTTAGGAGGTAGTTTGAAGTGATTTGAGGGAGGATCAAAGTCTCTCCTTGAAGTTTCCTAATCTCACTGATTGACCTAATTATTAGTGAATCTGTTAGCCACTTAAATTAGCTTACAAAATGGGGTGAAAGGGAGTTCAATAAGAAGAAAGGAATAACACTCAAGGACACCTGGATTTTCTCTAGAACTCTCTTCCACACATTGTGAACACGACTACTAACACCTAGATTTTCTGAATGAAGTTTTTTATAAGCTAAGAAAGACTCTACATAAGCTGCCAACTTAGTCTCAAATTGAGTGTCAATGCCTCTTCTCCTATAAGGAAAGAGGCATGGTTCTTATTCAAAGGGGAAAGTTGAGGGTCCCCAAGGGTGTTTCATCTTCCGCCTTAGACCAACTGGTTTGAGCATTACAGGCTAAAAGTCATTTTTACATAAGCCAAGATGGAATGACTACTCAGATAACCTCCTAAAGAAGTTGAAAAGAAAAAGAAAGAAAGAGAAAAAGGAAAGCAAAAGCAAAAGGAAAAGGAAAAGGTAAAAAAGCGTGAAGAAGCAAAGTGGAATAAATATTTGAAAAATGATAAGAGAAACAAACAGTGAGTGAATAAAAAGTAGCCTAATAAGAGAATCAAGTGCCCAAATTGAAGTGAAACTCAGCAGCATGAAGGTGAAGGAGTAGTCCAAGTTAACACTAGAGAGGCCTATGGAATTAATAGCCTCAAGGCCTGCGCTTCAACATCTCTTAATATGTAATTAATAGCCTTAAATATTTTGACCGTTAGAATGAACCTTAATAGAATTATTCATTTTACAATTATGTGTATATAGCTGTTTCCTCATCTATTTATAAAATATCTCTTCCTTACCTTTCCAATAATTAGAAAAAATAAATAAAAAATTGCCAACTCCTATGCATGCATCCAAAGAATTTTGGAGTGTAAGAGAGAAAATCTCATATAGCATGGATCAAATCAATTTAAGGCTATGTTTGGTTCTCGGAAAGTTTGAAGAAAAATGCAAAGGCAAGAAAATAAAGAGAAAAAGTAGAAGAAAAGAAAGAATTAAGAAAAATAAAAAATAGATTTAAAGTTAATAAATTATTTTTATATACTACTTCAAATCTTTTTTTGTTTTTACTTATTTAACTCTTCTATATAAATATTGGATAATTTTAAAATATATAAAATTTTTAATAATTTTAATTAGATTTGACTTTCTTTCTCATTTTCGA